>NC_081851.1:79053361-79360861 GCF_963259705.1 Myotis daubentonii
CTCCGTCCCGGCCTCCATCCGGCCCACAGTGGCCTCCCCGCCCACAGCGGCCTCCCCGCCCACAGCCCTGCCCGCACACAGCAGCCTCCCCGCACACAGCAGCCTCCCCGCCCACAGCAGCCTCCCCGCACACAGCAGCCTCCCCGCCCACAGCAGCCTCCCCGCACACAGCCCTGCCCGCACACAGCAGCCTCCCCGCACACAGCCCTGCCCGCACACAGCAGCCTCCCCGCACACAGCAGCCTCCCCGCACACAGCAGCCTCCCCGCACACAGCAGCCTCCCTGCCCACAGCCCTCCCCGCACACAGCCCTGCCCGCACACAGCCCTGCTCTGTGGATTCCCGCGAAAGGGCAGGGGGGACTGGCGTCAGGGGACCATCAGCCCCAGCGGGGCCAGGAGAGGGGCGCTGGCTGAGCGGCCGCTGCGCCCTGGCCGGGGAGGGACGGGGTCAGCCCGGAGCCCCCGCCCTCAGCTCCCCGTGCGTCTCCGAAGCTGCCCTGGCACCGGCTCCGTCACGCGTGAATGGGGATGGATGACGGAGTGTCTGCCACGCGGGCGTCGTATGTGCCGCAGGGCAGGGGGCCGGGGAGGGAGTGTGAGGGGCCATCTGTCACCCGAGCGAAGACGCTCCAGCCTCGCTCCACCCGATGCCGGGCAGCCTGGTTCTCGACTCAAAAGGAAAATAACTGGGGCCCTGGCCAGGCAGAGGCAGCGCCCCCACCCCCCGTCCCCCGCCGCCCCCTCCCCCGCCGCCCCCTCCCCCACCGTCCCCGCAGGAAGGCTCCTTGGCGCAGTCTCCCGCCTGCCACCGAGAGCCAGCGGCTCAGATGCATCGGAGGCCGAGGCTGGGGCTCAGGCCTGGGCTCCCTGGGACTCGGGGGGGGGGGGGGGCAGAGCCCAGGACCAGGTCACGCCCAGGCCCGCCCCTGCCTCTCTGCCAGCCCTGCCCAGGAGCCCTGCCCTGACCCCGGGGCTCCGGACACGCCACCCCCTCTGAGCTCTGAGCAAGGGTCCTGCCCTCCATTGATAGGCACCGTCCTGCGCCCAGGGCGGCCGGCCTGTGAGTTCCCGCTTGGTCCCCGCTCTCCTAAGCCCGCGGCCCGTGCGTGGCGGGCACCGGCGCCTCAGAAAGCGGCCTGGGGGGCTGCAGCACCCGCACTTTCCACCTGCCGCCGCCCTAAGTGCCCCAGCCGGTCACAGGGTGTGGGTCCACCACGGGCAGCCCTGGTTCCGGGGTCCCCCCGCCCCACCCGGTGCCTCCCGGGGCTGGAGATGGCCGGGCCCGGTGGCACTGGGTCAGCCGCAGAGGCTCCACCGCCGGCTGAGCTCAGGGTCCCACCCTCGCAGTTTCCTCAGCATCAGCTGCTGGGGCTTATGGAGCCGGAGCTCAGGGTCAGTGGCTGACGAGAGGCTCAGACTGAGAGACGATTGCCTCCCAGACCCAGGCCCTGCTGCACAGCTCGGCCCAGCTGAGCACCCGCCCCCCCCAGGGCTCCAGGCCCGAGCCCACCTCTCAGCGACCCCGAGGGGCCGCCCCCACCGCCCCCTCCTGGCACAGGTCCCAGGCTGCAGCGGACCCGGCTCTGTGATGTGCACAGGACGCTGCACCCATAGCCCGGCTTTGTGGCTGAATTGGGGGCCGAGGGGAAGGCGTGGCCACCATCTGCATGGACTGGAAAGTGCGCCCTGAGACACAGAAGGGCTCCTCAGATCTGAGGGGGACGGGGACCGGTTTTGGACTGTGGGGGGTGGCCCCAGGGTGTGACTGAGCCCCGGTGGCCTGGGCCCTGCGAGGACTCGCTGCCCTTTGGCGGTCGAATGACCCTTTCACAGGGGTCGCCTAAGACCATCCTGCGTATCAGATATTTACATGACGATTCATAACAGCAGCAACATGACAGCTATGAAGTAGCAACAAAAATAATGTTATGGTTGGGTCACAACATGAGGAACTGTATTTAAAGGGTCGCGGCGTTAGGAAGGTTGAGAGCCACTAATGTAGTATTATGTGTCTAATACACTGTTATTGTACACTAGAGGCCCGGTGCCCAAATTCATGCACCTGTGGGGTCCCTCGGCCTGGCCTGCGGGATCGGGCTGAAACCGGCTCTCTGCCATCCCCCGAGGGGTCCCGGATTGCGAGAGGGCACAGGCCAGGCTGAGGGACCCCAGTGGTGCACGATCGGGGCTGGGGAAGGACACGGGAGGTTGGCCAGCCAGAGAGGGACCGCAGGAGGGCTCCAGGGCATGTCCAGCCCGTTTCACTCAGTCCCGATCGGCCGGACCCCAGCAGCAAGCTAACCTACTGGTCAGAGCGTCTGCCCCCTGGTGGTCAGTGCACATCATAGCGAGCAGTTGAGGCCTTAGCATGTCATTAGCGTATTACACTTTGGTTGGTTGAACGGCCGACCAGCCCACCGGACACTTAGCATATTAGGCTTTTATTATATGGGATGCTTCATGCACACACACACACACACACACACGTGTAGACATGAGCCCGTGACCAACACCACACCTGGCACAGGGCAGGCATTTCCTCTCTGGTTTCCCTTTATTCCTTCACCCTGAGGAGACACTGAAAGATGAACAGCACACCAGCCGGTTGGATTCTGTCCGACGAGCCGCCTTCAAACGCCTCTTGGGTGTTCCGGGGCGGGGCGGGGGGGGGGCAACCTGTGCCCCGGACGCAGGAGGGAGGCCTCTCAGGTGTTCCCTGGGGTGGGGGTGGGGGGGCAGGAGGGACGGTTCTGCAGCGGGAGGCACTGCAGGCAGCAGGCGGGCGTGCTGGCTTTCCTGCAAATACACACTCACTTGGCAGCCTTCCCTCCTCCTCACGGTAAGAAAGAAGGAGAGACGTGTGAGAGCTCGTTGCACCCGAAGTCCGTCCTGGCGCCTTCCCGTCGCACGGGCATCGCATCAGCCAGAGGACCTCCGTCCTCCTCCCTCGGCTTCTCTTGCAAACACTCCTCGCGCCTCCCTGTGTCCCTGTGGGTCAGCCCTCGGCCCAGCCAGTGCGGGGCCACCCCACCCACACGGATGCAAAGTCTCCGTCAGCGCCGTCCTGCCTTCGTCGTCGTAAAGCGTCGCTGGGCCTCGGGCAGAGCTTGGCGAGTCCGTGTCAGCATCCGCCCGCCGTCCGTTCCCGTGTGACGCGGGGCTCCCCGACGGAGTGGAGCGTGTGAGGAGCTCGCTGGTTCCCAACTGCGGACACTTTGACGCAGAACAAAGTCACGAAAAGTTCTGAATTCGGGCCAGGACACTCCCCGGCAGAGGGCGGGCTCGCTGTCCAGAAGTCGGTCCACCGGAGGCCGGCTCATCGGGAGGGAATTCCCTTTCTCTACACGGGGGGCTGAAATGGGACCTGTCGGAAAGAGCAACCATGGCCGGGGCTGCTGGTGATCTCCCAGCCCCAAGCGGCGCGCTTTCCCCCCAAAGCCAGCAACGCGGCTGCTCTGATGTCACCGGGATGCGCCCTGGACTCGGGGAGGCGCATTATCCTGAGAGCCCTGAGCCATCCGCGCACTGACTCTCTCAGAGGCGCCGTGGAGGCTGGCGCCGTGGAGGCTGGCGCCGTGCTGCCAGAAAACGCCATTCCTGCAGAGTTGTTCCCGGGCGGGCCTGGGGCTCGGCCCATGTGTCTCCCGTTAGCGGCAGCTCCGAGTGGCATGGATGCGGTTTGCTCCAAGCTTCCTGCGGGGACCGGGGTCCGTGCGAGCGTGGCGCCACCTGCTGGCCGACCGTCCGAAGCTCCCTTCCCTTTCTCCCAGGACGGCCTGGCACATGCTCTGCAAAGATGATGTTTCTTGGGGACCTTCGGGCTTTCGGAGCCCGTGGTGGAAATCAGCAGGATAGGACGTGATGGGAGCACTTCGCCTGCAGCTCGGGGAGGATCATGCTTCCGTGTCCGCCCTGGGGCTCCGTGACTTCGCAGCAAACAGACGGGAGCGGGTGTGTTCCTCCTCCGCCGGACGGGGCCTCCTCTGGAAGCATTCCCTCCGGCCGGCCTCCTGAGCCACCCGCAGGGAGCCCATCCCTGCCTGGGCACCGGCGTGTGAGAGCCGAGCTGGCGAGGACGGCCCAGGAGCCGGGACGAGCCTGCCTCCCCGTCTCCGCCACCACGGAGAGATGCACACAGCGTAACACTAGCCCGGCGGGTGTGGCTCAGTGGGTAGAGCGTCGGCCTGCGGGCTGAAGGGTCCCGGGTTCGATTCCGATCAAGGGCATGTACCTCGGTGGCAGGCTCCATCCCCCGCCCGGGTCGGGGAGCATGCAGGAGGCAGCCCATCGATGTGTCTCTCACATGGACGTTTCTCTCTCCGTCTCTCCCCCTCCCTTCTCTAAAAAATCAATGAAAAAATCCTCAGGTGAAAGTTAACCAAAAAATAAAGCCATTTAAACGTGAAACGTTCTCGTGTCCAGAGCCCGGGGAGCCCACAGCCTTGGCTCTCACGCAGTGAGTCTCCCTCAGGACACGGCAGGCTGGGCAGCCCAGGACCGGCCGTCCCCTGGCCTCCCCGGCCCCTCGGCCGGGACTCCTGCCCCGAAGTGACCGGCCGGTGGGACCGCGGGGCGTGGGGCGCTCTGTCCCTCCACGGAAACCAGACAAAGCCAACGAGAGCAAAGCCGACTCCGGGCAGCGAGCGCTCCCCTCGCCTCCCTCGCGCCCGCGCCACACAGGTCGGGCCTGGCCGGGAGCGGGAGTGACTCTGACTATTTCTTTTTTCTTCTTTTTTTTTTAATTGATTTCTGGGAGGAAGGGAGGGGGAGACAGATAGAAACACCAATGATGAGAGGGAATCATGGACCGGCTGCCTCCTGCACGCCCCCCACTGGGGATGGAGCCCGCACCCGGGCCTGGTTCATAGGTCAATGCTCAGCCATTGAGCCAGAGACTCTAAGGATTTCTGCTCCTGGGTCTGCCCAGGACGCCACCTTCCTCGTCCACGCTCAGCCTAACGAAGCCGGTGAGCAGCCACGGCGGGAGGAGCGCCCCCGGCCGCCGGTGCCTGGGGAGGAGGCTGGGGGAGAGGGTGTGTAGATGGGTGGAGGGGGGGCCGCCTTGTCGATTTAATTAAACAGCAGGTGCAAAAATCAGGTCCTGTGGCTCCGCTGGGCCCCGTGTGAGGAGGACAAGCAGACCATGATGCTTCTAATAGGAATGCATTTGCATACATTTGCATACATTTGCATCGCACTGCCCAGGCCAGGGCCGCGCTCAGCCACTTTGGGTTTTATTACTGAGACGCGGAATCAGGCTGGAGTGCACGGCTTCTGTGTAGATCAGCGGTTCTCCACCTTGGTGCACGTTAGAACCCCCTGGGGATCTTTTTAAAATCCTGATTCCTGGGCCTCGTCCCCCGGAAATTCTGTTTCTTTGTTACTCATGTTGTGGCCCCACCCCATCACAAAGAAACAGGATTTCCGGAGGATGAGGCCGAGGAATCAGGATTTTAAAAAGATTCCCAGGTGACTCTAATGTGCAGCCAAGGTTGAGAACCGCTGGCTTAGATGGTGCAGGGATCACAGGACGGCGCTAGCGCTGGCAGGGACCGTGGACCGGGACCGAGGGCCGAGATTCCTGGTTCACCCTGGGCAAGACAGCCACCCTGCTGACACGCAGAGAAAAACCCAGAGAGGGAGGGAGAGAGAGAGAGAGGGAGGGAGGGGGAGACTGCAGGGCGAGGCAGACACACACCTGGAGGATGGCCGTGTCTTAGCCAGAGATCCCCCTGGAGGAGAGAGAGGAGGAGAGGACAGAGGACCCCACCTGTCCCCTGGGAAGGGCGGTCAGGGCCCCGCCAACCCTGAGCAGGAGGCGGGTGCCACCCGCCCCTTCCCTGACCCCCGGCACCCTCCATCAGGCACAGGGCACCCCCAGCTGTGCCCGTCCCTCCCGGTGGGGAATCCTGCTCCTGGGAGATGAAGATCAAGTTCTAGCTCCGAGGCAGCGCCGATCGGGGAAGCTCGAGGGGCAGCAGGCGGCGTTCAGGGGTTCAGGGCGCAGCGAGCATTCAGGGGTGACTCACCAGCTGCCCCCTTCCCCGCTGGTTCCCAGTAAGACTGGTGGGGGGGCGCCCGTGGGAGGGCAGCCAGCCCCCAGGGCAGGGCAGGAAAACAGAAAGATGGAAAACGGGTTTAAAGCCCAACTTTTATTTATTTTTTAAACGTATCTTTATTGTTGAAAATATTACAGACGCCCCCTTTTTCCCTGTTGACCCCTCCACCCCACACCCGGCCTCCCAGGCCTCCGCCGCACTGTCTGTGCCCATGGGCTCTGATATGTGCATCCAAGTTCCCCGAAAAGCCCAGCTGCTGGAAAGGCGGCTTAGCCCGGCCGGCGTGGCTCAGCGGCTGAGCGTCAACCTATGAACCTGGAGGTCAGGGTTCGATTCCCGGTCAGGGCACAGGCCCGGGTTGTGGGCTCCATCTCCAGTGGGGGGCGTGCAGGAGGCAGCCGATCCATGGTTCTCTCTCATCATTGATGTTTCTCTCTCTCCTCCTCCCCCCTCTGAAATCAGTGGAAATATATTTTTAAAAAGAAGGAGTGGGTGTCTTTAACCCAGCAATGGGGGCCCTTTAAGCCAGCGGTCGCCAACCTTTCGGACCTCAGGGGCCACCAGGGCTCCGCGGACCACTGGTCGGCGACCGCTGCTCTAAGCAATGCCCCCCTGACGCCGGGCCGGCTCCGCTCAGCTCTGCGGTTTGACCAGGAGGCAGCGGCCACACGTCCCTTCTCCCCTGGAAAGCCAGGAGGGGCAGGGGCCGCCACCCAGCTCCGGGGCCCGCGTGCTGCGATGCTGTTGCCTCCATCATGTTTCCACACAGGCAGAGCCAACGTGTGCAAATACTTCATTAAAACACGTCTTTAAAAACCGCGTGAAATGAAAGCTGTTCCCCTGATTGATGTTTCAAAAGCTCCCTCGGCTGCTCAGCTACAGATGTTCGCGAGATGACTGGAGGCAAAGTGGGCTCAGCTCATGCAGGCAGTGCCACGTGCTGGCCAGCCACGCGGGGAGGCGGGTCTGATAGGCCGGTGGACGGATGTGCCTGCAGAGGTGTGGAGAGTTTAGAAATAACCCTCAGATTTTCACTTATGCTGCTTTTTGATGTTTTTTTAAAACGTATTTTTATGGATTTCAGAGGAACGAGATAGAAACATCCATGATGAAAGAGCATCATTGATCGGCTGCCTCCTGCACGCCCCACACTAGGGATCAAGCCCACAACCCGGGCCTGTGCCCTGACCGGGAATGGAACCCTGACCTCCTGGTTCACAGGTCAACGCTCAACCCCTGAGCCACACTGAGTGTGCTGCTTTGGGGCCACAAGGGGGGAGGAATATGTCTGTTTCCGCCGGAGCCACCAGGGTTGGTTGCAGGCAGAGCGGCATCACCGAGAGGCGGGAAGGAGCTGGAGGCGGCAACGGAGGAGCCCAGAGGGGGTTTCTGAGCATGTGCGGCTGAGGAAGGGGGTTGCACTCAGAAAGAGGCACAGCCCTGCCCCCACAGCCCTGCCCCCACAGCCCTGCCCCCCACACACAGCCCTGTCCCCCCATAGCCCTGCCCCCCACAGCCCTGCCCCCACAGCCCTGCCCCCCATAGCCCTGTCCCCACAGCCCTGCCCCCCACACACAGCCCTGCCCCCACAGCCCTGCCCCCCACACACAGCCCTGTCCCCCCATAGCCCTGCCCCCCCCCGCCCCAGCCCTGCCTTCATCCCAGGCGCACAAGCAGCAGGGCCCCTGCCGTCTGGAGAAGCGCCATGGGAGCAGCACCTGTGGCCTGAGTGGGATCAGGTGTGCACTCAGGTAAACATCACGCGCTCAGGAGGCCCTGCTCACACACGCACACGCACACCCACACTCACACCCGCGCAGCCCAGGGGCGGCCCGAGGACCGCAGTTGAGTAAACAAGCTGCCGGAACCCCCTTCAAAGGGCCCGGCCCCTTGCTGACCCCGAAAGCCGGGTGCGTGGAGGACACTCGGGCCAGGGGTCTGGGAGGCCGCGGGCGCCAGCTCTGAGGCAGCCAGGCCCCGGCTCCGCCGCCCACGAGCTGCATGGGCCCCGCGTGGGCCAGAAGGGGCCGCGCCCACCCGCCCAGCGCAGGGAGGCAGCGCAGCCTCGCACCCTCAGAGGCTTGGAGGAACCACAGGACGGCTGAGATGCAAACCGCCCGTGAGCCTTTCGGAAAGGGTGCCGCCGTCGGGCTCCTGGGACTCGGCGCACGTTAGGTTTGCGGACACAGTGGCGGGACTCATGGCAGCAGCGACGCAAACCCCTCAGCCCTGGCGTCCCCCGTGGGGCCTCGTTCCTGAACCTCGTCACGACTCTACCAGGTCCGAGTCTGTGTCCCGGTTCCCATAACAGGAGGCGCCGCTACACAAAGCCACGCAGCCACGGCCACGCAGTCACGGCCACGCCCGGCCTGGTCACAGAGGCCTGTGGCCACAGCAGCCCTGAGGGGCTGCTCCCAACACCCCCGAATCAGCACTGATGAGACAAAAACTAAAGTTGGTCGTGGGCGCATAGGAACACACAGCAAAGGAGTCACCCGCTTCACGCATGACGTAAGGACGACAGCAGACAAAACACAGCACAACACGGCACGACACGGCAGGCGAGTGAAACCCACCAGGTCCCTCTGGGCCACCGCAAACACGCGGGCGCCGGGCCCAGGGCCACCGACCAGCCCTGCCCGTCCGACATGCTCAGGCCAGAGCACAGCCCCGCTCACGACCAAGAAGCTGCAATGCTCTGACAGCGTTAGGAGCGCTCAGATATTAAAAACCAGAATTAGCAAGGAAGCCGTCCGGCACGCCTTTCAGAGGGAAGTTTAAAAACTCCCGAACAGCCCTGGTCAAAGGAAACATGGAGACCGCGACGGTGAAAACGCGAAACTGTGGCTGCAGGAACCGCGCCCACCTGGAGCCGGCCACGGCCGGGCGAGCGGGAGACTCTGCCACGGACACGCACCATGAGCACCGACAGGCGCCGCCCACCGCTCCACACAGAAATGGGGGGGAAATAAAAGTGAGGAGAGCAGCGCGAGAGAATAAAGGGAAAGGCAGGCGTCACCGACTCCGAAGCAGGGAGGGAAACGGATTAATAGCCCGAGCCGGTGTAAGCGTCCAGGAGCAGCAAGGCCTGGCGGGTCCCCTGGCCGCAGCGGGGAGGGGCCCAGGTGGGGGGGGAGGGTACCTGTCCGACGCCAGCTGCTGCCCCAGGTCCCGGTGCTGCCAGTGTGACCGCAGGCCCAGGCCGCCCGCGCAGAGGGACGCGGCTCCGCGCGGGGAGGGGGCCTAGGCTCGGCCCTTGGGATTGGGCGCAGCTGCTGGGACCAGGTTGGGCTGTTGGGCTGGGCTCCTGGGAACCAGGCTCCGCCCCGCAGGATGGGGTCTGCCTCCTCTGGGTAAGGCTTGGCCCTTCGCCTCCCCAGCAGCCCAGGAACCTCAGGTGTCTCCCCGCCTACCCAGGGGCCAGAACTCTTTAAAGCAGCCGACTCACCTGTCCCTCCCTACGCAGAGCCATCCAGGGGCCGGAGGCGAGCAGAGCCGTCCCCGTCCCAGCCCAGCACAGGCGGGTCTCCCACACCCTCGCCAGAGGCTCAGTGGCTCGGCTGCTGCCCTAAGTCGCTTCCAAGACGCCCTGGGAGCCATAATGCGCTTCTCTCTCCAGCGAGACCTGGGCCCTGGGAGGTCCCCTCGGAGGTGGCGCTGAGTCAGGAAGGTGCCCGGAGGGAGAGCAGCAGGCTCAGGCCCAGAGGGGAGGCCCTGGGCGCAGGGCGACGGTGAGCTGTCAGAGGGGGGCTGGGGGCCCTGACCAAGGGGGTGGGAACCCTCAATGTGACCTCATCCCAGGACAAACCATCGTAGTTCCAGGGGCGACCAAAAGGAGGCGACTTGCTATGAAATTGTGTTCATCTAGAAATGGCCCCTTTTCCAACCCAGGGGCCCAGGCATCCCTCCCCGCCCTCCCCCACCCCCCCCACCCCCCGCCCCCCTAGAGTCAGCCCCGCCCTCCCCGCCCCGCCTCCAGGCTGTGCAGGTGCCGGGCAGGTGCCCTGGCTTACGTTTGGCAGAAACGGAAGTTTGCTTTGTTGGGCCTCCCTCTCTGTTGCCCGTCTTCACCGCCTGCAGCTCTTCACCGGGGTTTGTCACACGCCCGTCCAGGGCCCTCTGCCGGCTCGTGAGCAGCTCACGGCTCCCGTCATTAGTGGAAACATCACACTTCTCTTTGACGTCCTTTGTGCCCCCCCACGCCCCCCCATAAATTAGCTGCTCCGGACAGAAATAGATGCTGCCAGGCGCCTGGCTCTCCTGTCCCGGAAACGTTTCAGGGCCAGGCGGTGGGTGGGTGCCTCTGGGGCTCACGGGGGTCTTCTCGCGGGGCCTTGGGTCCGACGGGGACAGAAACCCAGAGGTTCTCGCTAGGACTCCCGTCACTGACTCAGGGTTCATGTCCTGACGACGTTCCGGCATCCCCTTCCTTCAGCCACATGCACATGTATGAGCCTTAACCCCCTTCCTTCACCACATGCACATGTATGTGCCTTAACCCCCTTCCTTCACCGCATGCACATGTATGAGCCTTAACCCCCTTCCTTCAGCCACATGCACATGTATGAGCCTTAACCCCCTTCCTTCAGCCACATGCACATGTATGAGCCTTAACCCCCTTCCTTCACCACATGCACATGTATGAGCCTTAACCCCCTTCCTTCACCACATGCACATGTATGAGCCTTAACCCCCTTCCTTCACCACATGCACATGTATGTGAGCTTTAACCACCATACCGTCTGCTCAGCCTCCATGCAGGTTCCCGGGAACACCTCACCCCTGTGCTGTCACCTCCCGCGCCCTCTGCCTGCGGGACAGTCGTCTCGACTCTCCACTTAGACGGTAACTTGGCCACAAGCCTGCCCTGGAAGTCCCGCCCAGTCACCGGCCACTCCCCCGCGGTGACCCTGGGCACCCGCCCATCCTCAGTCGGGCTCTGGTCTGTCCCCTGCGATCCCACTGCCCTGAGCCCTCGGGCATAGGAAGCTGGGCACCTCTCCGGTGGGTGACTGACAGGTTGGCCCCCTCCAGACCGGGAGCTCCAAGCACCAGCAATGACCGCCCAGGGACCCAACTGTGCCTCCCTCAGCCCCGCCCCTCAGCCCGCCTCCCGGTTCTAAGGGGGTTTACGGTGTAACCTGTCCCAGCCCCTCGTTTCCTCTGAGCGAACGGGGTGCGTGCTCCCCGAGAACTTCGGAGGATGCTAAGGAAGACCAAGGCGACTGCGATCCCGGAGTTACCGCGTTTCTCCAGCCAACAGGAAGCACCGGGCTCACTCAGTGTCTTCCCAGCAGAGAATGGGCGGGTTTTAGGAGAAGTCAGTCCCTGTGAGCTCGGAACTTGTCCAAGCATCTGTGTCCCCCAGGTCTAAGGCCCCGCCCACCCAGTCCCCCAGGTCTAAGCCCCGCCCACCAGGTCTAAGGCCCCGCCCTACCAGGTGTAAAGCCCCGCCCCACCCAGTCCCCGCAGGGCTAAGGCTCTACCCACCAGGTCTAAGGCCCCGCCCACCAGGTCTAAGGTCCTGCCTACCAGGGCTGAGGCCCCGCCCACCAGGTCTAAGGCCCCGCCCACCAGGTCTAAGGTCCTGCCTACCAGGTCTGAGGCCCCGCCCACCAGGTCTGAGGCCCCGCCTACCAGGTCTAAGGCCCCGCCCCCAGGTCTAAGGGCCTGCCCACCAGGTCTAAGCCACACCCACCAGGTCTGTCCGTCTCCCCCACTCACCACTTCTGCCTCCAGGCCAGCCATCCACAAAGAACAAAAGACGCAGCAGACAGGATTAACAAAAGGAACCTGTATTCCAGCCAAAATATCTTTAAAAAGAAATCCTTTCCGAAGGGGACACACCACGTAAGACGCCATAGATTGCAAATATGAACTGAGATCACAAGTCACTCCGTCCGTAGGACTCCACAGTGCAAACACACAGAAGGACCCGGAGGCTCCCTATACATCACAGTGCTGGTGGCACACGTTTCGGGGACAAGCATGGCGTGGTTCCGCGTCGCCACCGCGTGCCCCACAATCCCGTGTCCAATACACCACGTGCACAAGCGCAGGCCGCGCCGCATGCTCCACACAGGACAGACGCCCCCATGGGACGCGAGCAAAGACGGGGGGACAGTCAGGCGGGTGGCAGGCCCCTCCCTCCCGGAGGCTCCTGGACCGTGGAAGACGGGGTGGCACAGACCGAGGGGGACCTGCAATTCTCAGCCACGCCAGCCCCGGCTCCATTGGGCATTTTTTTGGCAAAACTGGCCCAAATCTCATTTTCTTTCCATCAGGGCTCGGGGCGGATGAGGGATAAACCAGCTTTGGCATTTTTTAACGAAACCTTCATGAAGCCTCCACAGGGTACATGTCTTCCCGGGATGACCGCTCTGCCGTGTGTGAGCGCAGGGGGTGGTGCTGACACACGAGCGTCTGAGAAATACACAGAGAGCTCCCCGGTCCCTGCCAGCCCGGATGCTGTCAGGACGGTCGAGGGGCGGCGTCCCCGCTGTGTGTGAGCTCCCCCTGAACATCTGCGATGCAGGTGAACTAAGATCAGCTCGCCTGGGAGTGTGTCCTGCCGATCGGACCACCTCCCCCGGGAGCCTTGGACTCTAAACAGAAGTCAGGGTCCGGGTTCTGACCCGGTTTGCGGAGCAGCGTGTGGTAGAGAGAACGTGCTCCCCATTACGGACAAGTGGGGAGTGCGGGTCCCGGCAGCCACTCCGGGGGCTGAGGACGAACTACCCGGACAGGCGTCTGTGCCCCAAGCTTCTGCCCGCGCTCAGACCGACTCGGCCTCGCTCCGCGGACCCAGGGGACGCCTCCTCCGCAGATGCCGGCCCGTGGCCCCGGCCGGGAGGGCTCGAGGGCTGGGCTGCCGGACACGCTGGACAGAGCACCGAGGGCCAGGCCACCTCCCAGCACGCCGGCTTCCAAAGGGCATCAGGTCCGGGAGGGGGGGTCGGCTGGGCCCTCCATCGCCCCCGGGCAGGTCTGGGAGGCTCCCCTCCCCCATGGAAAGGCCTCTACATGGCTGGGCAGGCGTGTGCTCCCCGGGTCAGCGTGAAGCCCGCCCGGGAAAGGCGAGGGCATGGTCCTGTGAGACAACTGTGCTGGACAGGGAGGTCCCCCCCACTGGGTGCAGGACGCCCCACATTTCACGGGGATGGACGGGAAGGTTAGAACGCGGCTGCCTCCATGTCCCCTCCAGCCTGGCCGCCGGCGCCCCGTGGACAGTGCGGTGCTGGGACTGAAGGTGTGGGCAGAGGGAGGTGCAGGTCCGGAAGGACCTCGGCCGGGCCCGCTGGTGTCCCTGGGGGGCAGGCGGGGTCGGTTTTGCCGTCACCGCAGCGGAGTGAGGCGCGCTCGGTGCGGGAGCTCTGAGCAGCGGGTGTCCTCTGGCTCCGGCCACCCCACCGCCTCTGGTCCCAGGGGTCCAGCCTGTGCTTGTGAACCCCTCAGCGGCAAAGGCACTGGGCGGCCGGGGCTGGGGACGGTGGGGCTGCCGTGGGTCCCCTGGGACAGACGGACGGACCCACGGGAAGAAAGCAACCGGCGCGCTCGCCCGGGGAATGCCTCCCGGAGGACAGGGTCAGCGTACGGAGCCCGCAGCGTGCAGCGGGCCCGGCCAGCACAGGCAGGATGGCCCCCTGGACCGCTGGACACACGGCCACGTCTTAAAGGGCCCTGGCTGGAGAAAGGCGTCACAGACCCCGCGATGAGGCCTCGAGCCCAGGCCCCGGCTCGGTGCCCTCGGACAGCATCGACCTCCGATCCTGGCACCGCCTCACTGCCAGCCGCAGCCCAGAAGGCGGCCTCAGGCACGTCCTCCGTTAGCGACTGAGGTTTAAACTGCAATGACCAGGAGCGACGTCGACAGGGTCTGGCTCCCGAAGTGGCTGCCGTGTCCTGAAGGGAAGCAGCAGCAGAGGGGACGGTGTGTGACTGCTCTCGCCCACGGAGCGCGGAGACACACAGGAGACACGTCCGGGGGAGCAACCGGGGCCTGAGCTGCACGCACACGTCCACGGGACACAAACACCCGTGACACACGGGCTCCCGCAGCACGCGCCTGGGTCGCAGCCAGGCCTGTCTCCGCTCAGGCCCCGTGGGAGGCTAGGCCGATGCACCTCCCACGGGTAGCGCGCCAGCCCCTGTCTTCCCAGGGGCGGGGAGCCCAAGTTCGCCGCGACCCGTGACCCTTTAAAAGCACCAGCTCGCCCGGCCGGCCTGGCTCAGGGGTGAGCGTCGACCTAGGAACCAGGAGGTCACGGTTCCGACTCCCGGTCAGGGCACAGGCCCGGGTTGTGGGTTCCGTCCCCAGTGCGGGGCGTGCAGGAGGCAGCCGATCCATGATTCCCTCTCATCATGGATGTTTCTCTCTCCCTCTCCCTTCCTCTCTGAAACAAATACAAACATATTTTAAAAAAATACAAACCAATAATAAAAGCACGTGTGGCTTTAAAAGCCAAGTAAACGTCAATGCTCCCCGCTTTCCAACGTCCATCGACGGGGTGACGTGTCTGACTGGTCATGCTGCTGCCATGGCGACAGTCACACACCCGCGAAGGGCAGAGGTGAGAGCCCCAAGCGCGGCGGCCGGGGAGAGGGGGGGTCTCAGCAGGGTGCAGGGGCCACGTCCGGGCCGGGAGCTCCGGGGGACCAGGGCGTCTGCAGGAAACCAGGTCCCCGAGAACCCGAAAAGCGCCCCAGCCCCGGGACCGCCGTGGAGGACCAAGGCCCGGTCTCTCCCGACTGTCGGCCGGGAAGGCAGGGGACAGAGGCGAGTGGCCCGGCCGCGGGGACTTCCCGCCAAACCACGCGGAGCAAACGCGCCGTCGTTTCTGAAGACAAGACGTGCGAGACCCGTGCTGCCTGGGGAGAGGGGCCGGAGCGGAACCGGCTCAGCGGAGAGGACAAGAGGCGCAGCTCCGGTCAGCTGCTCCGGGACACACCTGCCTTCTCTTTCCTTTCCTCCCGGGGACACCTCTCCATGATTCTTAGAGCGAGGAGGGGGGAGAGGCAGCGGGGGACGCCGACGTGAGAGACACATCGACCGGCTGCCTCCTGCACGGGATCCAGCCTGCAACCGAGGTGCCTGCCCTCGACCGGAATCGAGCTGGGACCCTGCAGTCCAAGGGCCGACACTCTATCCACTGAGCCACACCAGCCAGGGCCACGCCTGTCCTTCCAGGACACGCCACGGTGCAGGGACCACGTCCACCGCGGTGCACAGCTCCCGCGTCCAGCGTCCGCCCCCCACGGGGTTTCAGGAAGGACACGGGGGGGTGGGGGGGGTGCGGGAGGCTGTCCACGTCTCCTGGGAGGCGGCGGGCCGGGCACGTCGCTTCGCAACAACTTCTGACAGTGCACAAGTCCGAAAGGCGTCGGGGGGCATAGAGGCACCTGGCCGACTGCTCACTGCTCCTCGGGAAGGAGGGGCCTGGCTAAACCCATCATGACAGCAGGACATGGCATTCCGTGTGAAGGGAGTCACAAGCCAGACTCGTCTCGGCCGCGTGGCGCCACCTTGAGGCCAAGGAGGAGACATTTGCAGGAGAAGGTCTCCTAGGCAACCAGAGGGCCCGGGTCCCTCACCACAGGAGGAAGCTGGCCCTGTGAAGTCAGTCTGCGTGGATGCGCCCCGCACCCCGGCCCTGCCCCACCCCCCCAGGCCTCGGTGACTCCACTGGGGCCTCAGCAGACGCTCTGACGTCAGCCCCCGTCCCGGCACCCGCGGGACATTGAAGCTCAGCGGGCACATAAGGCAAGAGGATGTTTAGTGAGCAGGGGAGGGGAGGGGGAGAGTCCGGCCTCCCGGAGGCAGGGGTCTCGCTCCCGCGTCGTGCCTTCCTCTAGGTGGGTAACGGGTCGTCGTCGCCTTTGCTGCACTTGCACTTGCAGCAAAGTACAAAGGGGGTGGCCAGGAGCAGGAAGGGCGAGGCCACCAAGAGCAGGAGCCCAAATCCGGCAAAAATGCCCACGACCTGCAGGAAGGAGACACAAGAGCAGAGGGTCAGGTGGGTGGTCTGTAGGTGCCACACTCAAGTATAGACACACAGCCACCCATCCAGCCAGCACCCACCACCCCTCCTCCCCATCCGTCTCTCCAGCCATGCTTCCCTCCATCCACCCATCCAGCCATCACCCACCACCCCTCCTCCCCCATCCGTCCATTATCCATGCAATGTCCATCCACCCACCACCCACCACCCCTCACCCCCCATCCATCCATTATCCACGCAACATCGATCCACCTGTCATCCATCCATTCTTCCACCCAACCACCCATCCATCTACGCATCTATCCATCCTCATCCATCCATCCATCCTTCCACCCATTCATCTATCTATCCATCATCCATTTATCCACCCATCCATTATCCATGCAACATCCACCCATTCATTCATCTCCATCCACTCCTCTATCCTTCCACCCACCCATCATCCATCCACCCATCCATCCATATTCCCTTCCCAATTTCTTCCCCTCACTCTCCCTCCCATTTCTCTTTTTCTTTTTTTTCTTTTTTTTCTTTTTACTTCTCTTCCCCCGCTCTTTCCATCTAAGCACCCAACCATCCATCCACTGATGCAGCCAGCTGACTCACAAGCTTGCCCCAAGCGAGCCACTGTACTAGGTGTTGCCAAGACGGAGGCTCTTAAGATGTTGGCCCTCAAGAAGCAGCCAGGGGTCTGGTGGGAGGAGCAGGAATCTGCTCTTCCATCGTCCCCTCCCCCGGCCGCCTCCCTCCCAGGCAGCAGAGAGGCCAGGATAGAGACCTGAAGACGGGGCGACAGCCCCCCCTCGTGGTCCGAGGGATAATTACACAAACGCACAGCACATGGGTCTAATTCTGACGGCTGACTTCCCTCTGGGCCTGAGCTTTCTCAAGGATAAAATACACACGTGAGGTAAGAGACCTCTGAGGACCAGGAGAAGCTCTGGAATACTGCAGTGTGTCAAGCACCCAGGTGTGTGCAAAAAAGTGCACCTCAGATTCCTGCGCGGCACCCCCACACACAGGCACACGCATCAGCTGCATCTGTACGTTCGATGCTGGGCGAATGCTGCATCGGTGTTTTCTGCCCACCGGTCCGAATGCCACCGGGGGAACGTGCTCTGTGAATTCCCATTCCGGTTTGTCGCAATCACGCGCACACGGATGGTCCAGAAAACGTGAAAACACGCGGGACGCTGTTCCGTTGCCAGACGGAGCTCTGAGCAACCTCAACTGCTCAGAACGCAGGGTTAGTCCTGACGGGGCCAGGGACCACACACATTCCGAAATCAGGACCGACTGCCACGCGCTCGGCCAGCTCATCGCCATCTCAGGCTACCCTGTCCGCTCTGGGCAGGCCGCCGACTGAGCTGGGTGCCCACTCTCGTGCCACGTGTGACAGGAGCAGGCAGCCAACAGAACAGAGCGAGACAGGAAGCAGACGTCCCCAAACAGAGGTAACGGGGTAGTGAGCGCTATAAACGTGTCAGACACGGACGACACGCTGGGGAGACAAACGGGAACACGGCCCGGGCTCCCGAGGGACCCCAGCCCAACAGCATCCTTCCCATGGCCAACCCCGACTTAAAGGGACCGTGAGCCACTCATTCCGCGTTTCTCGCGGGGGTTGGGGGCACCCCTGAGGAGCAGACCTTGCGTGTGGCCATTGGGGGCCCCTGTGAGCCGGGCGCCCCTCCCACAGGAAGTGCACGCTTAGGGGGTGACCCGGGTGGGGTGCAATGGGGACCCTCTCAACCCTCTGCCCCAAGACCTCCAATGAAACACGTTCCAGAACGCGGGAACCACGCCAAAGCCGGAGGCCTGGTGAGGTGACACTGGGCACTGACGGAAACGGGGCATCGGAACGCGGCGTCAATACTGGCCGAGCGCCGACGGGGGAGGGACCAGGGCCGCGTCGGTGCGCTGGGCCGGCTCGCAAGTCCTTCCCGATTTCCCGCTCAGTGACGTCGTGGTGGCCTCTTAACATAGCCGTCTCGGGAGTATCCGCACCCCAGGAAGCGCCAACGCGGATGGGCCCTGTCCTCGTCCCCCCAACCCCCTGCGCGGCAGCCGCTGCCAGAGGTGACCGCCGGCGGCTCCGGGTGCCGAGGCAGGGGCTGGCCTGGGCGGCAGTGCCCGCAATGGCCTGTCCACTCTGACGGCGATGGCGCACCCCCTCCTGCTCACCCTGCCACCTGCCTCCCGTGCCTGCTGTTCGGAACCGCACAGGACAGACGGGAGAGCGGCGGGGTCTGCCCCCCAGGACGGGGTCCTGTTGGGAGGGGGTCCCGGGCACACACGTAATTACAAACCTCGGGGCACTGCCCGGCCCCCAGCGCAGCCTCGGGCAGCGGCGGGCACACCCCCGGGGGGAACACGGAGCGACCAGCGTTGGGCTTCCAGCGAGCCTCCCCCCCACCCTGCGAACTGGGCCGCAGGTTCCAGGCGCCTGTCCCAGCTCAGAGGAGCAGGGAGACCAGTGGGCACGACGCGCCCTGGTCCGGGCTGCGTCCTGAGGAAGCAGCCGAGTGCGTGTGAAAAGGAGACGCGCCTCGTAGCTCAGACGTGATGGTGGTTTTCCCCGGACACCTGACGAGACCGAGGACACTTGGCGGCCATCATGGTTGAAGGGATGGAGCCGAGGGCAGTGGACAGGGCCCAGCTCCTCGCACCCGGGGCACGTCCAGGTGCCAGCCCCGCCTGGCCCCGCTCCTGGCTGCTTCCTGCAGCCCCAGGTCAGCACGGATGCGGCACTGAGGGAAGTCACATGGCCCAGGGCACGAGTGTGTGCAAAACCTGTCCGTGAGCCAGGACCCACACAGATAGCCAGTGTTTCCATAGGGCAGGCCTCCAACCAACGGACAGGTGTGCTGGAAACCACACACACACGTGCGTACATACACACACTCGTGCACACACATGCATGCACACACTTTAGCACACATGCACACACCACGCACACACACTAGGCGCATGAACGTGCTCATGCACATGCGTGCACACACGTGCACACACCCACACATATGCACACACTCTTACACATATGCACACACCACGTGCACACACTAGGCACATGAACGTGCTCGTGCACATGCGTGCACACACCCACACATACGCACACACTCATGTGCACACACATTCATATGCACACTCTTGCACACACATGCATGCACACACTTTAGCACACATGCACACACCACGTGCACACACCAGGCACATGAATGTGCTCGTGCACATGCGTGCACACACATGCACACACCCACACATACACACACTTGTGTGCACACACATTCATATGCGCATTCTTGCACACTTTAGCACACACCACACACATGCGCACACATGCACACACCACACACATGCACACACTCGCGTGCGCACACATGCACACACATACACATGCGCACACACGCATACCCCCGGCTGGAAGCCCAGGTGCTGCCCTTACCTGTGTCCGATGCCAGATCACAGAGGCCCTGGAGTGGCCCAGCTTGCTCCTGCAGGGCCCCTTGTCGTAGTGGATGAGGAGGAAGTCGTCCTGGGGGAGAGCGGGGTCAGGGGTCAGTGCCCGTCCCGGCCGCTCCCTCCTTTACGGCCCCGGCCAACGGGACCTGCAGGGGGACCGCCCGCCCGCGCACGGCCCGCCCCGGGATGCCCGCTGAGCGGCTCGGACGGTGGAGGAGAACAGCTCCATGCTGGGTGCTGACCGGCCGACCCGAGGCCGCGCCCCCCACGGCTGCGCCGGCCCCGCTGAGCTTCGTCCCCACGGCCCCCACCTCTGCGTCCGCCTTGTCCCAGGCAGGGGCTCCTGGCCGCGAGGCTTCCCTTCCCGCTGGCCACCCCCCTGCACCCTGCAGACCTCTCCCCGGGAAATGCTGCTCTCAGCTCAGCCCATCCAAGGCCTCACCAGGGGAACCAGCCTCTGCCATGTCCCCAGCTGTCCAGGAGGGGGCAGCAGCCCTCCGACTCTCAGGGCTCAGGCTGCCCCTGCCTCCCTCCTGCTGCTCTCACCGCCCACCTGGACCTCAGGTCACCTTCCCTTGACCTTGACCTCCACCCGATGGTCAGATTCCCCTTCCTGACGCCAGGCTGTTCACCCAGGCTCAGGACCCCGTGATTGGCCCCTGAACCTCCACAAACACCCCCTGAGCGGGAGGCGCCCTCCCCCCTCAGCCCTGAAGGGAACCAGCTCCCTAAGGGGCGCACAGGAGGGGCGGGGGCTGCTTCTCGCTGCGAGGAGGGGCGGCCGGACAGCCCTTCTGAGGACGGAGTGACGGCACAGGCCCGGCCCGGCCCGGCGTGTGGGCGGGGAGCGGCCGGTACTCACGTCCAGGGACTCCAGGCAGTACCAGCAGAAGGCGTGCTTGCAGTTCTTGCACATCATCTGGGCGCAGCCTTCGTCCCGCTCAATGTAGACCTTGCACTTGGGGCAGCGTTTGATGGGCGCGTCGTCCTCCTCCAGCCTGAACCCCGAACTGTGGGGAGAAGTGGGGTCAGGGGCCCGGGGGTCAGTCGGTCGGCTGGGCTGGGGGCAGGGGCTTCCCCGGAGGGACCGAGGTCGCTTGTCAGTAAACGAGGTAAAACTACACGGAAGAAACAAAAACTCCAGGAAATGATCACCAGGAAAGTGTGGCTCGCCAGTTCAGTGTGTGTGGGGGGGGGGGGGGAGAGCAGGAGCAGCGCACACCCCACCTCTGACACAGGCACAGCCCAGCCCAGAGGACGGGGAGGCTCAGGAAGGGGGGGTCCGAGGCTCGGGGCTGTGGTCACGCGTGACGCCCTGATGCAAGCAGAGCGGGTGCACTTCCCAAAGGGCTGGTCACGTCTACGCATTTTACCACTTTCAGAAAAAGCCGACAGCCACACGCCCGCGCGGCCTGCTCAGCTAGGTCCCGGGTCTGCCTCCACAGGCCGTCCTCGGGGAGCCGGGCGAGGCCGGCAGGAGGGCGCTGAGCCGGGGCCAGTGCGGCTCCTCTACAGACTTGCTGCGGACGCTGCGCTCTGAGCCCGAGGGCCTGAGGCGCCCGTGTGACCAGCTCAGCCACAGCGGCAGGCGGGTGCGAGGTGCCGGGTTAGTGGCAGCCACGTCTCCGCTGCTGATAAGAAGGTAAAATAGAGCCCGGCCGGCGGGGCTCAGGGGGTGAGCATCGACCTATGAACCAGGAGGTCACGGTTCGATCCCTGGTCAGGGCCCAGGCCCGGGTTGTGGGCTCCATCCCCAGTGTGGGGTGTGCAGGAGGCAGCCGATCCATGATGTTTGTCTCTCATCAATGTTTCTATCTCTCTATCGCTCTCCCTTCCTCTTTCTCTAAAAATCAATAAAAACATATTTAATAAAAAAGTAACGCAGATGTTTAGGTGTGAGGACGGAACGCCGTCCATCGTCCGCTCTTGTGTCAGAGGCGGCTGCAGGGCACGTGGAGCCGGTGGACCTGGGCCGGGCCGGCTCTGCACACGCTGGCGGGGGGCAGAGACCAGTGTTCCCGAGCATCTTCCGGGAGGAAGCCCTCCTCACCCCCCGCAGCCCTGCCTCCCGGCGGGAGCCTACCTGGTGTCCCCGGGAAGGAAGGTGATGGGCATGGTCTCCGGGCAGCCCTGGCCGGGGTGCCAGCTGGCCTTGCAGGCGGAGCAGAATTCCGTGGCGCAGGCCTTGCACTGCACCGGCTGGGACGTCTGCAGCCCCATCTCCGGGAGCTGGCACACGGCCTGGCAGGTGGACACCGGGCACCAGGTCCGACAGGGGTCCAGCAGCACCTCTGGCACAGGGACACGAGGGACAGGTCAGGCGCTGCGGACGGGGCCTCGGGCCCAGACCCAGGCCTCACGCACGTTCTTATTTTATTTATAAGTATATTTTTATTGACTCCAGAGAGGAAGGGAGCGGGAGAGAGAAACACCAATGATGAGAGAGAACGATGGATCGGCTGCCTCCTACACGCCCCCCCACTGGGGATTGAGCCCACAACCTGGGCCTGTGCCCCGACCGGGTATCGAACCTGGACCTCCTGGTTCACAGGTCGGCGCTCAGCCCCTGAGCCACGCCGGGCGGGCCAGGCAGGCCTCACATTTTCACGGCGTGGAGAAGGGGCTGTAGTCCTGCAGGTTTTCACTACGACACATTCCAAAGAAACAAGTCCCGTGTTTTCAGGTCGTGTCTCCAAACCGGCCCCTCGGCGGCCACGGTTGCCGCTCGTCTGACCATGGACGCTGTGACGTGGCAGGCGCGCTGTCGCCAGGACGTCCGAGTGCAGCTGTTTTGGCTTTGACGTCACGTGAGCAAAAGGCTCTACAGCAGGGGTCCTCAAACTCTTTAAACAGGGGGCCAGTTCACTGTCCCTCAGACCGCTGGAGGGCCCGACTATAGTTTAAAAAAAAACTATGAACAAATTCCTATGCACACGGCACATATCTTATTTTGAAGTAAAAAAACAAAACAGGAACAAATACAATATTTGTGTTTGCATGTGGCCCGCAGGCCGTGGTTTGAGGATCCCTGGTCTACAGTAACAGGTTCCACAGGCGTGTGTGTGTCTTTAACCCCAAACTGGCCTATTTTCAGGCAAAAGGAACAGAAAACCCCTCTGACTGAGCCCACGCTCTGGAGCCTAACGGTTCGCGTGGCCAGCAGGACGCGGACCCGGCCGCCTTGTTCAACTCGCCGGATGCCACAGGGCGTCCGTCTCCTCAGAGCCCAGGCGACCGCCCGCGGCCCAGGTTCTCTCCGGGAAACGTTTTCCGAGGGGCCTGCGGGTCTCAGAAACCGGAGCCACCCCCTTCGGAGCTCCCCCGCCGACCTGCAGCCAGACGGCCTTCGACTGACGCTACCCACCGCCAAATCCCAGCGCAGGCGCCACGGCACACACAGTCCTCCCGGCCGCCTGGCTCAGGGCTGAGCGTCGACCGAGGAACCAGGAGGCCACGGTTCGTTTGATTCCCGGCCAGGGCACAGGCCCAGGTTGTGGGCTCGATCCCCAGTGGGGGGCGTGCAGGAGGCAGCCGATCCGTGATTCTCTCTCATCATTGGTGTTTCTTTCTCCCTTCCTCTCTGAAATCAACAGAAATATATTAAAGAAACACAGAAGCGAGGCCAAGGGGCCTCTACGGGCCCTGTAGACACAATGGCAAGTGCACGTCCGATAACGATAAAGTGGTGAGTGACACTTGCGATGTCGTCTCAAACACGCACATTCCACACCGCTCCATGCCGTGCCCCGGAGACCCCGGGGTCAGGGCCGGCCGGGACCCAGCCGCGAGGGCGGGTGGGGCACTGGGGGAGGGATTGGGCCCCCCACCCACTAGGGATGGAACTCGGGGTGAGCCTCGGCCTCCTCGGGGTCAGTGCAATGGGTTAGATGACCTTGCTGGGCTGCGGGCCGCTCACAGAGATAAGGCCCAGACCTGGCCATCCAGCCGGGCGCCGGACGGAGAGCAGGGAGAGGTCAGGCCTGGGGGGAAGGTGGCCACACCCTCTCGCCGGCCTTCCCGCCGCCTGCATCTCCCGCATCCCGTGCAGGTCCCAGAGCTCAGCCCTCAGCGGCCGGGCCTTCGCCTGGCTGAGGAGCCACGCCCCGGGGTCCAGCCTCGCTGAGCCGCCCCCGTAGCCCACGTCTCTATAAACGACTGTGGTTCATGAACCCCTCCTGCTCCCACACCGCTCCCCGAGGCCCTCCAGCTCGGGTCCCGCCTGTCGTAGCGAATGGGGCCCCGTCCCCTCCTCCGATCACACGCCCCAGGTCCGCCCGGGGGCAGGCTGGGCCTCGGAACTGGCTCATCTGCCCGCACCTACCTCTTTCAAATTGTAGCTTTTTATATCTTTGCATAATTTCAGCCGCAACCATGCACTCGATCTGAGGGAGGAAAAACACACGGACCAGGGGGGTGATGAGCTGAGGGCTGGGTCCAGGCCGGCTCAGCCACAACAGCACCCGCGCCAACCTCCCCCCCCCCCCCCCCGGGCTGTCCGGGCACCTGCCTCGTGCTCCTGCAGGCGGCCCTGCTTCGGGCAGGTGGCGTCCGGGCAGCTGATGGCGGTTTCGAATCCCTCTTTGATCAGGAGCTCCACGTACTGCTTCAGGCACTGAGAGAGACAGGCGCCTCTGTGAGACGGGCACTTGGGACCACAGGGAGCGGGCGCCGCGCACATGGTCCAGGCAGGCGGGCGCTGCCACTGGGGGCCCGCAGCTGCCAGAGGCGGTGTTCCCTCACCAAGTACTGACGGGGTGCCCGGGGGCCGGGGCTGCGTGCGGTGCAGGGTCTCAGGCCGCAGGTGGACCCAGACCACATGAGGCCAGTACATCCACCAGCAAGGGGACAGGCGGGCGGGGGGACAGACGGGCTGGGGGGGACAGGTGGGCGGGGGGGACAGGCGGGGGGGACAGGAGGGCGGGGGGACAGGTGGGTGGGGGGGGACAGGCGGGGGGGACAGGCAGGCGGGGGGACAGGCGGGCGGGGGGGAGACAGGCGGGCGAGGGGGAACAGGCGGGCAGGGGGACAGGCAGGCAGGGAGGGCCGGGTCGCTCTGCTAAAGGGCAGCGTGGTACTGCCCACTGCTTCCTGACCGCCTCTCGGTATTCTCACGGGACCGATGACCCTCCCCTCTGTCCGACGTGAAAACCCAGTCACCAGAGAAGGTGCTCGCGGCTCCCCAGAGGGCAAGGCCGAGCCCTCAGGCAGAAAGGACTGTGGGTGGCCGGTTATTACCCAACAGGTCAGTGCCCGAGCCGGCCACCCACAGGCCCCCGGGCAACAGCTACATTCAGGAGAGACTTTTGCTGTTGTCCTTAAATTTGGAAGAAAAACCGAGGGATGAAATGAGATGAAGTGGAAATGAGCCCTGCCCGATTCTCCCCTCCCGACGGCACAGGGCTGGTCCGAGTGCAGCGACGGCACCGAGGCCCTGCGATCCTTACGAGCACATCCCCCGGCCCCACAAGGCCCCGTCGGACCGAGATCTACATGGGATTCAACCCGTGCCCGTTCTGGTTTAAACCGGCTCGGGATTCCAGCTGAGCCACCCACCAGCATGGAACTGCACGTGGACAGTGAGGTGTGGCCCAGCCAGCGTGGCTCAGTGGAGCGTCAACCTATGAACTAGGCGGTCACGGAGGTCACGGCTCGATTCCCGTCAGGGCACAGGCCCGGGGTGCGGGCTCGATCCCCAGTGGGGGGCGTGCAGGGGGCAGCCGGCCCATGATTCTCTCTCATCACTGATGTTTCCATCTCTCTCTCCCTCTCCCTTCCTCTCTGACATCAATACAAATACACACACACTAGCAGCCCTGCGCACGAATCCGTGTGCGAGTAGCTCGCTGCCGCCTGTAGCTCGCTGCCCTGGCCTCCTGCCGGTGGTCGTCATGCGTCACGGCGTAGTGACCATTTGCATATTGCCTCTTTATTATGTAGGATATTACCAAAGAAGGGTGTGGCCTGCAGACTCGGAAGCAAACCCTGACGCCCCCCGCGGAAGGGCCCGCACCCACCAGCGTGCAGAAGACGCAGCGGCACTGGGCCAGGGTGGTCATCTGCTCCACCGGGTACTCGCCGAGGCACAGCTTGCACGACACCAGCGGGTCCAGGGCCAGGTCCCACGTGGGCCGGTACCACGCCGTGGTCATGGCCGAGCAGTCTGCAGGAGAGAAGGCGCCGTCAGAACCCACCCCCAACCCCTGCACTGGGGCAGGCAGGGGTCGCGTTTCCTGGCTGCAGCCTGGAGGGGGGGCCCGGGCGGTGGCCAAGGGACTGCTGCTGACCCTGGGGTTTCGGGGACCCACTGGGGTCCTCTGAGAGGTTCCCCAGAGGCCCCTGACTTGGGTCTGTGGGTGGTTCCTTCCCTGTATGGATGGTGACGGTCAAAGTTAAATGGTGAGAGATCTACCTGCCCCCCCACTTTCCTCCATCCCTCTGAGGGCCACTGAGTAAGGGGACCCCCCCTGCCCCCCGCAAGCACCCAGGCCAGGAGGGCAAAGCCTCAGCAGCCGGCGCTGCTGCTGTGAGAGCCCTCGATGGGGGCGATGACCTCAGCCCTGCTGACCTCAGGAGGGACCGCGCCTTGCACTCTGCTCCGTCCACATCCCAGGGGCCCCCGAACCTCAGAAACGGCCCAGGCTCCACGGCCTCCGGACGCCCTGGCGGGTCCTCTAAACCGGTGCCAGGAGGCCAGGCCTCCTCAGGTCTGCTCGCCCTGGGACCTGCTGCGTCACACTCAGCACGTGGGGAGGTGAGGTCCCCCCCCACACCCCCGTCCTCGCAACACACTCTGGCCACTCCCCACCCAGAGGTCACGGTTCGATTCCAGGTCAGGGCACATGCCCGGGTTGTAGACTCGATCCCCAGTGAGGGGCGTGCAGAAGGCAGCCGATGCATCAGTGATCCTCTCTCATCATTGATGTTTCTCCCTCTCCCTCTCCCTTCCTCCCTGAAATCAATACTAACATTTTTTTTAAAGAATTCTGGGAGTGTCCTCCAGGGGGCAGTGGCCGCTCACTGCGTCCACTGGGGGGAGGGGGAGGTGGACTGTGCTGAAAAGCCTGAGGTCGGAGTCTCCAGGCCGGGCAGCGGCTCAGGGTAAACAGATCGCGCTCTGGAACCAAGGGACATGAGACCAAGCTGCCGGGCCCTCGGTGCGCGATGCTGGAGAAATGACGTGACTTCTAGGAGCTTCCATCTCCTCCCTCCGGCGTTCGAAACCTGAGTCACCTCCACGTACCCCTGCTGTGGGAGTGGGCGCGTCCTTGCAATTCCCGGGCGTCACCTGCTTGGGCAGCGCCGCTCAGACGTGGGGCTCGGGACCGGGCGCTAAGGGGCCGGGCTGAAGGGAGGGAGGCTGTGAGGCACTGAGCCCCAAGGTCGCTCAGGCTGAAGGTCGGAGGAAGCAGAGTCTCCGGCCTCATCCCTGTCGTGCGTGGGTCCCGGGCCGGACGTGGCCCGAGGGCGGGAACCGAGGGGTCCCCCTTCCACCTGGGTCCCCGAAGCCAACCCCCCGCTCTCCTCCCGCCCTAACCGCCGCCTGTCACCCCAGACCAGGTCCCACCGGCTGTCCTTCCCGACAACCTCGCGCCAGCCCCGGCGAAGGCCCCTTTCCTGTTTACATCCTCTGCACAGACGTGACCCTGAGCTCACACTGCAGGCTCGACCTCCTGCTTCCTTTCTCCCTGGACGGCCCTTTCCACTTGACCTTGAGCGGGCGTGGCTCCCCACCGCCCTGGGCCCCCCCCCCCCAGGCCCTGACCGCCTCAGGTCAGATCCCAGCTCCCCAGCACCGGGCAGCGCCCCCTCGAGGGCAACACCCTCTGCCCTGCGTTCAACATCCCCACACAGATGCTGACGACAATGGGACATATTTTACCCCCAAAACGGGCCTGTTGTCCGATCCCACCCGCCCGCTCTCAGGATGGGCCTGTGTCCGCGCCCACCCGCCCCGCTCAGGGGATGGGCCTGTGTCCGATCCCACCCGGCCCGCTCACGGGATGGGCCTGTGTCCGATCCCACCCGCCCCACTCAGGGGATGGGCCTGTGTCCGAGCCCACCCGGCCCGCTCACGGGATGGGCCTGTGTCCGCGCCCACCCGCCCGCTCTCAGGATGGGCCTCCTGGCTGAGCCCACCCGCCACCCGCCCGCTCAGGGGATGGGCCTGTGTCCGATCCCACCCGCCCCGCTCAGGGGATGGCGGAGCAGGACTCTGTAAACAGCCAACAGCTGCGAAGCTGAAACAGGAATTTGCCAGGAGAGCCACAATGCACAAGCAAAGGAAAACAGAGTCTTTGTTTCCCTCGGGGAGTGTCGAGTCTTACAAACAACAAACTATTTTAAGAACATCTGGCCGATTCTATTATTCCATCCAAGCAACTCCGAGGGGTCAGGAGGCGAGCTGCCTGTTCGGCGAGGGCCGGGCCGAGCACAGAGCGGGGACGAGAGGCGTGCGGACGAGGAGGAAGTGCTGGAGCGCACTCAGCCTGGAGGGAGGAGGGAGGAGGGAGGAGGGAGGAGGGAGGAGGGAGGAGGGAGGAGGGAGGAGGGAGGAGGTCCACAGACGACAGGGCCACTGGGCCAGGACTGGGGGCGCTGTGGGTCCCGCTCCGCCACCTGCACCCCTTCCGGGAGCAAAGGGCAGGAGAGCAGCTGCCGGCCAGTCCCGGGACCGCCTCCCAGGCCCCGGCTCGCCTGTCAGGCCTGGACAGAAGCAATGCCTGACTATTTCCAGTCACTGCTGCCCAGTATCGACCGCAAAAATGTGAAAACGCACATCCACACGAACCCCCAGCAGAGGCCACAGCCACGGCAGTCCCATCGCCGCCCGAGCGGGGAGCAGCCACGGTGCCCCCCGAAGGGGAGGGACAGGCAGCCTGCGGGCCTTCCAGACGCCGGAGACGTGGGCTGAGGAGACGCGCTCCCACGGCCGCAGGACACGGAGCTCCACGGAGAAAGCCGGTCGTGGAGGTGACGCGGACACTGTCATGTGCCGCCATGTCATGGACATTCCTCACCGTCCACGGGACACGGAACGCCAAGCGTGAGCCCTAATGTACGTGCGGGGACCGACGGCGCCCCAGCAGGCTCAGGCGAGGTCACCGGCGGCGCCGAATCTAACAGCACCAGGGCCTCATCACCGAGGCCTCCAGGGGGCGGTGGCTCAACTAGACCTTCAGACACTCTCTCCCGCACACCCACTCCCCTGGGGGCCTGGAAGCAAGGGAGGGAGGGGGGAGGGGGGAGGAGGGAGGGGGGAGGGGAGGAAGGGAGGGGAGAGGGAGGACTCGCTAGAGCAGCGGTTCTCAACCTGTGGGTCGCGACCCCTTTGGAGGTAGAACGACCCTTTCACAGGGGTCGCCTAAGACCATCGGAAAACACATATATAATTACATATTGTTTTTGTGATTAATCCCTATGCTTTCATTATGTTCAATTTGTAACAATGAAAATCCATCCTGCGGATCAGATATTTACATGACGATTCACAACAGTAGCAACACGACAGTGATGAAGTAGCCACGAAAACAATGTTATGGTTGGGGGTCACCACCACAGGAGGGACTGTATCAAAGGGTCGCAGCGTTAGGAAGGTTGAGAACCACTGGACTAAAGGAAGGAGAGAGGGAGGGAGGGCGCTGCTCTCATCCTCCCACAGAAACAGGCCACACTCGGGTCTCCCAGGGGCGGAAGGACAGACACAATGGACAGAGAGGACCCGGCTGGCTGAGCTGCCCGCCCCCCCAGAACCCGGCTGAACGGATCCATTGAAGACACAGCCGTGGACGCTCAGTGGGCTCGTCTGCTTTGTAACTTCGTCGCCTGCCCCGCCCGGGGGAGGGGGGGAGGAGCAGCCTGTCACTTTGGGCCTGGGACCCACAGTGGAATGCGGCCTCAACAAGGACTCAGGAAATGCCTGGTGGGCAGGGGAGGCAGGGGGAGCTGCTGACGGGGAAGCCCCCCCCATCCCAGCTGCAGGCGGCACCCCTGGCAGACAGCCGGCCGGCTGCACAGACAGGGCCCTCAGCAAGCCCAGCTCCGGCTGCTGCTGGGGGGCTGGGCAGGGCGCTCCATGAGGACACCACCCAGGGCTCGGCGGGGGGGGGGGGGTCTCGGGGGCCCGCTGCCCACTGTGCTTTCACCTGATGAGACCTGTGCCTCAGCCCCACTCGGGGCCTCGCTCCCGCCCGTGACCAGCCGGCCGCCGCCCACACAGGTGCTGTTCCGCTGGTCCCCTCGGGGCACAGAGGGCCCTTCTCCGAAAAAAACGCCCCGGCTGTTCCTAACCAAAGAACGAACACTAGAGGCGAGAAATGACCCCCAATTCTCTTCAGTCCCACGGAGCCCCGACTATGGAGAAGGGCGTGACCTGGTGGCGGCAACAACAGGCCCCTCAGGGGCCAGGAGGCCACCCCACCCCCTGCCCGCGGCCCCGGCGGGAGGACAGGTCAGCCACACAGACAGCCCCCGTGTCCCCACGGCCAGTGCCGGAGGCAGCTCCGTAACCCGGGAACCTGCCCTGTTCTGGGTCCCCCTCACCCTCTCCAGGACAAAGGCCAGGGCCTCAGGGGGTCCTGGGACTGGACGGCAAGACCGCTGGTCTGGGCGCGGCCGGGGTCAGGGGTCAGGAAGGGCCCACGGCTTCTGTCCCGGCGCCTGAGCCACGTGTCCACGCCCGCACCCACCATGGGAGGTCGCCTCCGACAGGCACTCGGGGGCACCTAGGCCCCACCCCGGTCTCTCCTGACCCTGCCGGGGAGACCCAAGTCAGCGGGAGGGCCGTGACTGCGGAGCTGCCGCCAACGCTGGGGACGTCCCCCTCGGACCAGGACCTCGCCGTCCGCCACCCCCAGCTGACCCCGCGCGGAGCCCAGGAGACAGAAAGCCAAGCACAGAACTTACTCAGAACCAGCTCCGACATGGCGGCCGGACCCACAGGTGCCGGCAGGAGCCTCAACTAAGGGGATTCACCAAGCCCGGCCGGCGGGCTCAGGGGTGAGCGTCGCCCTGTGAACCAGGAGGTCAGGGTGCGATTCCCGTCAGGGCACAGGCCCGGTTGTGGGCTCGGTCCCCAGTGGGGGGCGTGCAGGCGGCGGCCGATCAATAATTCTCTCTCATCATGGATGTTTCTATATGTCTCTCTCCCTTCCTCTCTGGAATCAATAACAATGTATTTGAAAAATAATAAATAAATAAAATATTCACGAAGACGGAAGGAGCGCCCGGACAGACGGCGGGGCTCGCGGCAGCCCCAGCGCCTTTGTCTCCCGAGCTCGCAGCTCTGCCCGAGCCCACCCCCCGGGATCGCGTCCTGAACCCACTGACGCAACCTTCCTCCCGGGAAAACAGCTGCGACCTCCCATCATCCCGAGGAAACACCCCCAACCTGGGAGCAGGTGTTCCGGCCGGAAGCTTCCCTCGGGGAACACCCCCCCCAACAGGGCCCGGGGACGCGTTAATTTCCCACCAGGGCCACCGCCGGGCTCGCTCAGGGCCTCTGTGGGGGTCCCTCTCTGTCGGGGTCCCTCTCTGTGGGGGTCCCTCTCTGTGGGGGTCCCTCTCGGTGGGGGTCCCTCTGTGGGGGTCCCTCTGTCAGGATCCCTCTCTGTGGGGGGTCCCTCTGTGGGGGTCCCTCTCTGTGGGGGTCCCTCTGTGGGGAGACCCTGTGCGGGGAGCCTGGGCCGCGGGGCACGGATGGGAGGGGCCCGGAAGTCCGTCTCGGGCAGGACGGAGCCGCGGCCCGATCACGGGTCTCCTGGGAGACGTCCTCCTAACGAGGCAAAACCTGAGGCCGCCTGAGAGCCGTTAGCATGGAACGACGGCACCAAAAGCACGGAACCCGCTCGGTCCGACCCGCGTCCAACCCCGCGCCAGGGGAGCCAGCTCCGACCCACACGGGGGCTCAGGGACGCCCTGCCGCCCAGGCCGTGGAGACCCAGCCCCTCTCCTCTCCTGTCCGCCCGCCACGGGGCGAAGCGGGTCCAGGTGGGGGCTGTGCCTCGGCTCCCCAGACGCCGGCGAGCGGCCACAACACGGTTACACACGTCCCCCAGCTCCGGGCCCGGTGACTCCGGGACGCACATTACAGGCAGACGCGCCACCTGCTCCCGCCAGCAGCCCTCCGCTCTTTCCTGCAGGCTCAGCCCTGGTCCCTGCCCGTGTCCCTCCCCGCGGCCTGGCTCTCTCCCGCCCGGAGCCTCTGCTCCTCCGCAGCCAGGACCCCGGGTCTGCTCGCCTCGCACACAGCGCGCAGAAGGCAACGGCCAATCGTTCGTCTAGAGCAGTGGTTCTCAACCTCGGCTGCACGTTAGAGTCACCTGGAAATCTTTTTAAAACCCTGATTTCTGGGCCCCATCCTCCGGAAATTCTGTTTCTTTGTTACTCATGTTGTGGTCTCACCCCATAACAAAGAAACAGCATTTCCGGAGGATGGGGCCCAGAAATCAGGATTTTAAAAAGATTCCCAGGGGATTCTAATGGGCAGCCAAGGTTGAGAACCACGGGTCTTCTAGAACAAGGATGTCAAACAGTCCACAACGAATACGGTTGCGGCCCAGCCAATGACACGGTCTGTGAGAAACGTTTTAATAAAATTATGTAACTTAATGTTTACAATATCCTGTTATACGTCATTACTAATAACGAACTACAGCGTTCAATAATGACTGATGACTATCATCGTGCTGCATTCATTTCCCTACGCGCCTCACGTGCAGGCGCACCATTTCCCTCCACTGATACCAGCAGCGAGTATTTTAGCAGCCGACGGCCACGTCGTTAGTCTCGGACTGACTTGTTGGGTTGGCGCAACAGGAAATGTTTCGCTTTCGGAGAACAAGAAAAATAGGTTTATTTGCGTGACACTTATTAATTTGTACAGTTATACAGTGCCTGGTAAGTTAATGTTCAGGAGAAAATATTAATCGTTATTAAAATGTTCTATTAGTTTGTGTTAACGATGACTCATTTATTTCAGCCGTTTGCATTCAGCACGTCTCTATCGGAATAAACCCACGTTTCTATGGAAATGGAAGCTATTGTTTTCTTGCGGCCACATCCATGTAAACCTTGTTTATTTGGCCCATGTCAGCTTTTGAGTTTGACCTGCTTGTCTAGAACGACGGCGCCACGAATATCAGAGCCCGCTCCGCCCAAGCCGTGGGCCCGGCACGGAGAACACGCACCACTGACGTGGTCGGCACAATCCATTCGCCGCCCCGCTCCCCGCGCCCCGACTCCGCGCCCCGCTCCCCGCGCCCCGACTCCGCGCCCCGCACTCCACACAGGCAAACGTGAGGTGACCCTGCTCGAGGGGTCACCCCCAGCCTCACCAGAGCTTCCTGGCGGCAGGGAGTTCCTGCCCGTGGTGCCCGTCACGTCGGCTGCCTGGGACGAGGCGCAGGCGCCACCCGAACAGGGGCCAGGCGTGGAGCCCCCCTGAGCAGCGGGCTCGTCACGACACACCCCGCGTGTCGGAATAAAAATGCTCGTCGGCCCAACACCTGGAGGAGAGAAGTGTCCAGAGACTCGCGACAGGCCCCGTGCTCGGGCCCCTCCTCCGGGGACCAGGGCGCAGGGGACGGCCGGAGCCAGACCCGCCCTCGCCTCCCGGCCCCTGTCCCAGTCAGTCCCTTGCGTGGGGAGTGACAGGGCTCACTTTCCGCCTGTCAGACCCAGGGGCGTGTTCTGCCGACAGCCGTGGAGACGCTAAGAAACACACACGGCGTGGCTACGCACGAGGGGTTTTAGCCGCGAATAAAACGCACGGCCATCGCGTCCCTGAGCCTCAGCCGGTGTCCAACCCACAGGAACCCACCCACCTCACACGCTCGCTGCAGGGCGACGGGGCGGATTCAGACGGCGCCACGGAGGGCAGAGGTCACCCACCCAGGGCCTGAGGATGGAGGGCAGAGGTCACCCACCCGGAGCCTGAGGGCGGAGGGCAGAGGTCACCCACCCGGAGCCTGAGGACGGAGGGCAGAGGTCACCCACCCGGAGCCTGAGGGCGGAGGGCAGAGGTCACACACCCGGGGCCTGAGGATGTCACCCGGCCCTGGCGATGAACCTGCTGTGGACAAAGCCTTTCCTCTGTCCTGAAGGCCAGTCCCCCTCTCCCGCCCCCTGTCCACGCGGGTCTGTAAACACCACAGGCAGGTGACGGGCTTTCCGGGTGAGACGGACAAAATGACTGTTTGTCAACTGTGTGTTCCCGGCGTGAGAGCTGGCCGGCGGGGCGGGGAGGGGAGGGGAGGGGAGGGACATGCGTCCCCACCATCAGGCCTCCTGCGAGTCGGCACGGAGCCCTCATTAGGGCCGTGGCCGCAGGACACGCTTCAATTACGGGAGCAGCTCTCTGCGCCCAGAATAAACGCGGAAGAGCTGGGTTTGTGGGCGAGGAGGCGGGCAGCCATGGCTCAGCGGGCAGTGCCAGGCGGGTCTGTCCTGGCGAGAATCCGACCTGGCTCGCTCCCGTGTCCCGAGTGCGCCTGGGCTCCTGCTCCCATGCCCTCCTCTCCCCACACATTCAACTGTGGTCGCGCTGGAGACTGTTCCATTCAGTCCTTTTTAAAAATATATTCTTATTGATCTGAGAGAGGAAGGGAGCGGGAGGGAGAGAAACATCCGTGATGAGAGAGAACCATGGCTCGCCTGCCTCCTGCACGCCCCCTACTGGGGATGGAGCCCCCAACCTGGGCCTGTGCCCTGACCGGGAATCGAACCGTGACCTCCTGGTCACAGGTCAGCGCTCACCCCCTGAGCCAGGCCGGCCGGACTGCATATTTTCGCTTTGACATCCAAGTACCACTGTGGGAAAGAAACGCCGTCGGAACGGAAACCGAACTCCCGGGAAGCGACCCGCCTCTCCGAGAGGCAGGGACAGGCCGTGAGAATGCCCGGCTGACGCCACTTCAGACCTAAGAAAAGGGGGGAATGTCTGTTCCTCCCTTCCCAGCGGCAAACGGGTCCCGTGACGTGCGAAGGGAAAGCACCAGAAAAGGCGCAAAGAAAACAAACGCTACATCCAAAAAGCCGGGCGGACATCCAGGGGCAGCTTTGTTCCAAACACAGGAGCCGGGTTTTTCAAAGCACTTTTTCAATGTCACACACGCACATGCACATGTGCACGCACACACGCACACACACACACGCACATGCACATGCACACGCACGCACATGCACACGCGCACACGCACGCGCACGCACACACACGCACACACACGCACATGTGCACACGCGCACACACACAGCCCTTGCTGGCATCGCACCGACCCATGCGCTCACCATCCCTTCAGTGCCAAGGCCACGGGGAAGGCAGCCCGCCCGCCCTCTCCCGGGGCCTTCGGCTCAGGAAGTAGACAGACCACGGGGGGGCCTGGGGAGCCGCCGACACCCTGCAGCCGGGGTGTGGGAGCAGGAGGCGCCCAGCCACGCCGCCCACTCGGGTGCAGACACAACCCCAAGGCCCTCCTCTCGCAGGTGAGGAAGCCGAGGGCCTGGGAGCAGGTGGGCAGGCGGGAGCGGCCGCGGCCTGTGACCCCGTCGGCACCCCCTCCCGCGTGGGGACTGCTCCCCGCTCGCTCGGGTCATGCTGACCTGCCTCCCCGGGTGTCTGCCCGTCGCCGTCCGTACCGCCCTGGCCGCTCTCGCCACCTCGATGAACAGCGTTTGGAACCCGGGAACTGGCTCGGACTCCACTTCCCCAGCAGAACCGGAGCCGAGCCCCCTCCCCCCTCCGGGCCGAGCCCCCTCCCCCCTCTGGGCCGAGCCCCCTCCCCCCCCGGGCCGAGCCCCCTCCCCCCCCGGGCCGAGCCCCCCTCCCCCTCTGGGCCGAGCCCCCTCCCCCCCCGGGCCGAGCCCCCCTCCCCCCTCCCCCCTCTGGGCCGAGCCCCCTCCCCCCCTCTGGGCCGAGCCCCCTCCCCCCCCGGGCCGAGCCCCCCTCCCCCCTCTGGGCCGAGCCCCCTCCCCCTCTGGGCCGAGCCCCCTCCCCCCCCGGGCCGAGCCCCCCTCCCCCTCTGGGCCGAGCCCCCTCCCCCCCCGGGCCGAGCCCCCCTCCCCCCTCTGGGCCGAGCCCCCTCCCCCCCCGGGCCGAGCCCCCGTCCCCCCTCCCCCCTCTGGGCCGAGCCCCCTCCCCCCCCGGGCCGAGCCCCCCTCCCCCCCCGGGCCGAGCCCCCTCCCCCCTCTGACACCGCGAAGGCAGAAGCCAGCGTCCCTGGGCCGGCCCGAGCGGCCTTGCGCTTCACGTTGGTCCACGTGCCCCGGGAGGCCCAGGCCGGCCATGTCTCTGTTCGCCGCGCTGGGCTTTATGCTTTAATCCCCGAGGCGAGCTGGGCTCTTCGCCCCTGGGGCGGTCACACGGCCTCTCCTTCCTGCGCCACGCACTTCCCGGGGCCGCTCCGCGGGAGCCGCTTGTGTGCACCCCCAGGACGATCGAGCTTGTCCGACGGTGGGTGTTGTTTCCTTCCAAACACACATCTGGTGAAGAGCGTCTGGGTTCTATTTGCTCTTGTTTTGATTTAAATTTTTGTTGCTTTACTCACGAGTGAGGTTAGCCTGTATTTTCCTTTAACTGCTTTTGTCTGACTTTGAGGGAGTCCCCCCCCCGTTTTTATGTTTTTCCTGTTCCTTGCAGGGCTCCGTGTCTGCGTGGACTCACCGGCCCTGGAACGTGGTGGCGCTCCGACGACAGCAGACACACGCACGCTTTCCTGGGAGGTTTCTCTTTATCCCTTTTCTCAAGGCTCGTAGAGTGATCTGAACTCCTCTTCTCTGTGAGACTGTTTTCTTACATCGCCGTTTTCCTAGGCACCGACTCGTGGGTTCCTGTGTCACCGGTAACATCAGCATAAACGGCTCCTGTAGGTGTGAGTCTCCGAGGCCCCATGTCTAACCACCGTTGCACCCGGGGTGGGGGGGGACCCCAGGCGCCTGCCCCTCCGGGTGACTTCCCTCCTGGAGGCAGGGGCGTGGCGGGCTTTCCCGTTCGTTCACGTGAGGAACCCACGGCTGGCAGTTCCTGCGTGCGCGAGCTCTCGGGGCAGGAAGTGGCAAAGCTGGGTCCCCCGCTGCCCCCCGAGAGTCCGTGCTGGTCTGGCTCCGCTGCCCCCAGCGCCTCTCACTGGCGTCATGTGGCCAAACGGAGAAATGGGCAAAGGGCTGGATCGGACACCTTTCCAAAGACGACAGACCGATGGCCAGCAGGTGTGTGACGAGGCTCAACCGTCAGGCACCATCAGGAGACACACAACAAGCCACACCCAGAACCGCTCACCCCGTCAGAGCGGCCTCGTCACACACGGAACCGGCAGTGCTGGCGACGCCGGGAGCAGGGCCCCGCCCGCGTGTCCGTGGGATGGAAACCGGGCCAGCCCGGAGTTCCCTCAACATATTAAACGTGGCCCCCCCGACCCCGCGGCCCCCCCTCCGACCCCGCGACCCCCCTCTGAGCCCACGCGCCCCCTCCGAGCCCGCGACCCCCCTCTGAGCCCACGCGCCCCCTCCGAGCCCGCGACCCCCCCCTCCGACCCCACGATCCCCCTCTGAGCCCACGCGCCCCCTCCGAGCCCACGCGCCCCCTCCGAGCCCGCGGCCCCCTCCGGGTGTTGATGTAAAAGAAGCGAACCCGCTGATGGGAATGTGGGTCTGAGCCGTGTCCATCGCAGCCTCCGTCACGGTGGCCGAGACGTGGACAGGCCCGGCGCCGGTGGACAGACGGACGAGTAGAGAAGATGTGCGTTTAGTGAAGGGACTGCTACTCGGCCTCGAAGGAGTGGGAACCGCTGCACCTGCCCCACAGCGACACCTGAGGGTCTGGGCGGGGAGGGAAGGTTGGACTCCTCTCAGGGCCTCTGGGCGTGGGCTCAGATGGGCTCGAAACACAGCGTCTGTGTCTGTGTGCGCTAACCCCGTCCCTGCCCTCACAGGTGTCATGGCTGTCGCTCCAGACCCTGAGGGTCCACAGTGGGAGTCGTGGGGTGATGCAGGCGCCACAGTCTCCGTGGTGAGGGGCGGTCACACCCAGCCCCCCATCGCCTCGGCTCGGCTGTGTCCTGGGCCCACTTCCTCCGCGGTTCACGTCAGTCAGAGAAAAGCATCGAATCAGAGACCGCCCGGCTTCCTCGTTCCTCCCTCACGGCCGAGCACACAGCCTCGCCGATGACTGACAGGTGACCTCGCAGATGACTGACAGGTGACCTTGCAGATGACAGGTGACCTTGCTGATAACAGGTGACCTTGCTGATAACAGGTGCGCAGTGAATGCCCAGTCTGTGAGGACATCGCCCCTCCCAGGCGGTCCTCTCCTGCCTCCTCCCCGCGGGCGTGGGAATTCCGAGAAGGCTCCCGGGACGAGAGGGCGGTGCCTACCCCAGCACTCACATGAGGAGGAGCCAGGCGCTCAAACCAAACAAAAAAGGAACAAGAAATAAAAAGTGAAAAAACAGAAACTGCAGCTGAGACACACGTGCAAATGCGGTTTCCATGTGCACATGCGGTTCCCATGTGCAAATGCGGTTCCCATGTGCACATGCGGTTTCCATGTGCAAATGCGGTTCCCGTGTGCACATGCGGTTCCCGTGTGCACATGCGGTTCCCGTGTGCACATGCGGTTCCCGTGTGCAAATGCGGTTCCCGTGTGCACATGCGGTTCCCGTGTGCAAATGCGGTTCCCGTGTGCACATGCGGTTCCCGCGTGCACATGCGGTTCCCGTGTGCACATGCGGTTCCCGTGTGCACATGCGGTTCCCGTGTGCACATGCGGTTCCCGTGTGCACATGCGGTTCCCAGGATTTACTTCACAGGCCCTGCGGCCCCGGCCCCTCCGAACAGCAGCTGGAAGTCTGACAACATCGCCGGGCGACCCCTCGGCCGCTGGAGGCGGGGAACTGAGCGGCTGCTGACCGTTTGCCTTCGGCCGGAGCCGCGGCCGGAGCTTCAGGGCACGGGCTGCGCCGACGCCGCGCCCCGGCTGAGTCAGGCCCAGGCCCCACGTTCACCGAAGACGGCTTCTTGCTGTTTTTACTCCTCACCTTCTCCACTCGAGGAAAACAAAACAAAACCACCTTCCAGGTGTCGCTCCTGGGACCACAGGAACGAGGCGCCCATCTCGGGTGAGCCCTCAGCGTGGAAAACGCGCTGCTCCCGCCGCCGTGTCCCCCCCGGAGTGTCGGCCCCCAGGACGCTCTGTAACTAGGGAGCCGGCTGCTGCAGGCGCCGGAATGTGCTGGAGACGGGCTGGGGAGGCGCGAGGGGCAGATGAGGCAGGAGGCGCCCCGATGTGCCCGCAGCTCCCGGTGCCAGCGGGGGCTCTGCCTGGAGCTGCAGTGACCTCCTTACACCCCAGGAGACGGAGACGTCTCCCCTCCTCCCCGCCCCCCACCCCCCAGCAGTGAACGCCCTGAGCTGCAAGGCCCTCGGACCAGCCTCTCACGGGGTCCCCTCTGCTTGGCCACGGGGTTCAGCAGCCCCGACCTCCTGAGCCAGAGAAACACACACGCATCGCGGGCCTTCCAGCCATGCCTCCCGCCTCTGGGGGCGCTTACAGCTGCCAGCAACCCCTCTGCGCGCCCTCTTTCTGGAGGATTTCCCACGCCTCCCCTCGGCCCCCCCAAACCGTCAGCCCCTCCTCTGCCATGACTGTGTTTCCATTTCAAAGAGGACAGAAGCCACTAGAAGACCGCCCAGCCTCCTGCTCCGAGCGCCCAGGCCAGCACCCACATGTCTGTCACGCCCATCCCCCCAGGAACTGTCTGCGTCCCCCCAGCATCCACAACGCTCCCCCCCAGCCTTCTCCCCCCCCCATGCCAGACGCACCTCTCTCTCCACTAAAGAACCTCTCTCCGCAATGCTCAGCCCCCAGCGCCCCTGTCATTCCCACCAGCGTGCACATCTACTGTCCAGCCCGGCTGCGGGCTCAGGGGGTGAGTGTCGACCCAGGAACCAGGAGGTTGGGGTTCAATTCCCGGTCGGGGCACATGCCTGGTTTCGGGCCTGATCCCCAGTGGGGGGCGTGCAGGAGGCAGCCGATCCATGATTCTTTCTCATCGCTGATGTTTCCATCTCTCTCTCCCTCTCCGACTCTCTGAAATCAATAAAAATATATTTAAAAATAAAAATAAATAAACGGCTCATACTCCCAAAGAAACACAGTCCCGTGGCCTCATTTAGCCCCTGGCGCTCCCCCCTCGGAAGCCGTGGCAGCAGTCCGTGTCCCCGATTCCCCCCTCCACCCTCCCCTCCAAACCCACACCAGCTGGGCGTGTTGCCGCAGCCGCCAGGCCCACATGGCATTTTCCTGTGTTTGCCAAAGCCACCACCGACCTGCAGGCGCGGAGCCAGCGCGCAGCACCCGGCCCTGGCTCGCCGGCCCATCGGGACACGGCTCCTCACCCCGCCCTCCGGGGCCATTTCCTGGGCTCCCGACAGCCACACTCCGTCCCGCCTCTCGGTCCGTCCCCTCTGGGTCCCCTTTGCTGGCTTTGCCTCTGGACCTCAGGAAGCGGGAAGGTCCCCTTTCGCTGGGATTTCAGCTCAGCTCACCCCTTTCGATGTCACCCCGGGACTCCCGCTGCATCTCCAGCCCAGACCATTGCCCCCCAGCCCCCTCCCCGCTGCCCCGGCCCTGCCTTCTCCTCCCTGCCACACTCCTGTCCGGACACTGAACAGCGACTCCCAGCTTCCCACACTCCGTCAATCCACGCTCAACGGCGCCTTCCCAGTGAGACCTTGAGGGCCATCCACTTAACACGACGCCTGCCCAGCCCTCCACACGCGGCCCCTTTTCTCTTCTCCACAAGGTCTATGGGGCACAGCGTGCCACCTGCTGCTTCTCGCTGCCATGGCATCGGCCTGTCCCTCCCTGCCTGGCCCCCCTCCTCCCCTCCCGCCCGAGAGCAGGGCCCGTTCTGTGTCCCCGGGTCCCGGGTTCCGAGTCAGAAGAGCGCCGGCCACAGCCAGGAGCCCGCCCGCACCTTCTCCGTGAGCGAGTGAGCCAGGCAGGCCGAGGCGCACCCTCTGCTCCCCTGACCTGCTCCCTGGGCGACAGCACGCGACACGGAGCTCACGGGCTGTGACGGGCCTGCCGAGGCCACGTGTGGGGGCCTTTCTGAGACGTCGCAGCTGACACCATGCGCCGAGGTCCGGCCTCACAGTCATCCCGGACGCGGACGCGGCTGGGCCCCGGCGTCTATGGTGCGGAAACGCACCCAGGCAGGCCTGCGCCTTCCCCGGCCACGGGCTGCGATGCCACTAAGACGACAGCAGTGCAGGTGTGCCAGCTCCAACCTCCCGAATGCAGTTACCTCTGAGGAGCCCGGGGAGGAGCAGACGGACTGTCTTCTGGCCAAATCCTGGTGTCCAGGTGTGCCGGGTCCAGGTTGTGGGGTCCAGGTGTGCTGGGTCCAGGTGTGCCGGGTCCAGGTGTGCTGTGTTCAGGTGTGTTGGGTCCAGGTGTGCCGGGTCCAGGTGTGTTGGGTCCAGGTGTTTCGGGTCCAGGTGTGCTGGGTCCAGGTGTGTGGGGTTCAGGTGTGCCGGGTCCAGGTGTGCCGGGTCCAGGTGTGCTGGGTCCAGGTGTGTGGGGTTCAGGTGTGCCGGGTCCAGGTGTGCTGGGTCCAGGTGTGCTGGGTCCAGGTGTGCCGGGTCCAGGTGTTTCGGGTCCAGGTGAGCCGGGTCCAGGTGAGCCGGGTCCAGGTGTGCTGGGTCCAGGTGTGCCGGGTCCAGGTGTTTCGGGTCCAGGTGAGCCGGGTCCAGGTGAGCCGGGTCCAGGTGTGCCGGGTCCAGGTGTGCCGGGTCCAGGTGTGCTGGGTCCAGGTGTGCTGGGTCCAGGTGTGCCGGGTCCAGGTGTGCCGGGTCCAGGTGTTTCGGGTCCAGGTGTGCCGGGTCCAGGTGAGCCAGGTCCAGGTGTGCCGGGTCCAGGTGTGCTGGGTCCAGGTGTGTGGGGTTCAGGTGTGCCGGGTCCAGGTGTGCTGGGTCCAGGTGAGCCGGGTCCAGGTGTGCTGGGTCCAGGTGTGCCGGGTCCAGGTGTGCTGGGTCCAGGTGTGCCCGTGTACAGCGGTGCCTCAGCTGGCTCCTCCCCTCATGCCCACCCCCCGTGTGGAGAAGTGGGACAAGGTCTCTGGGGGCCGCTGCGTGTCACGGCCAGCAGGCCACTGAGCACCTGGGGAACAGGAGGGGCACGGAGCTCAGAGAGCGGGTGCCGGGGGAAGGGAGGCCTCACGCTGCTGCAGCCAAGTCTGAGCCAATCACCCTGCAGAGCCAGCCCGGTGCCGACACGCACTGAACATTCTTCCGGCCGCTTCTCTGTTTCGTCAGTTGTCTGTCCATCAACACAGACATGTGGCCAGACGCCGGCCTCACGGTTAAAGAAATGGCCTGAAGGTGCCGCAGCTCACCCACCGGGTCAGCAACGACTGAAGAGTCCCCACGGCCGAGTGAAAATCCGATACTGCTGGCGGTGGTCAAGGAAGACGCCCGCTTACTTCTGAGGAGTATAACAACGCTGCCGTTCGGAAGACTGCTTGGGAGCAGGTGAGACATAAACTACACGTGCCCGGCACCCACATGGCCACCCGAGCATTCCCCCTGCGCTGCACGGCACCGGTGTGTCCTGTGCCGTGCACAGCCCGTTCTCGGCAGCACACGGTGCGGCACCAACGCCGGGGAGCCACCTAAGAGCCCTGAAGGGGGACACGTGGAGTAAGGAACTCAGTGTCCCCCCATAAGGGGCAGTGAGCTCGACCTCCAGGGGTCGGTATGAGCTGGTGTCGAAGATACAACAGCAAAAAAGGAAAAGGCGTCGTAGAAAACAGTTTCCGCAAATCCAGCTTGTGAGCACACATGTCGGGGAACGCTTACGCCCCTCATCTTCCTAGAACCTAAAAGGAGGAAAACCGGCAGAAGCCCCTCCCTGTCCCTCGGCTCCTCTCTGGCCCCGATGTCTTCGTGCTCGCAGGAACCGCACTGTCTCAGCTGGAGACTCTGACGTGGCACCTGCCCCGAGATCACACACCGAGAGCCGAGAACTGCCTTCCGCGGGCCTCACCAAGATCGCGGACGTGCAGCGTCGCCGCCTCCGCGTGAGAGCCCGCTCGCGGCCCCAGCTCGGCACCCCGGGCTCCGGGAGCCCGTCCCCAGCGCGGGGCCCGCTGGGCGTCCACCAGGTGAGCCGGGAGCTCTTCGTCCTCCTCGCCCCCTCCCTCTCCTTCCACCATCGGGAGGCAGAGCCCCGGCTCCAATGCTGACCCGGGGGACACAGGGAGCCCGTGGCCCTCCCTCCGTCTCCCCCTCTCCAGGTGGAGGCGGTCCTGCGGCCGCCGCTGCATCCCAAGCCCGATTTCACACCCCCCGGGGCTCCCCGCGAGCCTTCCGCGGGGGTTTTCGCACGCGGGATCCGTGTGACGTGCGATGAATGGAGGTCTTGTCCGGCCCCCATAAAGCCGCCTCTGTCTAGGGCCCTGCACACAAACGGCTCGCACGCGGAGACAGAGGCCCTCAGTCTCGCTTTCCCGCTGCCGGGCGGCCAGCGGCTCCCACCTGCCTCCCCGGGGGCGGGGATCACACGGGCTCCCCGCTGCTCCTCGGGCGGAGCTATTGTCAGATGACAGCAGGGAGCACGTTCGCCAGCTCCCGCTGACAATTACCGACATGAGCTGTTCCTCATTCTCTCGCGGTGATAAGGGCGTTTGGTCATAATTCTACCATCACCCGGAGGGAGCCACGGAAATGGCTCATGAAAGTGAGTCTGATGGGGAGGCGTCGGCCAGCTCACAAAGAGCCCGCCGACCGGCCCAGCCGATCGATACCGAACGGGCACAAGCCACGGCTTCTTCCCATAGAGGCGTGTCCCCCGCCAGACAGCAGTCTCTTCAGGGTGGGGAGACAGCCACCTCCCTTCCCTGCTCGGACGCGGAAGAGCTCCGAGAACATTTCCTTTGAGGATGTGGTCTCGAAAGGGAATGAGATCTGTATGTGGTGACAGGAAAAGTCTTCACGTTAAACAGGAAAAAAAGCAACATGTAGTAGTTTCACCCTGAAAACCTGGCTCCTACGACCAAACACCTGAGGCTCAGCTATCAACAGCAGCAAAAACCCACACTGCATGCCAAGAGGCGAGAGAAAGCACAGCCTGCAGAGGCAGAGTGAGAACCGGACGGAGGTGTCGCACCGACGCTGCGATGATCAGACGAAGAAGTTCAGTGACGGCGATTAACCCACGAAGGGCTCTCGTGGAAAAGGCAGACAAAACGCAACCGCCAATGGGTTACAGGAGCAGAAAGAGGGAATTCAAAATAACGGCCACAGGACATGCTAGAATAAAAACATTGTCAGGAACGAAGAAAGCCTGTGTGAGGCTCACCAACAGACTGAACGCAACCAAGAGGAAAGTCAGCGAGGCTGACGTGAGGGCGACAGGAAATTCCCGGATTATAAACAACGCACCAGAGAATTAAAATATACTTATATATATAAAATCCCCAGGGTAATTTCAAAATTTGCAAGATATGCATGATTGAAACTCAGAAGGAGGAGAGAGAGAGAACAGAGCAGGAAAATATTTGAAGCAAGAATGGCCAAGCGTCTTCCCAAAATCACTGACAGACACCGAACCACAGCTTCAGGGCGCTCACAGCATATCCAGCAGGATAAACACCAAAGGCGTCCATCCAGGCCGGTCGCATTCAACCGCAAAAACCAAAGACACGGGACTCCTAGAGGAGAAAGAAAAGGAATCAGAGCCGATTTGTCTTCCGACACCACACACGCAAACAAACCAAAGGTAATGAAATAGGAACCAACTCTAGCAATAATCACTTCAAATGTCAATAAGCTAAATATGCCAGTTAAATGCAGAGGTTTTCAGAACGGAAAAAAAAAAGCAAGACTTAACAATATGTTGTCTGAAGAAACATACTTCAAATAGGAAGACTGGTTATCAGTAAAAATAGCCATGTGAGCCCTGGCCGGTGTGGTTCAGTGGATAGAGCGTCGGCCTGCGGACTGAAAGGTCCCGGGTTCGATTCCGGTCAAGGGCATGTACCTGGGTTGCGGGCACATCCCCAGTAGGGGGCAGGAGGCAGCTGATCGATGTTTCTCTCTCATCGATGTTTCTAACTCTCTATCCCTCTCCCTTCCTCTCTGTAAAAAATCAATAAAATATATTTAAAAAAAATAACCATGTGTTAGGTGACCATAGCATGTGGATAAGGGAAATGATGGACAGCTTGAAGGGAAGGAGGCCGACAAAACATGCTAATTCCAAGCAAAAAAACAGCTGGAGTCATTACAGTCGTTTCAGACGGAAGCCGACTCCAGAGCAGGGACGTCCTCAGGACAAAGAGGGCGGCCGCCTGACGAAAGGGGTCGTTCCTCCAAGAAGACGAAACACCACGAAACACGCACGCACCTCCCCACACGGCATCGAGACACGCACAGCACACACAGCCGGCATCGAGACACACACAGCACACACAGCCGATCGACGGCGATCCTTCGAGGCCCCCCACCCTGCTCAGCCCCGACGGACCCAGGCGCACACGGTCAGCAAGAGCGCGTTGGCCCGAGCAGCGCGAGCGTCTGCTTGACTCATCGGACACACAGAGTGTCTCCCCGACCACAGCAGGAGACGTGTTCCCCGGGCCCACGCGGAAGGAACACTGTCGGCCGCGACACCACCCGGAACGGATCACCAAACACCGCAGACCTCAGGCAAAGTCAGCGTCCCCTTCGACACGGGGCTCGCCCGGAATCACGCGCTGGAAGACGGCGGGGCCACCCCCAAACATCTGGGGGGTAAACAGCACGTCTGTGAGGAACGCCCGGGCCAAGGACCCCGTCTCGGGGAGCCCCGGGACATCGGGAGCTCTGCGACGACCAGGTGAGCAGGAGGCAGCGAGAGGCACGCGCCTGAGAAGAGAGATCAAAACCCAACACTCCGAGCTCCCCGTTCAGGAAACTGAGCAAGAGCGAGGTCAGCAGAAGGCAAGCGAGGAAAAGCCGGGTGCACGCGGGAGCAGGAATCAGCGGCGAGCGAGAGAGAACAGCAAAGCCCAGAGCTGGTTCAGAAAGGTCAGGGACACCGACCACCTGGGGCTAGGCGACAGGGTGAAGGTCAAGGCAAGAAGGCCAGGAAGCCCCCAGGGCCTGGGCCTCCCAGGAAAGGAGGTCTCTAAGCTCAGCCCCCAGCCACGGGTCTGCCGGCCCCACCAGCAAGGCCACGGGCTCCTGGCATTCTCGCTGGAAACAGAGCAAAGCCACAGTCCAAGGAGAAGACTGTGGAGAGAAGGGCGAAGGCAGCGCTGCATGCGGTCCCGCCCAGCGCTGGCTGAGAGCCGCTGAGAGCACTGACGGGCTCGGTGGGGCTAATCCTCCCGTCCTTGCGGACTGAGGGCAGGATTTATCCACCCGGAAATGGCTTCCAGATGGAATCTGAGCGCCAGGCAGCCTCTGTCCCAATTCCCAGAGCCTCCCCCACCCCCACCCCCACTCTTCACATCTCGCACCCGGCTGCCCCCCCCCCCCCCCCGCCCAACGCCAAGGGCTATCTGTGCCTCTGCCCTCCGGACAGGCCTTCAACGTCTGTTTAAATTTTCTTCGGCCTTCACAGCTTTTTTTAAAACTTTTTACGTATCGACTCCTCAGAGGAGCCCCCAAGAAAGAAGTCTCCCTAGAACTCTTCCCATTTTCTACAGGAACAGGGACACGGCCAGAGGTCAAAGGTCTCGGATGGGACCTGAGGTCTGGGCGGGACTGTAGCCCCAGGTGCTCAGCCACCGGCCACGGGCTCAACACCCCGTGGGGACAGCGGCCACCGCCTGGACAGCCCGGCTCTCGGGGCGCACGCTCTGCCTGCCTGCCTGCCCTTGGCCGGCTCCCACTGTCCCCGAGGCCCTGCCCCCCCAGCTGCACGCGATCCTCAGAGCGCGGCCCTCTCCGCCGGCCCGCAGCCACGGCCAAGGCCCCGGGGGAGCGGCAGAGCAGTCCTCTCGGACAAAGCCGGACCCGCTGCACGTGGCCAGGGACTGAGCGAAAACAAGGTCGCTGCCAAGGATCCAGGCTTCGGGCCAAGGGAGAAGGAACCCGGGAGTGACCGCAGTACTCACGGAGGAGGGATGCGCCCTCGGCCCCTCCCGGCGCGAAGGGCACGTTCCTTTGAGAACGCGGCGCGCCTGGCGCGGCCCAGCACCCGCTCGGGCGGGCCTGGGCAGTATTTCGTGAGCATGGCAGATGCTGAGCTCGTCTGCAAACAGGAGGAACGGGCCATAAGCCACATGCGGGGTCCCAGGGGCTCCTCTGCACCCCAGCTGGTGGCTCTGCTGAGAGAACCTGCCACTGCTATGATCCCCAAAGTTTGAGAGGTGAACACCTGTCCTGCAGCCTGCAGACCCCCCCACCTCGTTCTCGCCGGCCCGCCCCCGCTCGCCGCACTGTGTCCCTCCATCTGCCTTCGAACCCCAGCACAAGCCTCCTGCCACGTGAACGGACAAACGGACAAAAGGAAGGAAGAATGTGAACGGATGAGATCGTTTCTGGACTCGAATGTGTCTGAAGGGAAAAGACGGCTGATGGGTTCAACAAATATTCGAGCACCTACTATGCGCCAGGCAGACACGGAGCTGAGCACAGCAGGACTGTGAGGTCCCGGCCCTCACTGCACCCCACGCTGCAGATGCTCACACCTAACGGCCCGGCACCAAGGACACCCGGCCGCGGCACGGTGGTCTGGACCCTCCTGCAAGGGCGAGGCGGACAGTTTATTAAGGCGCCGTCTGCCTCGCACACGCGGGCCGGTCCTGTCCAGGAGGGTCCTGGGCTCCCGCCGCCTCGCGGTCTCAGCTCCTCTCGCTCCCGGGAGTTGCCATGAAGCCCGGGCCAGGGAGACGGACAGAGGTAGCCTCGCGGCGCTTCCGGAAAGCCGGCTCCTGCCGATAACGGGGACAGAGGGGGCCGCCCACCTCCCCGCCTCTCCTGCCCCCGTACACACGGACGGAGCCCGCAGCACCGGGAGCCATCGGCCAGCTGCCCGCAGAGCGCAAAGGTAACAGCCCAGGACGGAGGAGCCACAAAGGGCATCCGGGTCCCAGCGACAGCGCTGAGCCGCGGACGGGCGCCAGCACCACGCCCCCAGCATCCCGTCGCCACGGACACGGAACCCCTGTGCCGGGTCCTTGGTGGTGGTCTGTCCTGTCCGTCCATGCGGACACGCACTCCTGACCCTGCTGGGTGGGTGTTGGGGTGGAACTCCGAACCCCAGGGTCTGTGACTGGGACCTTGCTCAGGTCTTTGCAGATGAGCGAGTTACCGCACGATCCAGAGAGCGGGCCCCACTCCACGGGACTTGTGACCAGGAAGTTCTGCCGGTCTGAGCCCATTCGGATGATCTTTTTTTAAAAAATATATTTTACTGATTTCAGAGAGGAAGGGAGAGGGAGAGAGAGAGAAATATCAGTGACGACAGCGAATCATGGGTCGGCTGCCTCCTGCACGCCCCACACGGGCTCCATCCTTCAGCCCCAGCAGGTGGGTGCGCTGTGGGCTTCCATGTAACTTCTTCCTCTAATTAGGAACAGGCATCCAGGTGTGAGCCATGCCACCAGGAGGGGAGGCTGGCCTCCGGGTGTGAGCCATGCCGCCCGGAGGGGAGGCTGGCATCCAGGTGTGAGCCATGCCGCCAGGAGGGAGGCAGGCCTCCGGGTGTGAGCCATGCCGCCAGGAGGGGAGGCTGGCCTCCGGGTGTGAGCCATGCCGCCAGCAGGGGAGGGTGGCCGGAACGATGCCCTCAGGTGGCTGCGAGGCTTTGAGAAAGGCACCTTCCCCGCGGCTCTTGGGGGTCCGAGGCAGGAAGTTACCCTAGTGGCCATGGAGAGGCTCGTCTGTCTTCCTTAGCAGCACCCCACTCTGTTCTGGCCTCGGGGCTGCCCTGCTGTCCCCCACCCCAGGAATGCGGGGTCCCTGCCAGGCCAGGTGCCTGGGAAGTCTGCAGCTCAACAGCATCCTCAGTGGCCGGGACCCCGAGACCCGCGGGCAGCTGGCCTGAGTGCCGAGGAGAGCAGAGGCCAGGCTGACCGGCACAGCCCTCTGTGACCAGGGTCCCTGGCCTCAGCTCTGAGCCTACCGGTCCTCCCGGTCACCAGGAGGGGCTGGGCAAGGAGCCCCATCAACGGCCTCGCTCTGGGATCCTGGCTGGGACAGGCCTCCTCCTTCCTCTCCCACAAAGGAAGGCTCCCGGCCCGGCCGCGTGGCTCAGTGGTTGAGCGTCGACCTGTGAACCAGGAGGTCAGGGTTCGATTCCCAGTCAAGGGCACAGGCCTGGGTTATGGGCTCGATCCCCAGTGGGGGGCGTGCAGGAGGCAGCCAGTCCATGATTCCCTCTCATCACTGATGTTTCTCTCTCCCCCTCTCCCTTCCTCTCTGAAGTCCATAAAAACATATTTTTTTAAAAAGAAAGAAAGGCTCCCGGAGGAGCCGGCAGCAGGGCCTCCCAGGAGCCACAGCGCCTGGCCCTGCCGCGCGGCACGTCCCCCCGAAGAGGCGTCAGCGGCTGCAGCTGAACCGTGTGGGTCTCAAACCGCGAGGGCAGCCGCACTCCAGGGCGCCTAGTGGGGCCACACGCTCTCGCTCTCGGAGCCCTGGCCCAGCACAGCCCCACAGCGTGGGAACCTGAATGCGCTGCAGCTTCCTGTCCCAGCCCCGCCGCCTGGGTGCCCGCATCCGCATCCGCGCCCGCAGCTCTGCCCCGGCACTGAGGTCACCCCCTCACTTCCCCTTCCAAGGTTCCTGACGTGAGATGAGGCCCCTTTAAACACATAAACTGCCACCCGGCCGGGGTGGCTCACTGAGCGTCGACCTATGACCCAGGAGGTCACGGTTCGATTCCGGTCAGGGCACAGGCCCGGGTTGTGCGTTCGATCGATCCCCAGTGTGGGGCGTGCAGGAGGCAGCCGGTCCATGATTCTCCGTCATCACTGACGCCTCTGTCTCTCTCCCTCTCCCTCCCTCTGTGAAATCAATAAAAAGTTATTTTTTTAAATTGAGTTATAACCATATAAACTCCCAAACGCCAGGGCCGAGGCTGGCGTTTTCCGTGCCGTCAAAATGCGGTCATTTGCCGCCCATTTTCCCAGGAGGACCTGGGCCCAGGCCGGACAGCGATAAGCAGTGCCGGTGGGGAGCGGGGTTCTGAGGCTCACACGCCCCCTTCCCTCCACGCGGCCTCGGTCACCAGGGCCAGCTCGCCCACTCTCCTCCTCTACAACCCTCCATGGCTCCCACTGCCACAGGGTCACGACCAGCTCGCCTGGAAGTCCCCGATTTCGTGACCTCTTCCCATCTGACCTTTGTGGGCATGACCTCTTTGCATTCTTTAAAAAATAATGAAAGCAAGACTTAGAAAGGCACTAGGAAGCTGAAAAAGACAGGGTGCCTCTTGCCAGGACTGGGGGAGGGAGTCACACACCACGGGGTGCCTGCCTGGCCCCAGGACCTGGGACAGGGCCCCCCCCCACCCCTTAGTGCCCCCTCCCCTCCTCCTCTGCCCGGGCAGCCCTCAGGCCAGGCCCTTCCTGCCATCCCACCGGGCCCACCTCAGTTCCCTCTCCCGCTCAGAGCGACCCGGCCCCTCCAGCCGCCCCTCCAGCAGCGCCCACAGGCCTGGGCCCACCTCCCTGCGGCCTTCACTCCCCAGCACCTCTGTGGGTGGGAGCTCTGCCCTGGGCCTGGCCTGCGTCACCTGGGCCTTCACTAACTCCGGCCCCTCCCCCAGGAAAGTTTCCTCCCAGAACTGCGGGAGCAAGATTGGGGGTCACCTCTTAGTGCAGGTACTACCCCTCCACCTCCCAGCACAGCGGCCCCCAGGCCCCTGGTCTCAGCTCACTCTCTCCCTCACCTGCCTCCCACCTGGGCAGGAACCAGGTTACACCGCTGCAGAACGGAATGCTTTTTTCTTTCTTTTTTTGTAATTTAGCGGGGGTGGGGGTGGGGGTGGGGGAGGGGAGGCAGCGCGCACACATTTGGGGCTACCCTCTGAGCCTCCCCATGGGGAGCATTAGGGTACAAGAAGGAACCCCTCTCTCCTGAGCCTGGAGCGCCAGGTGCGCACAAGCCTTGCCGGCTGGGTGCCCCACGGGCGGGGCCGCCGCGCTCGAGGGGAGCAGGGGAGACCCGCAGGGGACTGCCCCAGCCCCCCGCCCCTCGGAGGGCAGAGGCGTGGCAGCAGGCAGGTGGCCAGGGTCCGCTGGGCGCCAGGGGTGTGCGCAGCGGGTACCCTCGGCGCCCCTTCCCAGACCTCGCCCTCCGCGGCCTGCGCGCCCCGCGGCACACGCCGCCCCCCCCCCCCGAGCCGGGGCGCCAGGAACCCGCGCGCGGGGCGGAGGGGGTACCCGCGCTTCCCAAGTGGCCGCGGCGCCGAGGCCACCGCTGGGCAGGCCGGGCCAGCGTGGCGCCCTCGGCCCGGAGCCCACGGTCCCGCCCGCGCGCCCGGACCGCTCCGCGCGGCCGCATCCCGGGCCCCGGGCCCCTCCCCGCTCCCCCGATGCCCACACGACACAAAGGGGACGCGCGTCACGCACCGGGTCCCGCGCGCCGTGCTCCAGGGTCCCGGCTCCTGCTCGGCCGCCGTAGGCTCCGAACGCTCCGCCCGAGTCCGGCGTCGCGGGTGGGTGTGCGCGCGGGTCCGCCGCCTGCGCCCCGCCCGCCCGCCCGCGGCCCTTTATCCCGGCCCGGCCTCGGGGGCGCGCGGCCGGCGGGAGACGGGGCGGCGGCGCGAACGGCACAAAGACGGGGCGCGGAGCTCCGGCCCCCGCCCGCCGCGCAGCGCCCCCTGCCGCCCGCCCGGGGCACCGCACGGCCCGCGTCCACCGGAGAGGAGGTGCCTGGCCCGTGGCGCCGGAGCCGCCCAGAGCCGACATCTGCGGGTGGGACGTGAGCGGACACGCCGGCGGGAAGAGAGTGGGTGCCAAGCGACGGCGGCCGGTCACCGCCCAACCACGTCCCCCAAGGCCTGGCGCACAGGGCGCGCGGTCGGCTTCCTGGAAGTCTGTCCCGGTGCCAACAGTCGCGGGAGGGGCATCTCAGCCAGCTGGAGAGAAGGGGGTGCCCGCCTGACCCGCGTGGCTCCCTGCTGAGCTGCGACCTAGGAGCCAGGAAGTCACGGTTCGGTTCCCGGCCAGGGCGCAGGCCGGGGTTATAGGCCTGATCCCCAGGAGAGGGTGTGCAGGAGGCAGCCGATCAGTGACTCTCTCATCATTGTTTTTTCTGTCTCTCTCTCCTTCTCCCTTCCTCTCTGGAATCAAAAACAAAACAAAACGCTATATTAAAAAATAAAAGGAAAAGAAATGGGCGCTGGATGAGAGGCCTGCCCTCTGCCGGGTCACATGAGCTTACCCCCCCCCCCCCCCAGCCCTTCCCACCGCCTGGCTGCTCTGAGCACGGAGAGGAGGGCGCCCTGCAGGGTCCCTGCTTCTGACCACCTGAGGTTCCTGCTGCCCGAGGGAGGGTCTGGGAGAATTCCTAGATTAGCTTTGCCACTCCCCTCGGGGCTGGGAGCCCCACGGGGTGAAGTTACGTGTCCCCACCCTGCACACTGGACAACACGTGTGGGTCCTGTGACAGGCGGGCCCTTCATCGAGGGCCGGCGCTGAATGCTCACCCGGCATCTACGGCTTCCGCACACGTCCCAGCCACTGCAGGGCAGGGACGCGCGGCTCATGTTGTCCATGGTCCCTGATGGGGTGTCCCTGCTGACACCCAAGGCCTCTGACCTGGTGCGGTACCTGCCAACAGGAAGTGGGCGCCGAGAGCTCATTCCCAAGAGGCGTGGCCACCAGGGCCACTGCCCTGGAGGTTTAACGTAAGAAAAGGGGGTGAGGGCGCGGGCTTCATCCACTGAGCAGGGCTTGGAGGGGGGGGGACCGGACAGGTGTGATGGTTGCTATGGCGCCTCATGCCCACCCAGCTGTGTGACCAGAGCGTCAGGACCCTAGTCCCACCCTCTGATCTTCAAGGAGGGGAGAGGGCGGCCTTGAATCAAGGCCAACGCTCTCATCACGCATGACTATGGCTGCTGCCTCCAGGGACACCCCGATGGGCTCAGAGAGCTTCCAGCCGGGGGCACCACTGGCGATGTGGGAAGAGGGAGGTGCCTTCCCACACGCCTTCCCTCCGCCCCCTCCCGTCTGGTCCCTCCTGAGCTGTGTCCTTTCCTAATAAGTAGATCATCCCGGGGGCAGCCGGTGTGTCTGTGGGGTCTGACGCTCTCTCCAGCCAGTGGTGTCGGCAGGCAGGGGACTGGTCGGCCCGGCGACTGGTGCAGCTGGTGCAGAACGCGGCTGGTGTGGAGTGTGGCTGGTGTGGGGCGCGGCTGATGCGGGGCGCGGCTGATGCGGGGCGCGGCTGGTGTGGAGTGTGGCTGGTGTGGCACGCGGCTGGTGCGGGCGTGGCTGGTGTGGAGCGTGGCTGGTGTGGAGCGCGGCTGGTGTGGAGTGTGGCTGGTGTGGCACGCGGCTGGTGCGGGCGTGGCTGGTGTGGGGCGCGGCTGGTGGGGAGCGCGGCTGGTGTGGAGCATGGCTGGTGGGGAGTGCGGCTGGTGTGGAGCATGGCTGGTGTGGCTGGTATGGGGCGTGGCTGGTGCGGGAAAAACATAAGCACCCGCATGCAAACTGGGAGCAGGAGCAGCGGGGACGGCCGAGATGCCCAGGCAATAAGACGGAGCCTTCGGGCAGTTTCCCAGATGCCCCAGGAGCGGCTCGCTCCAGCCTTGTTTCTATGGTTGTGGTTGTGGTTGTTGTTAACATAAAGCAAATCGCCCTGGCCAGTTTGGCTCCGTGGATAGCGCGTCGGCCTGCGGACTGAAAGGTCCCGGGTTCGGTTCTGGTCAAGCACATGTACTTTGGTTGCGGGCACATCCCCAGTGGGGGGTGTGCAGGAGGCAGCTGATCGGATGTTTCTCTCTCATTGATGTTTCTGACTCTCTATCCCTTTCCCTTCCTCTCTGTAAAAAATCAATAAAATATATTTTTTTAAAAAAAGAGATAAAGCGAATCTCCAGAACCTGAGAGGCCTTCACGTCCACACGCAGGCCCGCAGGCAGGGGGAGCCCAGCCAGGGCGTGTGTCACACTCCCTGTGGGGTTGTGAATGCACAGGCCCTTCTCCCCTCCTAGCGGGACTGTGGGAGGCGGCTGCTCTCACTCACGCTGAGGACACCACTGGCTGTGCGACCCCCCAGAAGGGGTGCGGGCGGGAACAGGGAGCATGAACTGGACTCTGAACCCGCGCCTGCCCGGGAAGACGGGTGGACGCGCAGTCGCCTCTGGGGGCACCGCTGTGGGTGATTTTCATTTTCTTCCTGTTGCTGGACTCTGCTTCTCAAACAGACCCCAGACATGTGCTCTTCTCAGTCACGGACACAACACCAGCGTCTTTCTGGTCACTCCAGCCCCGTGAGTGGCCTCTGAGCCGGACTCGCCCCGCAGTTCCTGTGTGAGGTCTGGTCACTTTCCCGGTCTGGCAGAGGCACGCACCCGCGGGGCCTGGCACTGAGGTGAGCACCCCACTGTGGCTGGGGGTGACCCGGCCACGATGGCGAGGGCTCCAGCTGTCGCTGGAGTCTCCTCCCTGGACCTGACCCCTGTCCTGGGGCCTGGAGCCGAGGCTGGCCCACCGGGATGGGAAGGGAGTGAGGCCATGGCCTTCGGGGAAGGTGAGTGCTTCTAACCGGGGCTTAGGCGCCCGGGTGTCCCAGGGAGACCGGTTCCAGCCAGAAGGCGTGAGGGGAACGCTGGGGCCAGGGAGCTGGGAGCAGGCGGGAGAGGGAGCAGGTGACAGAAACGCCAGCCTTTCCTGCCTGTGGGGCCGATGCAGGGCCAGCCCCAGGCATCTGCGGGGTCCAGACTGAACGGACACCGGGAACCAGGGTGCTGGGGGAGCCCTTTCTCTCCTGGGCAGCTGACCAGGTCACACTCAGCAGGGTGGCCCTCTGACCTCTCAGCCCAGGGCTGCTGCCATGCTGGTCCCCCGCCTGCAGGAGCTCAGCCCTCTGACACCCACGCCCGGGGCTGCTGCTATGCTGGCGCCCGTCTGCAGGAGCTCAGCCCTCCCATGGGATGAGTTTGGGACACTGGTCCCCAGACGCTGGCTTCCACGTGGAAAACAAGACGAGTGTCCGCCATCTCATCTCCACTCCCCTCGTTGCCGAGAGGCTAAAATGTGCTCATGAGCCCGCACAGCCTTGCTGATGTGTAATGTGTCCTTGCCTTTAGCGACGGCAGTTTGTAACGTGCACAACGGCCTTAAACACACTTCATCACACTCACTGAGACAGGAGGCTCGTACAAAACACATTTTAATACATGCCATCTTCCATCACAGCACCAGCCACAGGGGACAATATATACATGGGTCTCCCTAGGCTCTCAGAGCGCGAGTCACACTCCAGGCGGGACGGTGAACCCTAGGCGCGAGCTGCCTCTGTGATCACAGCGGCCTGAGCGTCTTCCGCGCGGGGTGGCCGCGCCGACCGTCCGATTGAGCCCCAGGTGACCTGTTCGCTCGCTTTAATATCAGGTTCTCTCTCTCTCGACCCAACAGCTAGATCCCAAACTCCCGCCCGACGCAGAGCAGGCGCCTGCGTTCCGGGTGGTTCCGCCAAATGGTCTCACTCCTCTTCACACGTGACAGCAAGGGGCCCGTTCCCATCCCCTCCGGCTAAAGAACGCAGAGGAGGCGCACGTAAGGCCGGTGGGCGATGGCTCGCGTCAGCGTAGATCTGGGCTCCTGAAGACGGAATCCCAGCCCCGCTCCCACAGCGGGGACGTCCGCGGGAAGGCAAGGCTCCGCGGCACCTGCCCGTCACGCTCCCACGGAGCCGCCTCTGCCCACCGCCCGGTGCTTCCCAGCAACCAGGGGACACGTTTCGTGAAACTGGAGACTCACATTTAAAACTGAGAGCGCCAAGCACCACGTTATACAATCCAACTTGGAAGCACCGCACCCTGAACCCCGAGCTGCTCCCGGCTGAGAGAGGGGAGCATTCGAGCGTTTCAAACACCCGGCCTTCGCCGTCCTGAGGGCGCGAGGAAGGCTGAGCTTTCCCGGCAGCGGGACACGGAGCGGGAGCCGCAGCTTCTGACGGCAGCTTTCGCTTGGTTTCGTTCGATGTTTCCCTTCGGGCAGGAGAAGTCCCGGCCCCTTCAGCGGAGAAACGGTCCCTCCGGTCGGAGGACGTGACTCAGGCCGGGGTCCCGGTTCAGAGGCCCCCAGGGCGGAGCGCCCGGCGAGCTCCCTCGCGTGGAACGACGCGACGACTGGCGGAGCACACGCTCGCGAAGCGAAGAAAACCCCCGAGTTCTGTTTACACGGATTACACTGATTACAGGGACATCCCCACAGCCTCGATCCCGTCCACGGCCACGGGGGAGAACAGCTTGCCGATCCATCGTCTCCCCCTTTGCAGCCCAGGGAAAGCCGGCGGTTCGTTGAGGGCCCCTGACGCAGTGGCTGCTCCATCTGTGTGTGTGTGTGTGTGTGTGTGTGTGTGTGTTTTGTGGAAAACTGAGGACAGCGCTACAGGACACACACACACTCCCGCTGAATGACAGGGGCTTGAACTCAGAAGCAGGGATGTCTTTGCTGAGAAACAGATGCTCAAAGGACAAACCCTCCCGACTCCGCAGGCTTTGAGAGCAGAGCAGCCCGTGGAGCCGCCCTGCAGCCGGGCACGCGCCACCCAGCGGCGGGCAGCGGCGTGGCAGCGGGATGAAAATAGCTCTTTCCTCTGCCCCTGCCAAAAATTTTCCATGATTTTACTTTTTTGGAAACAATGACAGGAAGTTATCCTTTTCCAGGCCATAAACAAGGACTCGGTTACGTAAACAAGGGCTCTGGTCCTGACCCCTTTCGGGGACAGGTCCCTCCCGGTCTCGCGTGGTGCGAGGGAGAGACGTGGGGCCCTGTCCTCAGGCCTGGACGGCGCTTCGCTCCCAGTGGCCCCGAGGACTCGAGAAGCAGGACACGGGCCCTCGGCTCCGTCCACAGGGACCCGGTTGGTGTGTGCCCCTCCTCACGCTCTCCCACGCGCCCGAGCCGACAGCCATCGGCCCCGTACACGCCCCAGTTCCTGCTTAACAGACTCGTGTGGCTTGAATAATAGGTCCACACAACAACGCAAGGCCTGAGCCCTGGTCCATGTCATCAGGAACTGGGACGTGTACCTGGGATTTGCTAGGAATCTTGGGGAGGAAGGAGAGAGAGAGAGCGCGCCCTCGTGTATGGAGCAGTCAGCCTGGGCCCTGGGCCGGGCTCAGCATCATCGGGGGACGCGGCTACCTCCCCGGGCCAGCACTGGAGCCTGATGAGGTGGCCGTTCCTGAGCCGGACACACCTGTGCCGCGTTCTGCACGCTGGGGGAGGGAGTCCAGGGCGGCCATGGTGCGAGGGCAGGAAGGGAGACGGCGTTGCCACAAGCAGCCGTGGCCGCAGGGAGGTGTTCCAATTCTCTCCAGATGTGAACGCTGGCCTCTGGGGATTTCGCAGAAAAGACGTGACCATCAAATGAACAAACCAGGAAAAATGACTTGGAGATGGAAACGCAGGGATCACAGGAAACGAAGCTCAAAACACCCCGACCAAACCAAACCAGCGAAGTGGCCGCAGCGAACGGTCCGCATTCGTGGAGTTCAGTTACCGTGGTAACGCGCGCCGGGACCCCATGGTCAGCCACCGCGGGCAGCGGGGAGTCCGCGGGCCCCCGGTGCGGCAGGCGCCCCGCGACGCGGCCAGGCGTCCGGCAGCCCTACCAGTCCAGCTTCAGGTCGGCCTTGCTCCAGACGTACTTGCCTCCGCGCTTGCGGAACGTCTCCTCGTCGAAGCCGCTGAACTTGATGGCCTCCTCCACGCCCACGTCCAGGATGGAGCGGGACGGGTCCTTGCGGCCCTCTCTGCAGTTCAGGAAGCGCATCTGGAAGGGCAGGGCAGACATGGGGTTTCCGCGTCGTGTGCCCGTAAAACTCACCGCTGGGCCCCAACCCGACTTGTTGGCATCCAACCATTTCAGCCCGTGTCGGCCACGAGCTGCGAGCCACGGGCCACGAGCCACGAGCTGCGAGCCACGAGCCACGGGCCACGGGCTGGATGCCACGCTCGGCCTGCCGGCCCGGGCACCGCCTTCGCGCTCTCACCTGACCCCGCACGCCCCACGAGGAAAACACGGAAGAAGTCGCTATGAACTACCGTTGATGAACTTGAAAACGATAAAAAGCTAAAAAGTCACAATAAGCGTTTCTCCAAAGACCAAATCCAACTTAAAAATTGCCGCCGCAGTTCTTGTCAGACTCATTTTTTAAAAACAGGTCTTTGGCCTCAGGGCTCGGTCCCCAGTGCGGGGCGCGCAGGAGGCAGCCGATCCATGGTTCTCTCTCATCATGGATGCTTCTGTCTCTCTCTCCTCCTCCCTTCCTCTCTGAAATCAATAAAAATACTTTTTAAATAAATAAATACAGGTCTTTGAATGGAATTATTTGTTCTGGTCTAAAAATATGGGCAAAATCTTATGAATCCAGACCCCTCCCTCCATCGCCAAAAAAAGAGCCGCACAAAACGGGACAGGAAGTGGGGGAGCATTCTGAGGAGGGGGCGCTCCCTTCTCCCTGGGAGGGCGGGGGAAGGGGTCATGGCGGCTCTAGAGAGGCACTGTCACCTCCTCCCAGCGAAGCCAAGGTCACCCAAGGTCAGGGGTTGTGGGCAGCCCCCGAGGCCTCGAAGGCCCTGAACCCTGTGCCGGGGGAACCCCAAACCCCTGGCCCCCAGGGGCACAGCAGAGGACACTCGGTCATGCCAGCTTCCTTGGGACGTCCGTGGACCCACAGCCACGGGGAGCCCATCCCCGAGGCTCAGAGCAAATACGGAGGCGGGTTCCCGCTGAGCCTGCCCACGGGCGTGACCCAGAACCTGGCACAGGGGCCGGGCTCGGGCACATGAATGCGACTCGGGGGCCATGGAAACGTGCAATGCTGCCCTGGCCGGTGTGGCTCCGTGGATGGAGCATCGGCCTGAGGACCAAAGGGTCCTGGGTTCGAGTCTGCTCAAGCTCAGTTGCAGGCTCCTCCCTGGCCCAGGCCCTGCTCGGGGCTCGTGCAGGAGGCAACCCATCGATATGTCTCTCTCACATCGATGTTTCTCTCTGCCACTCTCCCTAAATGGGAAATATCCGAGGTGAGGATTAACAAAAAAGAAGAAAGAAAGATGAAACGCTGGCCAAGGACCACTGGGGGCCCAGCACGATGCTCTGACTCGGCCCTCGTGGCCACCTCACCACCTGCCGTGACTGCGCGTGGCCGTGGGGGGCACTCACATACTCATCCAGAATCAGGTAGGAGTCCTTCATCTGCAAAGGGAGAGGGACAGGCTCAGCCTCACGTTCGGCCTCACGCTCGGGGTCCGTCCCGCGGGCCTGTGTGTCTGTGGTCATCCCCCCTGGCTCCGTGCTTCCCACCTCGCCCCAGTGGCTCTGGGCATGTGGCCCCCAGGTGAGCCTCCTCCCCCTCCCACCTCCTCCCCCACGCCTCCCCCCAACCCTTCAGGGCAGCTGGTGCGTGTGTTCCGACCCACCAGTCTCGAAGCCCGGGTTCCCTGCCCTGTGCCCGAAGGGTCCCGTGTCGCTTGGAAAAATGTCTCCCCTCTCCTCTCGCGGTGGGAGAGCCTGCTCCTCGTTACCCAGGATTCCCAGGGGCCGATTCCCCCGGCACCCCACTTCCCCCTTTTCAACATCTATATTCCAGGAGGAGAGACCCGTGCTCATCTCTCGCACCGGCCCTGCACAGCGGCACCACGCCCGCTGGAGGAGGGGGCACCGTGGGCTCACGCAAAGGCCGCGGGGCTGTCCGAGCCAGGGTGGCTCAGTGGATAGAGCGTCGGCCTGCGGACTGAAGGGTCCCGGGCTCGATGCTGGTCACGGGCACATGCCCCGTTGTGGGCTCGACCCCCAGGAGGGGGCGTGCAGGAAGCCACCGATCAATGATTCTCACCATGGATGTTTCTATCTCTCCCTCCCTCTCTCTAAAATCAGTAAACATATTTTTTTAAAAAAACAAAGGGCCCAGGGCTGGAGGGTGCAGGACAGATGGCGGCCTCAGCCCTAGACTCTGCCCTAGTCCCCCCGTCTCTACCTGACACCGTGGAGCTGGGAGAGGGCCCCCTCGGAATGGACCGGAGCGTGCGGCGGGCCAGGCCGGCGCGGGCCACCCACCTTGTCGTTGCACTCGGGCACCAGGCAGGGCACCCCGCGGTGCCGGTCCAGGAAGCTCTGGAACTCCTCCTTGCTGATGACGAAGCGCTCGGCCTCCCGCAGGGCGCCGGGCCCCGCGTTCTCCCCGTCGATGAGCAGGCACTGGAACACCTGGAACACGCGTGTGCTTGGCGAGAGCGTCCCGTCGGGGGCCACCCACACCTGGGCCCCGCCCCCAGCTTCCTCCCTCCTGAGCCGAGGTGACGCCTCACTCTGAGGAACGTTCTAGAAAGACATTGCTCGGGGGGCACTGGAGCTGGCCCTGGGGTTTAGGGAGCACAGATATTCTTAAAAGGTAGACACAGGAAGAACGGGTCCAGGTGATGCTCTATCTGGGTTCAGCACCTCAGAGTCTGGACCGCAGGCTAGCAAATGCTCCAGGACGGACACGTGGGCCGTGCGGACACATGGAGCCCGGCCGGCGCGGCTCCGAGTTCTCCCGCCAAAGCCTGCGTCGTCGAGGGCTCGATCCCCCGTGTGGGGCGTGCAGGAGGCCGCCGGTCGATGGTCCGCTCTCATCATGGAAGTTTCTCTCTCTCTCCCTCTCCCTTCCTCTCTGAGATCAATTAAAAAGAATATTTTTTAAAAAGCCAATTGTTTGTAATCCCCAGATCAAGATACAAGCATCTTCAAAGTGCTGTCCTTCCCGCTGGGTGTACTCATACGCCCTGCGGAAGGCCCCTGGGATGTACTGGTTTCTCAGTTAATGCGTAAGGACAGTTCCAAAGCCATGAATTGTCTTTTCCAACATTCTTTTCAGTAAATAAACAGGGGTGTGTGTGTGGTGTTAGTCCATGGTGAGGACTGCATCGTCGGGAAAGGAAAAACTCCATCCCAGGGAACTGTCAGGTGACCTCAGGCGGCAGCCGACCAACGACAGGGTGTCTTTGAACTTGAGACGCTCCAGGAGCTGACAGGGGTCAGACTGGAGCACAAATCTCGGCGAATGAACGTTGCTGCGGCTTGGGCAGGGCCTTGCCCTGGCCACCTCCTAAGAACCAATGAAAGGCCGTGTGCTCAGGACCGATGCGGAAGGGCGTCCGTGCGCACAGAAGCCGGAGCAGGAGGAGGACACGCAGCCTGGCTCTGCTGCATCGAGAGTGCAGGCGAGGCTTTCGGGGGCTTCAGAACGTCTCCCAGCACCTAGCATCCCCCGGCCTCCAACCTCCCCATGTTCCAGAAGGGATCAGCCCTGCATGTACAGGAGGGGAAACTGAGGCAGAGAGCATGTATGTGGCTTCTACTTTAAGGAATAAAAGAAGGACCTAGGGCCTGGCTGGTGTGGCTCAGTGGTTGGGCGTTGACCTATGAACCAGGAGATCACGTTCGATTCCTGATCAGGGCACAGGCCCAGGTTGTGGGCTCCATCCCCAGTAGGGGGCGTGCAGGAGGCAGCGGATCCATGATTCTCTCTAGTCATTGGTATTTCTATCTCTCTCCCTACTTTCCTCTCTGAAATCAATCCTATATAATAAAAGCCTAATATGCAAATTGACCAAACAGCTGGGTGACCGGTGGAGTGACCGGTCGCCACGTCGTACACTGACCACCAGGGGCAGATGCTCAATGCAGGAGCTGCCCCCAGCCCGCAGGCCCCAGGCCAGCCAAGGCAGGTGCCAGCGGGGGCCCCCGATCGCCCTGCCAGTAGCCCCACAGAGGGAGGCAACCAGTGGCAACTGCGGGGGCGGGGCCGGTGAGCAGGAGAGACGCCAGGCCGGCCAAGGCAGGTGCCAGTGGGGGCCCCCGATCGCCCTGCCGGTTGGTCCAGAGATCAGCCCTGATCGCCGGCCAGGCCTCCGGACCCTACCCGTGCATGAATTTCGTGCGCCGGGCCGCCAGTAAAAATACATATTTAAAAAAAGCAGGACCCTGGTCCCAGCTGGTGCTGCGGCTCAGAGCTGCGCGCTCACCATCTCCACTTCCCCGGAGCTGTTCCCACCCCCACGGTGTGGCGGGACCGCGGGCGAGCCGGCGCTCACCTTCCAGCGCACCGGGTTCAGCTCCTGGATATGCGCGCGCATGTCCTCGTCCACGTTGAAGCGGTTGATGACGGAGTTGATCTTGAAGGCCACGCGGTACTCCCGGCACCAGCGCCGCAGCTTACGCAGGTTCTCCACGTGGTTGAGCCGCCCCTGGCCGCGGCCGATGAGGACGTTCACGTCTTCGTTGAAGCTGTCGCAGGAGATGGCGAGGATGTCCAGGTACTGGCCTGCGGGAAAGGGCGGCGGTCAGCTCTCCGACCGGTCAGCGGCTCCCACCTCCTCGGGATGGAACAGACCTGCGTTCCCCGTTCGCGTTTGTTGTTTAAACACCGTGTGCGACACACACACACACACACACACACACACACACACGGAAACCTGCGCTACACACGGTAAAATAGTCTTAGGAAAGAAGGCACCTCACAGGACGCCAGCGATGTTCACGCGCGAGAGAAACTCTCCGCCGTGTGTGTGTGTGTGTGTGTGTGTGTGTGTGCGTGCGTGCGTGTGCGTGCGCGTGTGCTCCTGCCTGCACGCCCTCCCGGTCTCACTCACTTCTCAGGGAGGTCAGTTTGTTTGATCTACGAGCTTTGCAGACCACATCTTTTCATATATATATACACACTAGGGGCCCGGTGCATGACATCTGTGCAAGGAGCTCAGTCCCCGCAGACCCAGCTTTGTCTGGACCGTCGGCCGGAAGGACATCTGGTCTAATCAGCATATTACACACACACACACACACACACACACACACACACACACACATATATATAATCAATTTCAGAGAGGAAGGAGGGGGAGAGAGAGAGAAACATCCATGATGAGAGCGAATCACTGACAGGCTGCCTCCTGCACGCCCCACACTGGGGATGGAGCCCACAACCCGGGCCTGTGCCCTGACCGGGAATCGAACCCTGACCTCCTGGTTCACAGGTGGATGCTCAGCCCCTGAGCCGCGCGGCCGGGCCAGTCGCTTCCTTCCTAGGAGACTTAAGGGTGATGGCGAACAAGCAAAAAGGTGGGGAAGCTGGAGCCCAGCCCCCTGCTCGCCACCCTGGCCGGCCCCGAGGAGCTGAGCGCACGAGTGCTGTTATCTGCCCGCACACACACGTTCACGGGAGCCCTGCAGAACTCACGGCCGTTAACTCCACACGCAGCTCGCGGAGAGATCAGGACGGGCCGGTTTGGTCCCGGTCCCAGCCCAGGGAGGGAGGACATGCAGCCGTGCAGGGGACGGGCCTCGGGCGGGGGCGCTCACCGTACTTCACGAACCAGCGCTCGCGGATGAGGCTGCCGTTGCTGACGATGCTCACGCTGGGCAGGCGCAGCTCCTGCTTGCAGAACCTCACCAGGCGGCCCAGGTACTCCCCGCGGTCCTGCAGGAACGGCTCCCCGCCCGAGAAGTTCACCTTCTCCATGCCTGCGGAGACGGGACACCCCACGGTGAGCGAGAAGCAGGGACCGCTGCCTCCTGCACGCCCCCTACTGGGGACTGAGCCGCGACCCTGGCCTGGGCTCTGACCGGGATCGAACCCGGGACCCTTCAGTCCACAGGCCGGTGCTCTTTCCACTGGGCCACATCAGCCAGGGCCAAGACACACTTTTCTCCCATTTCTCCCGGCCACAGGCACCCATCACTACCTCAATGGCCAAAGTCTTGTTTTCTCAGCGTCACAGAAACGCCATGAGATTCTCCTTACCTTCCCCTCCCCAAGGCCCAGGCCCGTCAGCCCCACTCTATGGACATGGCCGTGTGGGTAAGCCAGGGTTTCACCAGGAAAAGGAAAGTCACTGGTTGGTTTTCTTGTCTTCCTTCTATTGAGTAGCTGCTCGGTAATGCGGGGACCGAGTCACAGACGGAGGGACTTGCCTAAGAGGCCCGGGTGCCATGAGGCAACCCAGACGTGCACGGCAGACACCCGCCCCAGGTAGAAACAGGCGCCGGGGCGACGGAATCCATGCGGCGGCAGCAGCTTTTCAGGACACACCTCGCCCGTCCCAGGCCCTGGCCACAGGCTCCAGCCCGGTCCTGGGGCAGCCGTCAGTGGGCACCCGCGCCTGCTGCCTCGGGCTCGCACCCGGGAGCTGTCGCTGCCCCTGCACCGGGGCCAGAAGGCCGGTGCCCCGCCCTGTGCGCTTCCTCCCCCGAAACCACAGCGACGGCTCCTCCGAGGTCCCTTCCTGAAGGCGACCGGCCCCAGGACGCCCCCTGGGCCTGGGCAAGTCCTGTGCTCCCTGAGGAGCTTTAGAAAGAGGGTCCCCCACTTGCCCGGAACAGTCCGGGGGGCCACCCCGAATCACAGCTGTGGTCCCTTCCGGGAGCTCCTCTGCTCTCAGCGGGGCTGTGAGGGGCCACGGTGCCTGCTCTCGTGGCCCCGGGGACCAGCTCACAGGCTGGGGGGCTGCGGTGCCACACGCAGCGTCACCCAGGTGCACCCCTCCCCTGGGAGTCGGACTGAACGGGGGGTGGGGGTAACTAGGAAAGGGAGACGGCTGTCACAGAGGCTCTCGCTGAGGCTGAGGAGCAGGGATGGAGGGTACGAAAGGGCCAGAAGCTGCCAGGCTGGCGCAGCTCAGGGGCTGAGCGTTGGCCTAGGAACCAGTAGGTCACGGCTTGATTCCCGGTCAGGGCACAGGCCCGGGTTGCGGGCTCCATCCCCAGTGCAGGGAGTGCAGGAAGCAACCAATCAATGACTCTCTCTCATCATGGGTGTTTCTCCCTCCCTCTCCCTTCCTCTCTGAAATCAATGAAAACATAATTAAAAAATTGATGAGCAGCTGAAGGAGAGGAGGGGGGGGGAAGGTCTCAGACAGGTCAGCCTGCCCCCAGGGTGCCCACGTGAAGGGTGGCACACGAGTGCACGGGTCCTCAGCGGCTCCTGCGGGTGAAGAGCCGGAGAAGTGACTAATCGGAGGTCTCTTCAGCCCGCGTGCTTTAACGTTAAATACAGGGCGCATGTAAACGAAAATGAACTCAGGTTACAGTGTGAATTCAACTGCTGGGTCTCAACCCTGGAACTCAAACTCTCCGGGGCCTCGGATATTAAGACAAAACAACCACTCGGGACAGCCGCTCGACCTAAAGTGCTGTAACTCGCACCCGTGCCAGGGGCCGGGGTCCCAGAGGAAGGGCAGGGCCTTTGTCCGCCGGAGAGGAGCAGGAACGTTCCCCCAGAGATTGGGGTGCCCGGCATTCCAGGAAGAGGGGCCAGTGTGACCACAGGCTTGGGGGTGCGGATGCTGGGGTTCAGGGGTGTGGCGTGATGTGCCCACAGCACGGGGCACCTAAGGCGTTGGGGTGGGGGTGCTGATGGCAACACGGAGCTGGCCACGGGCCTCGAGGGCTGTGCTGACGCGGGGTGGGGGGGAGCGGGGAGGTGGTGCGGTGCAAGAGGGTTAAGAGGGCGAGTTAGAGCATCAGGAATATGTTCGCGAGAGAGCGGGCTTTCCCGTGGGGCCGCAGAGACAGTGAGATGAAACGGGGAGCCCTCAGCCGGACCCCACGGGACCCAGCGGCCCTGGACCACCGAGCAACAGGATGGGGAGCAAGACAGTCAGGCCCAGGGAGGCGCAAGCGCGGGTTTGATCGCACACAGTGCACATCAGGCAGAGCTCCTGGCGCGGGGAGGGGCGTGGCGGCTGCCCCGGGAGAAGGTGGGTGTGGGGGGAAGCGGGCCTTCGGTGCCCGTGGCCTCTCCACCCAGAAGGGGGGGCTGCTTTCCCACGGGGGCACGGGGTGCCCTCTGGGTGGGGGCCACGGCGTGGATGCCGGTTAAGCCTCCGTGAGAAAGTGAGAGCAGGGGAGGAATGCGGGTGCTGCGGGACAGACAGGACGGGAGGGGAGGAGGGCGGACTTGGGGTGAAGGAGGGCACCCCCTGGGCTGACCGCGGAGCCTGCCTGCCTGCCGTGACCCAGCTCAAGTTCGCCGGGGGCTCGAGAGCCACGTCTGCCCAGTTCCACAGGGAGACATGAAAGACGCCACCACTGCCGCTCCCAGTCCCAGCCTGTGTTTGGGCACAGATTTGCACATATGAACATATATATCATTGACGTCAGCGAGGAAGGGCGAGGGGGAGAGAGAAACATCAGTGATGAGAGAGAACCATGGACCGGCTGCCTCCTGCACGCCCCACCCTGGGGATGGAGCCCGCAACCTGGGCATGAGCCCCGACTGAGAATTGAACCCTGACCTCCTGGCTCCTGGGCTGACGCTCAGCCACGGAGCCACGCCGGCCGGGCTGGACTTGCTTCTTTAACTCTTTCTGGAAAACCCGACGCATCGGTGCTTTGGACAAAGCCAGACAGTACCACAGCCTTCCCACCGGCCTCTTCCCAGACGCTGGGCGCACGGCCCCAGCTGGTCCCGTGGTTTTAAAAGACCGGGCGCCCCTCCCCGGAGTCAGCCGGCATTGCCTCCAGGGACCATGTGGTGTCCTCGCCCTGCGACGGGAAACCGCAGGCCCCCACCCGGTGTGCGTCCCCAGCCCCTCCACCCAGCCCAGCGCCCGTGGCCCAGCCCCCGATGCCAGGGGACGGGACGGACGGGATGGACGGGACAGACTCACCAGCCTCCTTGAGCAGCCGCAGCCCCCGCTGGGCCTCCTCCAGGGGCAGCACGAAGGAGGTCTTGGCCGTGTGGAAGCAGAAGCCGCACTTGTAGTTACACTGGCGGGTGAAGTGGTAGTTGACGCTGGTGGGCGTGAGGGGCCCGTCGGGGCCGCCGCCTCCCTCCTCTTCCTCCCCCGCCCCCTGGGGCTCTGGCCCGTCCCGCCGCCCCTGGCCCCTGTGGGTCCAGCCCAGCCCCAGCCGGAGCGCCGCCCGGAGCCACAGGAGCAGGGGTGCCAGGCTGCCCCACAGGGAGCCCAGTGGCCCCCACAGGGCGCCCAGCAGCTTCCAGGGGAATGCCAGCGGAGCCGTTGCCCACATGGTCCTGGACCGGTGGCTGGGTGCCCCGCGCCGCCCGCTTATATGTGTGCAAACACGCTGTCACCGGAGGCAGGCGGACACGCCCCTTGGGCTGCCGCTCAGCTGAGTCTGAGTTTCGGTTTTTTCTTCCTGAAAATGAAAGCTGGCACGGGGCCAGGCCAGGCTGCGGCGTCGGCACGAGCGCCCTGGCTACTGCCTCCCCGGGGAGGGGGGGGTACGGGGGGGACGCAGGTGCGGTTTCGCCGATAAGCAGAGGCCACCTCTGTCCTGGGAGCATTACTCACGCCTGACATCACATCTAGCAGCTTCTGCCTGTCAACCCTCACCTGGTGGCCAAGGCGAAAGTGGGCTGTGAGAGGAGTGACCGCCCCTCCCTGCCGGGTGCCCGAGACCCCACTCGCCCTGCGACCCTCCCACTCGCCCTGCGACCCTCCCAGACCACAGCCATAGGGACCGCGCACCCCACCAGCCCGTGGAGGTTCCCTTCACCCCCGCGTTTGCAGTGCCGGCTCTTGGCGCAGGGAGGACAGTGCCCTGCAGCGGGGCCCCTTCTGGGCGTCTGTAACAGACGTCGGACAATCAGCACTTTGCTTTTTAACATGTTTGTGTTGATCACAGAGAGGAGGGAAGAGGGAGAGAGAGAGAGAAACATCAGTGATGAGAGAGGATCATGGACCGGCTGCCTCCTGCACGCCCCCCACTGGGGATCAAGCCCACAACCTGGGCAGGTGCCCTGACTAGGAATCGAACCCGGGACCCTTCTGTCCACAGGCTGACGCTCTGTCCACTGAGCCACACTGGCCAGGACCACCAGGCGCCTGGCTTCTCAGATGCTTCTCACAAGAAGGGTTCGCTGTTGATGTTTACGGTTATTTTAGAAAGCGCTGCGGGGGGTTGTGCCAGCTTTCTCTCTCTGCGCCTCTGCCATGAGCTCTGGGGGGGCCTGGCTGCCGGCATGAGATTGCGAGCGGGGTGTGTGCTCGCCTGCCTGCCTGCCTGCCGGCGTGAGATTAGGGGCCTTGAACAGTCCCAGGGCTTGGTCTGTGGGAGCTGCCAACCCGAGCTCCTCACCGAGCAGCCCCGCGGCTCTGGGTCTGCGTTTATCTCCCTGGATCGCCGTTTCTGCGGCTGCAAACACCTGAGCTGTCGCATCCGCCAGACCCGAGGGCTCTGCCTGTGCACGAACCGCCTGCACAGCTCGGGGGTGGGGGGTGGGGTGGGGTGGGGGGTCTGTGGCAGCCGAGCTCTGTCTGGAAGGAAACGGAGACCGCGTTTCCCAGGAACCGAAACCCCGCGGGGAGACACGAGGGGTGCGTGCCGAGTGCCTGTTATGCAACCTCTGACGTGAGTGCCGGCCCCACGGCCCCGCCCACAGCGTGTAACCCCCACCTGTTCTGGCTCAAAGGAAAAGTAGTTTTTTTTGTTTTGTTTTGGGTTTTTTTGCTAGGTCACGTGAGTATAAGGAAACGAAAACAGATCTGTTTACTTTTCCCACCGTGTCCTGGAGGGCACACAGGGTGACCTCACACGCACTCGGAGCTGCAGGGTTGAAGGTGTGGCTCCCATCGCAGCCTCAGCTGTTTAACTTGCGATTGGTTTCCCCACCTGCCTGCTCTTGGGAACCTACTTGGGATGACAGGTTGTAATGCTTATCTTTTTAAAAAATATGTTTTTATTGATTTCAGGGAGGAAGGGAGAGGAGAGAGAAACACCAATGACGAGAGAATCATGGACCGGCTGCCTCCTGCACGCCCCACACTGGGGATGGAGCCGCAACCCGGACCTGTGCCCTGACGGGGAATCGAACCGTGACCCCCTGGTTCATAGGTCGACCCTCACCCACTGAGCCACGCCCACCTGGCTGGCGTATTAAGCACCAGCACCTGGTGGGCACAATGAGAAACCTCACACACCCGGGGCACTGTGTCCGGCGCGGGCGGCACCCCCTTCGCACATACGTATTTCACACCAACGTATTTCACACCTGGAGGAGCTTATGTCACACGGGGCATAGGGTGGAACTCGGATTTAAACACTCGCCACGCTGCTCACTCTCTGATCGTTATTATCACATTATCCTATTATCACTTCTTCGGGCTGTTGGATCCGGGCCCCTGTCTTGTGTTCACTCATTTGTTCATTCACTCCCTCCTCACTCACTCATCCATTCAGGCAGCCTTCGCTTCCTTTCTTCTTTCCATCAGCAGTGCTCACTGGCAGCCTCCTATGTATCAGAGGAAAGTTAATATACGGCCCCGCTGGTGTGGCTCAGCGGGTGAGCGCCGACCTAGGAGCCAGGGGGTCACGGTTCGATCCCCGGTCAGGGCACAGGCCCGGGTTGCGGGCTCGATCCCCAGTGCGGGGCGTGCAGGAGGCAGCGGATCAGTGATTCTCTCTCATCATTGATGTTTCTCTCCCTCTCCCTTCCTCTCTGGAATCAATAAAAATGTATTTTAACAATATTCACATGTGAAACATCCATAAAGTCAGTAAGTCAGAGTCCCTCCTGGCAAGGGGCTCCCAGCAGCCGACAGTCACTGTGGCGTCCTTGAACAGGCGCTTCTTTCTCCCCGAATGCCTTTCTCCAACCCGCCCCCCCCCCGCCCCCCGAGTGAGGCTTGGGAGTGGGTGCCCTTCTCCCTCCAAGTCCTGGCTTTGAAAGGCCAGGGAGGGAGGTGGAGGCAGCCCCCTCCTCTCTCCGCTCCTGGGGGTCAGCCTGTCTCTATGGCATCCACGCAGCTGGGTAACAGCCAGAGTCACCATCCTGCTTCCGAGCCTCTCAGCACATCAACATTCCCAACAACATTCCCAACATTCCCGGCTCTGACGCAGGCAGCCCCCGTGGCGCCATCAGCACGGCTGTGACGCATGGGTGCATGGTGGGATGGGTGTCCTTGCCCACAACCATCTCACTTGTCCTTTGGTTCATCACTGAGCCCACAATGCACCAGGAAGAGCACGTTGGCTCACAGGTGCCCATGGAGGCACAGGGGTGCAGCCGGAGCCTTCCCGACAGGGGACGCTTCTAGGCAGCCGCCATCTTCTTAAAAACACACAACAAACACGTCCCCAAGACCTTGACCTTCTCCCAGCCCCGAGGGCCTCCCTCTGCCGCCAAGATGACCCTGTCCTGTTTCTCCAACCGCACTCGAGGTTTGCCTGCTCTCACCCGTTTATTTATTATTATTATGAATTATTATTCAATCCTCACCTGAGGGTCTTTCCTCCATTGATTTTTGGAAAGAGTGATGGAGAGGGGGCGGGGAGAGAAACATCGATGTGAGAGAGTCACACTGACTGGTTGCCTCCCCCCCTCCTGCCCCCCCCCACCACCACCACCGGGCCTGGGGATCAAACCTGCAACCCGAGACCCGTGCCCTTGCCCAGGAATCGAACCCGAACCCGAGGTCATTCCGAGCGTGGTCGGTGCACTAACCGCTGAGCGGCCAGCCAGGGCGGTGTGCCTGCCTTTAACTCCTGCCGACCACACGGCGGCTCCCAGGGCTGTGCAGCCCGTTCCGTCGGCATCCACAGACGCACCCCTTACGCGGAGCGGAGCTCGGAAGCAGCCCGTCCGCCTCAGCGGCCCCGAATCCGCCTGTGAGCCCGCCGCCGTTTATCTGCCGTGCGATTGAGGTGAGCGCCGAGGCTGAGAAACCCATGCCTTTTGGTCAACATCCGTGTACATCCGTGTACGTGCAGGAACCAGGCGTGGGGCCCTGGCTCACAGGGAGACGAATGCTCCCCTCGGCACACGGGCCCTCTCCTGGAGCAGTGGGGGCCGTGGCCCGCGCCCCTGCCCCGTGCTGTCCCCGAACGCTCTGCTCTGCCACGTCAGCCTGGCCACCCGTGGGCGCTGCGGTCTCTCCTTCCCGTTCCAGTTCAGTCTCCGAGGACGAGGACGGAGGAGGTGGAGCACCGCCTGCTGTGTTGACAGTCGGGGGTTCTCCTTCGAGAGGCGCCTGCTCAAGCCTCTCGCCCATTTCTGTTGGGTTTTCCGCCTTTTGATGGTGGATTAGTAGGAACTGACCGTGCACCTCCTTGGGTTATGGCTGCAAGCACCGTTTTAACTCTTCGGCCTGTTCCCTCCCGGCTGGTTGTAACTCGTGTAATGAGTGTCACTTTACAGACCTCATGTAAGCGTGTGTGTGTGTGTGTGTGTGTGTGTGTGTAACGAAATGAACAGTAACAGTGCCGTTCCTGGGCATTTTTGTTTCCTTTCTGGGCGTGAGGTGGTGTGAGTCGCCAGGTGGCCCTCCTGCTTGCTGATCGGCTGCGAGAGCCCACGTGACGTGAAGCCGGTGGCACCACAGGTGGGGCCCCTCAGGGGAGGGAAGCCGGGCAAGAGCAGCCTGACCGGGTCCGCATCACAGCCGGCGAGCCGCACCGGCTTCCGAGCCTTCGCCACCTGGGGTCGCACAGGCCCGGCTTCCTCCCTGGCAGGGAGCTGCAGGGACACGTGTGAGAGACACGGGCAGGGGCGCCACGGGCACCTCCTCTCAGGACCCCCGCTGTGCACGAGCCGCCCGCCCCCAGTCTGGCTGTCTGTGCACCGCAATCAGGTGCCGTGTGCTCCAGGTGCACACAGGGCTCAGCAAGGGTCAGCATCTAGAACCTTCCCAGGGCCCTGGCTGGTGTGGCTCAGGGGATGGAGCGTCGGACCTGGGACGGAGGGTTCTGGGCTGGAGAGATTGCTCTCCCTTAAGAGTGAGGCTGTTGTGTCTTCAGTGTTCCACACCCAGGTGACCTTGACCGAGCCCAGGTACGGCCATGTCGTGACCTTCACGTCTCCTGTAGGGAGGAGGTGGGTGAAATGGAGAGGGAAGCTTGAATTGAGAACAGGTGGCGGGGCGGGGCGTGGAAGAGTCCGGAAAGGCGCCTGGGGGGATGCAGGACACACAGGAGCCGGGCCGGCGAGGCTCAGTGGTTGAGCGTCCACCTATGAGCCAGGAGGTCACCACTCACTTCCAGGGCAGGGCCTGCCTGGGGTTGCGGGGTTGCAGGCTGGATCCCCAGTGCAGGGCGAGCAGGAGGCAGCCAATCAGTGACTCTCTCTCATCATTGATATTCTACCTCTCCTTCTCCCTTCCTCTCTAAAATCAATAAAAATATTTTTAAAAAGCACACAGAGGAGTTGGCTCCCTTGTTATGTTCATCTGCGCTCCGCACGGGCAAGGAGCTCACACCCACCACCCTGTCTCCCTCGCAGAGGACACACTGCAGGCTCTCAAGGCTCCGCCCCGGCCCGTCACTCCTGTCTGCTCGCCCCACTCCCACGCATCCCTAGGCCAGCGGTGCCAGGAGGCCTCCTTCCGCAGTAAACGTCCTGCCGCCTCCCATCCACACGCCGGCGGCAGAGCTGGCTGTGCCGGTTTACCTCTGGTCTTGCACCTCCATCTCAATTCTAACCGGCCCAGGTTTCTCCCCAGGGAATTTTTTTTTCTCTCTCAGCCAGATCCTTTGTGAAGACCAGCGAGTGAGCACACAGGAAGGAAAATACCCAAATCATTGCGTGAATGAGGCAGCAATGGCCTCTTCCCGCCCGGAAAGCTCTGTGGGTGCCTGTGGCAGGGCCCTGGGACAGCTTGGTTCATGCCGGGCTATTTACTTATTTTTAACCTTTATTGTTGAAAGTGTGACATAGATCTCCACTCCCCGCTGACCTCGTCCAGCCTGCTCCTGTCCCCCCCAAGCCCTCCCCACTGTCTGTGTCCAGGGGGCTGCACGTATGCACACAGTCCATGGATCCCCCTTCCCTCTGAGGTCCCGACAGGCCCTCTGAGGCGCACAGCAGGTGTCCCAGCCCGTGTCAGCAGCGGGAGGGAAACCCTAAGGGAAGCGCAAAGGCCTCGCTCAGGCGCTAGGCAGCCCAGGGTCGGGGGTGGGGGACTGGGTCCGAGCCAGGACGCATGGGTGGTCGCAGCAGGGAGTCCAGGTCCGGAAAAGGCTGCAGGCCCCGCAGACCCCTGGGGTGAGGATGGACGGATGGACCGACTGACTCACCCCGGACAGCGCCCCCCCCTTTCGCGCGCTCGGAGCTCCGCGCAGGCGCAGTCCCGCCCAGCGCCGCCTGCACAGCCCGCGGGGAGGGCGGCTCCAGGGGTTGCGCGCGGGGGGGGACCAGGGGACCCGTGGGACCCGCGGCCACGCACCCGCGGCCTTTCCTCCACCTGCCAGCTGGCACGGACTTCGCCCGCCCGCACCCCGCCCCCCGCTTCCGCGGCCGCTTCGGTTTCGGTTTCCTGGCGGCGCCCCGACCGCGCCCCGTTTCCTAGAGCCCGGACTTGGGACGGGGAGCCGCCCATGGCCCCGGCCGGCCGCCTGCTCGCGCTCCTGGCCCGGCCGCAGAGCCCGTCTCGCGCGGGGGCCATGGCGCAGCCCAGCTGCTTCGCGCTCGAGCTCCCGGGCGGCGGCCTCGCGCACTTCGCCGTGGGCACCGGGGGCACCGAGGGCCCCGCCGCGCCCCCCGACCCGCGCGCCGCCGCGCTCCTGGGCCCCCCGGGCCGCAGCTACGCGCTGTGCGTGCCGGTGGCGCCGGGCCGGGACTGCGCCGCCCGGGTGCGCGCCGCGCGGCTGCTCCAGCGCCTCCTCCTGCAGCTGCGCCGCGGGCCCCTCGGGCGCTGCCAGCTCCTCCGGCTGCTGCGCTACGGCCCGGGCGGCGGGGCGGGCGGCGGGGCGGGCGGCCTGCAGCGGGGCGTGCTGCTCCGCGACCCCGACGACAGCCCCGACACGCGGCGCGCGCTGCTGGCGCTGCTGGACTCGTGCCTGGAGGCCCCGCGCCCGAGCCTGGGCGAGTTCGTGGGCGACGAGAGCCACCAGCTGTGGCAGCGCCCGTGGGAGCTGCGAGGCGGCCGCGAGTGGCGGCAGGTGGACCCCGAGCGCGTCGTGCCCGCCCCGGAGCCTGCGCTGCACCCCGTGGTGCCCGACCTGCCCAGCTCCGGGGTCTTCCCCCACCGGGAGGCCGCGCGCGCCGTGTTGGAGGCGGTAAGTGGCCGCCCCTTCCCCGCCCGCGGGATGGAGCCCCGGGTCTGAGAAGCGGGCAGGGGGTGGGGCTGGGCTGCCTGGCAAGGCCCCTCTGGCCGGGTCCTTGGTTCAGGGAGGCGGCCTGCCCGCCTGGCTCTGTCCAGACCCCGTGGCCCTTTGGAGATCCCAGCCGCTAGGTCCGCCCGCCCCGCTGTGGGACACCTGGCCCCTGGCGCAGAGCTGGGCACAGAACAGGACAGGAGCTGCGGGGCATGGAGATGACGTCAGCTCAGGGTCTCACCCTCCGGAGGTGGGGGTGCAGAAAGGCAGGCCTCTGGGGGTGTAAGTAGCTGGGACTGAAACAGGCCGCTTGCTTGGGCTACTGAGCTGCCGGCTCCCCTCTCCATCGCTCCTGGTGATGAAGGGAGCACCGGGCACCTCAGGGGCCCAGGAGCCGGGGTTCTTGGGGCCCAGCCTCGCCAGGGCCTGGGGTCCAGGGGCGCCCGGGAGGCCACACTGTGGGCCTGGATTCATTCTACAAGCTTATGGGGTCGCCCTGGGGATGGGCATTCACTTGCAGGCGGGCAGCTTGGGGTGAAACCCAGACTCTGGCATTGAGGGCCTGAGTCACCTTCACTTTCTTTTTAAATTTTTTTAATTTTTTTTTATTATTATTGCTGTCAGAGAGGGAGGGAGAGGGAGAGAGAGGGAAACATCAATGATGAGAGAGAATCATTGATCGGCTGCCTCCTGCACGCCCCACACTGGGGATCGAGCCCCCAGCCCGGGCCTGTGCCCTGACTGGGAATCGAACCCTGACCTCCTGGTTCCTGTGTGGACTCTCGGCCACTGAGCCACGCTGGCCGGGCTCAGCAAGTTTCTTAAATGTTTTTGCACCTGTTTCCTTATCCGCAGAGGGAATGCTGGGGCCACCCTGACAGAGGTGTCAGCATGCCCAGCTCCGCCAAGCACAGGCACACAGCCATGCCTGGGCCTCAGCACAGAGCTGCCGGGAGGGGCGGGGGGCTGCAGTGGGGTGACCCAGAGTCCGCTCTCTGAACCCCCGTCACAGCCCGCTCTGCTCCCACCTGATCCCACGCTCCCCATAAGCTTGTAAAATGAATCCAGGCCCACAGAGTGGCCTCCCCAGGCGCCCCGGAACCCCAGGCCCTGCTGAGGCTGGGTCCCTAAGAGCCCCGGCGCCTGAGCCCCTGAGGTGCCCGGTGCTCCCTCCATCATCCCACTCCGCAGGGCGGGGATTCACACAGGAGCGCTGGAGGGGGGCCCACAGCTCTCATCGGAGCCCACGGTGGGTGCGGCCGATCCTCCATGTTGGACGCACTCCCCAGGCGGGGCCAGATTCCCACATCGCTGGGTGACGCTGGTCCGTAATGGGGTGTCACTCCTGTCCTTCCTCCTCGGGGAGCGGGACCCTGACCGTTACCGACTCTGAGCCGCAGCCACCCCGCCCTCCGGGTCCGCACACCGTGAACCGCGGGCTCCAGGCTTGCTCTGGGCTCAGCTGAGGCTCCGCAGCCCGCTCCCCGCTGACGCTGACGTGCTGTTCGCAGTGCACGCCCTTCATGCCCGAGGCCCGGGCGGTGCTGGAGCTGGTGGACCGGTGCCCCCGGCAGGTGCTCAGAGGCGCGTTCCCGGTCATCGTCATAGAGGGCCTGGACGCCACAGGTGAGAGGCTTTCCTGTGGGTGTGGCAGCGACAGGGCCAGCAGGTGCCGGGACAGACAGGTCTTTCCCAAGAGAACTGCACAGAGGCCGCTGGGCCTGGGAGCCTCTGGCTGGGCCTGGGAGCCCCTGCTGTGCCGGAGGAGCTGGGGGTGCGACGCTGAGACGCAGAAGCCCTTCGGTGGGCGGCCTGGGGCGGGGCATTGAGCCTCAGGAGCACGGATGGCAGTGGGTGCAGCCTGGGTGGGAGGCCAGGGGGCCGGAGACGGTCAGGGAGAGCTGGGGGGGAGGGGGATTGGCGGGGGTTGTTCGGTCCAGAGAGGGGCTGGGCAGGCGAGGAAGGCAGGATGGGTCCTCGCCACCGAGAATCAGCACCCGTGGAGGGGTGGTCAGGAAACCCCAGGTGACCAGAGGCCCCTGGAGAGTGGGAGTGGAAGAAGCAGGACGTGGGCGGAGGAAGCCTTGGGAGCCGCCAAGTGGACGTGAACACACAGTGGACGCGCCTGCACTCAGCCCCCAGCGCACGCAGGGGTGCGGCCGAGGCAGAGGAGAGGCCCTGGACACGGCTATTATTATTATTATTGTTATTATTACTATTATTATTTTCAGAGAGAGAGAAAGGGAGAGGGAGAGAGAGAAACATCAATGAGAGAGGAAGCCATCGATCGGCTGCCTCCTGCACAGCCCCCACCGGGGATCCAGCCCACAACCTGGGCAGGTGCCCTGACCGGGAATCGAACCGTAACCTCTTCATTCCTGGGTCCACGCTCAGCTGCTGAGCCACACTGGCCGGCCAGGTGACAAGGCTGTTCTCAGGGACAATGGTGTCACCTGGTGTGGCGGCTGGAGGGCCCTTTCCCGGGGCAGCTGGCAGGTCAGGAGGCGTGAGCAGAGCCGATCCGGCCTCCACGCCGGAGCTTGCCGATCATTTGCCAACAAGAGGGCCAGTCGGGCTCCCCTCCCGGTATTCCGAGACCAAAGAGCGGATCCCAGGTTCCCAAGGGCCTGCAAGTGTCTGTGAAGCAAGCATGTCAAACGCAAAGGCTAACGCGGGCTGAAGGAACGTGGCCTGCGGCCCACGGGCTGTGAGTTTGACACGCGTGCTGTGAAGCATCACGGGATTTAACCAGCTGCGCCGAGGGACGGGGCAGGACCGCCTTCGCTCCCCGAGAGGAGAGTGACTCCTGGGAGTGACGGTGGGGGGCTGATGTGCTGTGTGACCCGCAGGCAAAACCACCGTGACCCAGGCGGTGGCAGACGCCCTGCAGGCCGCCCTGCTGAAGTCGCCGCCCGCCTGCATCAGCCAGTGGCGGCAGGCCTTCGACGACGAGCCCGCCATCATCAGGAGAGCCTTCTACTCTCTGGGCAACTACATCGTGGCTTCTGAGATAGCCCAGGCGTCCGCCAGGTCCCCCGTGGTGGTGGACAGGTGGGTGAGAGGGAGGGTGGCATTTCCTTCCTGGTGTGTGTGTGTGTGTGTGTGTGCGCGTGCGCGGGCAAGTACACACTTGTGTGTTAGGTGAAACTGTGTTACCATAATCACAGGAATAACGTCTATGATGCATTAATTGCCTGCACCGCTGCCTGGCGTTGTGCTCAGAAGGCTACATCCGCTGTCCTAGGAGCTGGGCGGGCACGGGGCATTCTCCCAGCCTCCTGCTGAGACACGCAGGCGTGAGGAAGACGATGCCGCCTGCCCAGGGCCTGAGCTGCCTTCTCGGGGACAGCGACCACAGCCTCCTTCCTCCATCAGCCATCTCAGCGGTTTGCCAGTTTGTGGCTGAGTCAGCAGGCATGTTCTGGCCACCTACAGGTGCCAACGACCTCTCCCGTCGGTGCTCTGCTGGCAGGAAGCAAGCACACGGTGGCAGGAGAGGGTGATACACACAGGGTGTCCCTAACACGTCTGACTCACGTTTACACTGTGAGTCATTGTACAGGCATGTTTATTAAGACACGCTTCCTTTCCGGAACTGCACGCTCAGCTGTGAAAGTCCGTACGTTTTCTGGGACACCCTGCACCTACGGGCCCATCAGAGCTGGATGAGTCCTGAGGAGGAGACAAACCAGGGTGATGCGATGGTGGCATCTCACCCTGAGTCGCCAGCTCGGGGAGCCCACTGCATCCGCACTGTGGTTGTGCGTTTTACTCTTTTTTAAAGAATATATTTTTATTGATTTCAGAGAAGAAGGGAGGGAGAGAGAGAGAGAGAGGGAGAGGGAGAGAAACATCAGTGATGAGAGAGAATCATGGACCGGCTGCCTCCTGCACGCCCCACACTGGGGATCGAGCCTGCAACCCGGGCCTGTGCCCTGACCGGGAATCCAACTGTGACCTCCTGGTTCATAGGCCGACGCTCAACCACGGAGCCACGCCGGGCTACTCTTGATATTTTATAAATACTTTAAACAGAAGATGCAGGTTTATTTATTTAGTTGGTGCAGTGCGAGGGAGGCTCGAGCAGAGGCACCCCTGTGGCTGATGCTCAGAGCCACCTCGGTTCCTTCTGCAGACGGGGAACTCACCACCCCTTGGCCCCCCAGGTACTGGCACAGCACGGCCGCCTACGCCATCGCCACCGAGGTGAGCGGGGCGGTCCAGCACCTGCCCCCGGCCCACCACCCCGTTTACCAGTGGCCGAAGGACCTGCTCAGGCCCGACCTGGTCGTGCTGCTCACGGTGAGCCCTGAGGAGAGATTGAGGAGGATCAGAGGCCGGGGCCTGGAGAGGACCAGCGAGGAGGAGGAGCTGGAGGCCAACAGCGTGTTCCGTCAGAAGTAGGTGCTGCGCCCTCGCCGGGCGGGGTGCTCAGACGCTCGGGGGGAAGCAGCGTCCACGCCAAGGGCCTCCAGCTTGTGTGACCTCGGCCTCGTCTGAATCCTTCCGGGGCACAGACTGCGGAGACGTTTGTCACTGGGCGCATGGCCTAATCTCTCTGAGTCTCTGCTACTTGGTCTGCAAAATGGGGTGCCAGTGGGTCCTCCCTAAGTCACTGGGTCTGAAGGGGGAAGGCTCACGCGGAGCCCTACTGCGTGGCGGACAGTAGGGACTCACAAACGCTGGCTGCTAAACATCACTCCTGACCTATCAGGTATTTTTAAAAATACAGATGCTTATTTATTTCAGAGAGGAAGGGAGGGAGGGAGGGAGGGAGGGAGGGAGAGAGAGAGAGAGAGAGAGAGAGAGAGAGAGAGAGAGAGAGAGAGAGAGATGATGATGATGATGAGAAAGAATCATTGATTGGCTGCCTCCTCATGCCCCACACTGGGCATCGAGCCCACAGCCCTGGCCTGTGCCCTGACCAGGAATTGAACTGTGACCTCCTGGTTCCTAGGTCGATGCTCAGCCACGGAGCCAGGCCGGCTGGGCCGTGTCAGGTATTGGACACAGTGTCTCAAACACGGCCTGTGGCAGAGCTCGCGCCAGGGGAGGCAGTGGGAGACCCAACGGGGACCTGGCTTCACGCTGCTGGCGGGACAGCGGGTGGCACAGCACCGGGGGCCCGGAGAGCCGAGCGGAGACGTGTGCCAACCTGTTCCTTCTCGGTCCCCAGGGTGGAGGTCTCCTACGCGCGGATGGAGAGCCCGGGCTGCCACGTGGTGGACGCCAGCCCCTCGAGGGAGAGGGTCCTCCAGGCGGTGCTCAGCCTCATCCGCGATCGTTGTCCTCAGCTGCCGTGACTCGGCGCCTCGTCCGGTGTTCAAGCCGCTCCGCCCAGGGCTGGGTACTCGCTTTCCCGCTCGGTGTGTCCCGGAGAATCGGGGACCAGGCCTCTCCGTGTCCCCCTAATTATCGTTTGTGCTTCTGACCGATGGGCCACGTTCCCGTGGGCACCAGGAGAGATTTCCGCCGGGCACCCCGCGCTGTTCTACGAACGCCGCCCCAGCAAAGTCCTCGGGGAAGCCCTCCCCGCTCAGCCTCCCCTCCCAGCCTCCACCACGCCCACACCTGCGCCCTGGCAAGACCCTGATACGGTGGGCGTGGACGTCTGCCCAGCCCGGCCTCACCCCATGGTCTTGACGGAGCCCCAGATCCCAGAGCCAAGCCCTCCCACGGGACGTGCCTGCGGTCCTGGCCCCCAGGAGCGTCTGGTGGGCGGGGGCACGGGCACAGCCGGTGTCCACCTGTGTCGGCAGCTCACCACCCCGAGACCCCGAAGCGCAGGCGCGCCGGCCTTTCTGGAATTACTCCTGCCTGTTCTGCTGCCACCCTTTCCTCTGGGCACTGGCTGTGGGTCTGGGGAGCGTCTTGCCCTGAGCTGGACTCCTGCAGGTGGCCAGGGCAGCCATGTGGTTGTGTCGCTGAGTCTGGCAGGGTTTCCGTGGCCTGGGGCCGGGCTTCTCTACCAGCAATGGGGCCGGGAAGCCACGGCCACGCGGGTGTGTCTTTCCTTCCCCAGCTGTGGTTTGTCTCACGTCGTGAGCACAGCGGGCCCTGGAGGGGGTCCCCTAGTGAGGGGTCTCGCACTTGAATGTCTGTGATGGCCCATGAAATCCGCTTGGCGGTCTGTTTGGCTAGAAAACAGTGGCTGAGAAAAGAGGACGTTTAACTGCTTGGTGGCTTTGGGTGAGTCATGCAATATTAGTGGTAACTTGATCAAAATGGGAGAATAATGCTTGATGTGTCTTACGGAGTGGGCGGAGCCAGGCGGTCACCTAAATCTCTTCCAGTTCCAAGATGGATAGATGATTGTCTTCTTGAGACAGCCCCTCCCCCCCAGATAATTACATTTGAGGCCTTATCAGGATCATGCTATGGAATCTTAAATTATAGTAACGTTTAGTATTAATGATATTCCATTTTTCAAAAGAACCCTGGGTAATGTATACACACTATATCGATGCATATAAATGGAAATATGATTTCATATGAAAATATTTTTAAAGCTGACACATAGTGTCGGGATCCGTTAAGATGTGACGTCAAAGTATGTTCTTGGGGTTCGTGACTTGACGGTCTGCACAGCTTGCGTGCTGCCCCGGAAAACAAGCCTTCCATCTTCCGTGCCTCCTTTCCGCCCCTCGCGGCGAATAAACTCGCTGTGGTGTCCGGCCTGCGCTGTTGTCGCGTGCGTGTTGATGTCCGAAGGTGCCCCCCGGTGGCTCTGGGGTAGGAGGGGCATTTGGGGCCGCAAGGAGGTCAGCCTGGGCTCCCGGGCAGAGCGCGACCTGCACGTCCTGGCGGGCTCGGCGCTGGCGCCCGCTTCCCACCCGGCTCCGTGCTCTGACGGGGGATCTTCACCAGTGACCCGACTGTAAGGTTCTCGTGGCAAAGATCAAATGCCCAGCATCCCGCGTGGGCCTGTGGGTTCCCCCGGGACGGCCCTGGCTGCCGTCTGCTTGGCAGCACCTCATGGCTGGTCTTGAACTTTAAAAAGATCACGTGGGGAACCGGTAACGAATTGCGTTTGGTTCCATCCCCCAGGTAGGACTGGACTTTTTCTCTATTTTGTTTCATGAGAATGCAATCCAGTGGCCTCCCAGCAAGTCCATCCTGTGCCCACCAGGGGGCAGAGAGAGCTCGCTGTAACCGTCCCAGAGCTGGGCTGTGTGGCGGAGAGAGCACTTCCCTCTACGCCCAGGCTGCACCCCCAGAAACAGGTTCCTTTTACGGAAACGCCTGCTCTAGTGGGAGGACAAGGGACGAAGCACAGGGCATGTCTAGGTCGAAGCAGCACGTCCCGAAAAGGGGCTGACTTCTTGCTTCAAGAATTCCAAACAGCCCGGGTCAGAGCAGTATCCCAGGAAAGGCCTCCGTCTGTCTTCGAGGACGTGGGCTGGGCCGAGCGGCTTGCCCTGGGCCCGGTCGTGTGTCCGCAGCAGGTGCCGATGGCGTGGGTTCCGGTCTCCCCGGCTCGGGACGAGGCACCAGCCTTGTCAGCACCGATGTATTTTTATTGATTTCAGAGAGGGAGAGGGGAGAGAGAGAAGCATCAGTGATGAGAGAGAATCATGGAGCGGCTGCCTCCTGCACGCCCCGCACTGGGGATGGAGCCCCCAACCCGGGCCTGTGCCCTGACCGGGGATTGAACGGTGACCTCCTGGTCCAAGGTCGATACTCAACCCCTGGGCCGCACTAGCCGGGCAGGAAAGATTGTTTTTCGAGTTTTGATTGGGAAGAAAAACCCAAGTCTTCTGTGTTGATGTGAAAACAGCCGTCAGCAGGCAACGCTGTGAAGCCGTCGGAGCCTTTCCTTCAGCCTTCGCCGCAGCGGCACCTCCCTCAGGCGTCTTCCTCGTGCCGGCGCCGTTCCCGCGGGAGCGCTGGTCTGTCCAATATTTCCTTCTCTATGCACACAACACAACACAACATACCACATGGCGAGCTCGGCTGCTAGCAGGTGCCCCGCTCCCCGCGGACCGGGCTGCGAGCTGCGTGAGAGGCGGGGTTTGCAGAGCCCTGGGTCCCAGAGACCCCCTCTCCCGCCCCCCAACACACTCCTGATGGCCAGGACTCCACAGTCGCTCAGCGAGTGGCATTCACTTGTAGTCCCGAGCCCCCGATGGTTTTTAACAGGGTCGGGACTCAGGGCAAGTTGTGTTTATCCCGTGTTGTTATGGTTCAGTCACGTGGGGAGCCCGGTGCCCGCACACCATCAGTTCCCTCAGCCCCTTCGGTCGGCTGGTCCTTTTCATACAGTCCATTGGGGTGACGGTCAGCACGAACACACGCGTTTCAGGTGTGGCTTCTCTGTCGCAAGGTCAGTATATGGCACGGGGTGCCCACCACCCAGTCACATCCCCCGCCAGCTGTACGAGGACCCCCTCCCCTCTCCACGCCCTGCCCTCTGGCGACCACACATTAGTGTTTTATAAACAAAAATCGATTTAAGTTCCCCCGGGAAACGGGAAGCCTGATGCCGGCTGAGTGACGGCGTCTCAGCCCTCCCTCCCACGGGCCTCGCTTTTCCTTCCAAGGAGCCACCCCATCAGCTGGCCTGGCCGCCTCATTCCTGCAGCCTCTGCTGCCCCCTGCAGGCCAGGCGTGGGCAGCACCAGCGCAGGCCCCACAGGTCACTGGTCTTCCTAGGGCTTCCTCCCTCCAGGTCGCTGCTTCCCGTGGCCGCCCAGAGAGGCCCTCATGACTCAGCCTCAGAGACCTCCCACCGCCCTCTCCCCTTCGCGCTGACTCATGCACTGCTCTCTCCATTTTAGTCCACGCCCATGTCTGCGTCAGCATCTACACCATCATGTCCTATCCATGCCCATATCCATACCCAGCCCCATCTCCATCTTCACATCCACACCCATATCTATACCCAGACCCATCTCCATCACTGTATCTTTATCCCATATCTGTATCTATATCCATCTCCATCTCCACATCCATCTCCACATCCACACCCATATCCATATTCATATCCAGCTCTATGTCTTCATCCCACATCTATATCCATCTCCACATCCACACCCATATCTACATCCATATCCATAACTGTATGCCCATGCCCGTATCTGTAATTATAGCTGTATGTGTATGTGTGTCTATGTATGTATATGTGTGTGTATGTATGTGTGTGTGTGTATGTGTGTGTGTGTGTGTGTCCTCTACGCCTGCACTAGAACAAGCGCCCACCAAGGCCGAGTGTGTCACCGCGATGCCCAGCGCCCACCGCAGTGCCCGGCGCACAGCAGGTCCATACGCGTCTGTCGGTGGAGGATGGCCCTCCTGCTGTCAGACCTGCCCTGGGGTCGGGTGGCCTCTTCTCAGCTCTGTGCACACGTTGTTGAACTTCAGAGCAACTTCAGGATGGCCCTGCCTGAGGGTGGAACCTGGCCAGGACGAGGGTGGGACCCGCCTCCCCCCGCCCCCCGCCCCCTTCCTCGCCGTGGCCCCGGGGCCTCACCAAGCACAGGGCCTTCCTTACAAGGAAAGTCTCACAAAGAAGAGCCAGCCCTGGCTGGTGCGGCTCCGTGGTTTGTAGGGAGAGTAGAAAGGAGAGGGGGAGGCGGAGAGAAACACCGACGTGAGAGACACATCGATGGGGTGCCTCCCACACGCCCCCGACCAGGGCCGGGAGGCACGTGCCCTTGACCGGAATCGAACCCGGGACCGAACCCGGGACCGAACCCGGGACCCTTGGCTCCACAGGCCGATGCTCTACCCACTGAGCCACACCAGGAGGGCTCTGCTTGGCCATTCTGTACCCTAAGCGCCCACGGGAACAGTATTCAAACCTTTGGGGGTGGGAGCCCAGGCGCCTGCAGCTGTGGCACCAGGGCTCTCCCTCCTGGGTCCCGGCCTCCAAGCGCCGACTGCAGGGGCGGGATGAAGGCGGGGGGGGGGGGGGGGGAGGCGGAGGAAGGTGGGCAGGGCCTGCAGTTTAGGGCTGTGGGGTCCCCAGGCCTCCACCCGCCAGGGCAGCGTGGGTGCGGGCAGGGCTCAGGGGGAGGGAAGCCCGGGGGAGCAACCCCACCCCCTGTGCCAGGAGCGACTGTAGCTCGGGGCTCGGGCACCCGTCCCCACGTGGATTTCCCCGCGTGGAGTCCCGGCCGTGGCAGCGCCCGGTGGAGCCGGCACCGGTTCGGGCGGGCGGGCAGGAGCCGGGGGCGCGGAGTGGGGATGCGGTGAGTGACCTGATGGAGAGGCACCAGCTTTCAGGTAGAAAAGAAAATATGGGAGACCCCCCTCCTCTCCACAAGGCGGGCGGTGCGGGAGGGGCCACTGGGCGGCGCTGCTGCTCCACGGAGGCCGCGGCTCCCGGGGGACCGGCCAGCGGAGCACAAAGGCGGCCTTTCCAGGGGGTGCAGCGCCTCTGCCTGTCTGAGGCCCCCGCCCCCCAGGTCGGCGCTGACGGTGCAGCCAGGCCCCGCGCCCCCCGCGCACCCCCCGCGCCCCCCGCACCCGGAGCAGCTTCAGGCCGCCGGGAGGTGAGAGCTCAGTGGGAGCAGTGGCCCCCCCAAGGGCACAGACAGCACCGCGCTCGCTGCCCAAGGAGGCCCCTCACCCTGCAGATCAGGAGGCGGCCCCCTCCCCCTGCCCCGTCCTGCGCGTTCCTTCTCCTGGGAGCTGCCCCGGACCCCACGCTGGAGGCCACGCTGGCAAAGAGAGGGGGAAAGAGCCGGGGGGGGGCACCCCCACTTCCCGGCCCAGATCCACGGGGTCCCAGGTGGACTTGATCCACCTGCCCGGGCACCTCGCTCTGCAGCCTCCCCCTCAGCTGGGCTGGCTCTTTGTCTCCAGCCCAGCCTGTCCCAGTCCCCGCACCCGGCCCCCTCAGCCTCCGGCCACTCCTGGCTGCTGGGGCGGGAGGGGAGGGGAGGGGAGGGGAGGGGAGGGGAGGGGAGGGGAGGGCAGGCGGGCAGAGAGCGAGCTGGGCAGATGTCCTGATGAAACATTTACGAGGATAATCAGGGCTCCGTGCCTCCCCGGGGACCATCCCCGCTGCCCGGCCGGGATTGGAAAATGCCCGTCGTTTTGAAGAAAATCTGGCTCCAGGGCTGACGCCTGGCGTCGCTGCGCGGCCGGCCCCCTGGGACCGGGTTGCCATGCGGTTCAGGCGAAATGGATGAGGTGTCGTTCCTCTGGGGCTGGGGGTCAGAGGTCACAGCTGCGGCCACGGGAGGGGATGGAGGAGCTGCAGAGGCCGGGCCCCCCCTCACGGGGCACCTTCCTGTGGGGCCAGATTGCTGACCCCCAATAAGCACCTGGATCAGGATCCCCCCTCACTCCCCCGGCCCCCCCCCCCCCCGCAAAAGTCGAAACCCACGGCCCTGCTGTCTCTCCCGGGAGGAGGCGGCCACTGTTTCCAGGTGAAACCACAGTGGGATGGGCGCAACTCCACCCCCCCACCCCCCTACCCCCCAGCCAGGCTCAGGCCCGGGCTCCCTGCGGCCGGAGGCTGGGCCCGCGCTGCTCGGGGCGCCCTGGGTGCCTGCGTCCTCCGGAACGAGGCAGAGCAGAAGCAGGTCAGGCCTGTCCTGAGCTGTGGTCTCCGCAGCCAGCTGGGCTCCAGGACCCGTGACCCCCAGACGGGTGACCCCCGCCCGGAGGTGGCTGCGTCCCGCCCTGTCAGCCGGGGCCTCCTGCTGGGAGGTGGCCTGAGGTTCGGATCCGCCAATAACTGGGTTTGTGTTTGCGGGAGAGGAGGCAGCGAGGTTTGGGTCCCGCACCCCTGGGTGTGGTCGTGGCTTTCGAGGCGTCACCGGCCAGAGGGTCACAGAGGGGGACTCTGGGCCGGCTCTGCCTTCTCCTCAGCCCCTGCCCTGTTGTCTCGGGTGTGAAAGTGGGTGAGGCAGGGCCCCGGGGACCAGCTGGCGTCCGCTCAGCGCGAGTGTGCGGCTGGCCCGGCTGCGGCCCCGGCTCCGGCTCCGGGGTTGCCTTGCAACCTTGTCTCCCGGTCCCAGCCGCCTGCCCCTCCCCTGCAATGACCCGAGACCCGCAGGACGATGGGCAGACTCCTGCCAGCGGGGGCGGGGGGGCGGGACGCACGAGGAGCTGCAGGCAAAACATGTCACCGTCGCCCCAGCATCACGCCCAGCTCCCCTGAAGCCCTCGCAGACCCTGGCCGCCCCTCAGCCGCTGTGCTCCCCTCACGGCGGCAGGAGTGGCTGGGACGTCCTGCGCCTGCCCCTGCGAGCCGCCCATGAACCGGCTCCTTTGTGCCGCGGCCGCAGGAAGCCGGTCACGGGGTCTGGGACGGGCTGCCTGGAGCTCCCTGGGCCGCTGACATGGGACCGGAAGGGGCCGCTCCGCAGGTCAAGGTCACGGGCCCGAGGCCCTTGGGGGCGAGAGGAGAGCGAGGGGCGGGCCTGTCGCCGGGGACTGACCGGCGATGGACACGGCGGCGCCTTCCCGCACCCCGTCCCCGGGGAAACGGCTCGCATCTCCGACCCGAGCCCCGAGCCTCAGGTGTCAGCTCCTGAGCAGGGAATGGGCGGGATGTTGGGGTGTCTGGGGGTGAGCAGCGGCCCTGGACGCGAGGCCCCAGGGGGGGCCGGTGCGGGAACCGCTCTGCTCCCCGATCCCCGTGCACCTGTCAGGGCAGCAGCCGGGGCGCCCGGCCTCAGCGACGCCTTTAAGGCAGCGACCCCCGGACAGCCCAGCGGCTCAGAGTGGACTTCCTCCGTGAATAGATGTGTGAGGCGCGTTAGCCTGTGCGACCCAGTTGGGTCGGACTGGACCCGTTTCGGGGAGTCCCGGGGTGACAAGGACGGGCCTCGTCCCTGGCAGCTCTCAGCACAGGAATGAGGGATCGTCAGGGGTGACTGTGGACGAGGGCGGCCCCCCTGCTCCACACGCACCATTACAACGAGCAGGAGGGTCTCTGTGAGCGGAGGCGACCGGTGAGGGGAAAGGAAGGACGGCCCCTGTAGCCGGGGGGTGGGGGGGGGGAGGCAGGGGGGGGATAGCGGGGTAGGGAGGGTGGGGGGGGGTGGGGTAGGGAGGGTGGGGTGGGGGTGGGGGGTGGGGTGGGGGGTAGGAGGGTAGGGAGGGTGGGGGTTGGCTGCGAGCCTGCTCCACACAGTAACAGGGGTGCTTAGGGCTGCTGTGGGCCCCCACGGAGAGGGCGTGAGTGGGCGTGACAGCAAACCCCAGGCTTACAAACCTTTCCCAGCGAAAACAACCCAGCAGCTCGCCGCTCAGCAGCTCCGAGCTCTCCCAGCCGCTGCGATGAAACCTCGCCCTTTCCTGGAATCACTAAGACCAGGAAGTGGGGCAGCGTGGCGTCCAGATCCACGGAGATTTGGGCAGTTACCTCCGGCTCCCCCAACCCCCCCAGGCCTCCTTGTTCATCTGTAAGGGCCACCCGCCGCGTGGGGGCCGAGGGAGAGGGGGATGAGGCTCTGCTCTCAGAGAGCATCCACACAGAGACAGTTTCAGAATCAAAGCCGCCTTGAGAGCCATCGGGTCAACCAGACCGCCAACACGTGTCAACAAATGGTCATGCTTGCCTTTGCCCGAGTCCAGTGGCCTTCATGCGTGTGCGAGCACACACAAGCACACACGTGCACGCACACACACACACACAGCGTGTGCTCTTGGTCACGGGCAGGGCAGCCCGGAGCTGCCTCCTGCGGCTGACGCCTGGGGCTTCCGTTCCCTTCTCCTGTGTCTCCTGATGTGCGAGAAGCCAGCCTCCCGTGCAACCCGCTTCGATGTCCGTTTCCCAAAACCGGCGTCCGCCATGGTGCGAAGGGCTGGGGCTGGGCAGCCGTGCCATGGTGCGAAGGGCTGGGGCTGGGCAGCCGTGCCATGGTGCGAAGGGCTGGGGCTGGGCAGCCGTGAAATCTGGAACTTCTTTCTTGCGGCGAAGCCAAAAAAAGCTCCACTAATTTCCTTCCCAAGATCGCAAAGGTCTGGGGTATTTCAGGCACAAGGCCGTTACTGGAGGGCGAGGCGGGGGCGGGGAGGAGGCGATTAACTTGGTGCTTTACACCAAAGCCCGCTTTTCCTGGTTCTGCTAATGGAAGGTGATTAGAGAACATTTTAATGTCAAAGGTTTGAAAGCCATTATGCGTCTTAGCAGAACTTAAAGCTCTTCTGCTAATGACTAGGGCCTTGGTGAAGCAGTGCGCATGCTTACAAGCACACATGTGCACACACGCACACACAAATGCATATGCCCACACACATGCATACATACGCACACAAAGCATACACGGGCATACATGTGCACATATAAGCACACACGTGCACGCAAGCAGACACACGTGCACACACTCTGAATGCAGCAGTGGGAAGCTGACTGCATGACCTGTCAGGCCGCCCACAGCTCCCGGGCTGCTCCCAGGCGATGCTGGGAAGGCGGGCACCCCAAACCAGCACCACCCAGACACGCAGGAGGGACCACAGGTCACCTGTGAGCGATGACAGCATCTCCCCTCGCAATCGGTGCCCTGTCCTTCCCTTTTCCCGTCTGGTTGCAACAGGCAGGACTCCTGGCAGAGTGTGGGAGCAGGACGGCGGGAGGGACATCGCGTCTGGTGTCTGGTCTCGGGGGAACACGTGTAGTTTGGCACCATGAAGGATGCTGGCAGCCGTCGGTTTTTGAAGATGCTGGAATTCAGTTTTTCTCTCTTCCACGCCCCTCTCTCGACAATTTTGTCCCTTCCCAGAACGCACCCACGTGTTCCTTCCCTCTCGTTCCTCCCTCTACGTGTTTCCTGGCCGTGTGCGCCCTGGGGCTCCGGGCACTTGTCTCCACGCATCTGAACAGGAGCCTGGGCTTTACGAGGGAGAACGGGTGGCGAGCGGTGCAGTTGACTCCCATGGTCACTGTGGGGTTTGTGTGTGTCTGTGTGTGTGTCTGTGTGTGTGTGTGGTGTGTGTGTATGTGTGTATGTGTGTGTGTCTCTGTGTGTGTGGTGTGTATGTGTGTGTGTCTGTGTGTATGTGTGTATGTGTGTCTGTATGTGTGTCTGTGTGTGTGTGTGGTGTGTATGTGTGTGTGTCTGTGTGTATGTGTGTGTGTGTGTGTGTGTGTGTGTGTGTGTGTGTGTACCACATACCACAGAGAAGGAAACAGTGTTTAGCATTTCCACGGGTACCCACAAAAATAGAGCTTGAGGAGAATCTCTCTATATAAAAGGATAATATGCAAAGTGTCCCCTTGGGGGTTCGACCAGGAGACCTGGAGTTTGATCACTTGCTATGACATGTGCTGACCACCGGGGGGTGGCGTGGAATGAAGGAAGGCCCCAGCCGGCAGCCGGAAGGCCCCGATCGGCCCTGGTCCCTGATTGCTGGCCGCGCCTAGGGACCCTGCCTGTTCACGAATTCCGTGCACCGGGCCTCTGGTTTGAAAATAATCACGTGCTCTCTCAGAGTGGAGGCCGACGTGGATCTGCGGAGAGTCATTCACCGGCCATGCCCACTTTACCGCTACCCCCTCAGGCTCTGGGCTGGGACGGGTCTGGGGGGATCTGAAGCCAGCCCAGCAGGTCTCCACTCCTGAGCCCTCTTCTCTCAACTTAGTTTTCTAAATTGCTTTTTCTTTTTTAATTTATAAACCGGAGGGAGTTGGTTCCTATAAATGTTTTCTTGCCACATTTAGTTTCCACCTTACATGTTTCCAGTGCACACGGGGGATGCTTTGGTGTGGACCAGACCTGCAAAGCCATTGTGCCTGCGTTGCTCATTTCCGGATGACAAGATCGTAGCACCGTTCTGTTCTCTCCCCCGCCCCCACCTCTCTCTTCCTCTCTCTCTCTCTCTCTCTCTCTCTCTCTCTCTCTCTCACACACACACACACACACACACACACACACACACACAGGCTGATGGGCCAGTGCAAATGTAGACTTGTGACACCTCCTGATACGATGAATGAATTCTCCATGTTTTGTGTTCCAGCTCCCCATGCTACTCAGCTCTGTAGTGGTCGGGGGGGAGCCTCAGTGGCCCCAGAATTGGTTTGGTTAATAGCCCAGGAATTTTCTTGAATCCCTCCATGGTGGGGGAGACACCCATAAAGGTAAAAAGTAATGTCCCCTGTTAGCATTTCACAAACCCGTCAATGGACTCTAGTGCCTCCGGGGAAATCTCTTCCCAGCGAGAGCACCTCTGTCTGGGAGAGGGTTTAGCTGTGTCCACAGGAACTCGAAGGCGGGTCCCAGATCCTGTATTTATTCCACAAGATGGAATGTGTAAACACGCCGGTGAGATGGATGTGCACAGCCTGGGCAGGGGGCAGGCCTCCTAGAGACCCTGGCCGGGCTGAGACTTGAGACAGAGGGGGAGAAGGAGGGGGAGAGAAGAGGGAGGGAGGGGGCAGAGGAAGGGAGGAAGAGAGAGGAGAGGGAGGGGGAGAGAAGAGGGGGAGAGGGAGGCGGAGGGAGAGAGAAATGGAGGGGGAGGGGAAAGAGAGAGAGGGAGAGGGAGGGGGAGGGAGAGACCAGCCCACCATCTGCCCGGGCCTCACAGCCCCTGCACAGGGTGGAGGATGTGCCATGAGGACTGAGGGCCCTTTGACCGGCCCAGTGCTGGTGAGAAGGTGCCTCCTGCTGGTTGCTCACAAGTTTCCTCCGAAGCAGGGCCCAGGCAGCGCCCGCAGTGAGGGTCCTGCTCGGAGGACGGAGGATGGGACACGGGAGTCCCTGCCGCCAAGGGCAGACCTCAGGGGAGGACGCCCGGCACTTAGTGTGTTTTCCAAAAGGAGACTTTGCTTTCCTGTCTCACTGTGTGTGTGTGCGCATGCATGTGTGTGTGCGTGTGCACGTGTGCGCGCGTGTGTGCGTGTGCTGAGAAGCAGGGAAAGGTGCCTGGCACAGCCCCACCCCCAGCCCTTCATTCAGCGGCTTGTGGCTGGGGATTGGCTGGGGACAGATGTGCCTGAGAGATTGTCCCAGCGTCCCAGCCGGCTGGGCGGGGGCGGGGCTGGTTAACCCTGCCGGTGCCGGTGCCGGTGCTGGTGCCGAGGCCGGAGGGCTGGGGACAGGGACCATGGCCATGTTCTTAGGATCTGGCTGCAGGAGGAAGGAGCCACCGGAATTTGAAAAATGACATTAACTGCATTTCTGTGTCTAAAACCCTCATTGGAGGACCAGGTCAGACCCAAACCAGAACCAAACCACAGCCACAGAGCCGGGTGGGGAAGCCGCCTGCCCGCGCTCCCTGACTGTGAGGACGGCCGCTGCCTCGCTGGTTGTATGAGGAGCCTGAGGACGGGCGGCCGTGCTGGGCCCTCCGTGAGCTCAGCTGGGCTCCCTGAGCGCCTGGAACACAGGTCCGTTCTCCGTCGGACCCACCAGGAACCGTCTGTCTGTTCCCGTCGGGCTCATTCCTGTGGGCGTGTGAGGGACTCCGTTATGATCCCACCTTCCATCCTTCACTGCCCACTGCTCAGTGTGAGGCGCCACTCGCCACGTTTAAAATGTGAAAATTCAATTCGTTTCCACTAAAAAGTGTCGCTCCTTCTCCCAGGCCCTGTTCCGCTGACCTCACCGGCTCAGTGCGTCCTGGGGCCCGGCCACCGCTCCGCGCCGAGATGTGTGGGTGCACCTGCGGAGGTTCCTCCCGCGAACGAGGTAGCGCGGCCGGCACGCTTCATGCACCGAGCTCATTCTCCCACGTTCAGGCCAATCGCCAGCAACGCCCAGACACGGCACTTTGGGCGCACGCTCTTGAGATGTACATGGAGGGAGCAAGGTTCCCCCCGGGCGAGGCCCAGAGACAGGACGGGGTGGCCTGGCCAGCGTGGACCCCCGGCCTCTAGCTGGGTGCCCGGCACATCCGAGCGACCACATGCCTGGCCTCCTGCCCCCACGAAGGCGCCTGCAGCTCCCGCTGATTCTCAGCTTCGTGTTCCCGCTGACTCCCTGGCAGGTCACCTGAAGGCTGGAGACGCTGTTTTATAGTTTTCCTTTTTTATTCATTATCACTTTAAAAAAATACATTTTTATGGATTTCAGAGAGGAAGGGAGAGGGAGAGAGAGATAGAAACATCAATGATGAGAGAGAATCATGGATCGGTTGCCTCCTGCTCGCCCACCACTGGGGATCAAGCTTGTAACCCGGGCCTGTGCCCTGACCGGGACTCGAACCCGGGACCCTTCAGTCTTCAGGTCGACGCTCCACCGCGGAGCCATGCCGGGCGGGCCGGCTGTAGTTCTCCATTTTAAAGGACTGTGATTTCTAGATTTTTTATTTCCTTGGAAGGAGCCGTAGGGTGTTCTCTGTCCCCCGAAGGGAATGGGGGGCACAGGATGCTGAGCCGATTTGCTCACAGCCTCGCCCTCCACGTGGGCACGAACCTCAGGGCGCGGAGATTCCTGGAAGGAGCCTGCCCACCGGCCGCCTGCCCCAGGGGAGCAGAGAGCGGCAGGTGGCGGCCCCCTCTGTGCCCTCTGACCTGCCGGAGGGACGGGTGATGGGCAGGCCTGCGTGGACCCCGAAGACCGCGGTGCAGAGGCGCTGTGGGTGCTGGGAACGCCTGGGCGCCGGGTGGGTCTTGGGAGGCTGCCGAAGCCGGGGAGCCGCCGGGGCTCCGGCCTGGAGAGGGTGACATGGGGTAGGGTGACCGGAGCCACGGGGAGAGCGAGGGAGGCGCCGTCTCCACGCGGCTCGGGGGTCGGTATCTGAAGGCGCAGCTCTGTTTCTTCGGTTTTTCTCAGACAAGAGCTGGGAACGTCCTCGTTCGGGGCGCTGTGTGGGCCGTGCGGACACCTCCCGGCCGGCTCCAACCCTCCACGGGCACCGTCTCTACCCCCAGCTGGGAGGGCCTGGCCGCCCCGCACCCTCTCTCCCGAGGATCCACGTCCACGTGACTTTCGGTGGCGGGAGCACTGGCCCGGGGGCCCGTCCATGTGTCCAGCTCACAGTTCACGCTCCCGGGGCTCAGGCCTCCACGCCCCCAAGGACTGGCCGTGAGCGACGGACTGCGCAGGCCCAGCCCAGCCCCTCCTTGCGATTCCGGAGGGAAACGCAAGTCCATCAGCTCCTCCGAGGACTTCCCATGTCCAGGAAGCCACCACCTGCCCAGCTGCGGGTGTGGCTTCACCCGGGAGCCCATTAGAAACCAGGCTGTGGCCGGCAGGGGCTCAGGGGCCGAGTGTCCACCTAGGAACCAGGAGGTCAGGGTTCGATCCGGTCAGGACACAGGCCCGGGTTGTGGGCTCCATCCCTGTGAGGGGCGTGCAGGAGGCAGCCGATCCATGATCCTCTCTCATCATGGATGATTCTCTCTCCCTCTCTCTCCCTTCCTCTCTGAAACCAATAAAAATGTATTTTAAAAAAAGTGCAGACTGTCGCGCCCCCCACCCCCCACCCACTGACCAGCGCGGGCACCAAGCCACCCAGAGACGGAGCGCCTGGGCCCAGTCTCCGCCGTCACTTCCAGCTCAGAAACAGGGACCCTGAGCTCCCTCCCATCGCCCAGCGCCGCTCCCAGCCCCTCCTGTCCCCTTGCCCGCGGACAGCCTCTTCCGTGCCCCTCCCGGTCTCCCCGGGCCTCCTGGGCGGAGGGAACCCGGGTCTGGGCTAGGACAGCTGCCAAGGCCGCCCCTCGGAAACCCGATGCCGGGACCCAGGCCGGCTCAGACTCAGTGGCATTTTATCCGCTGCCGTGGCGCGGACGCTGATTTATGAGCTCGGAGCAGCCACCGGGTTTCCTGCCTCTGGTCTGTGCGTACGAATGCGGACGGACGGGCGATACAGACACGAGAGTGTGTGCGAATCACAGGACAGCAGACCCGGCTCTAGCCCAGATCCCATCGCGCTGATGTGAGAAACGCCTGCAGATGCCATTCCCCAGGGAGCCGCTGTGGGTGTGCGTGTGTCCCCCCCCCCACCCCCCCCACCCCCACCCCCGCACAGATTTCTGGCAAAGGAGGTTCTTTCTGAGTCGGGCTCCCGCCTCGCTCCGGGGCCTCAGACTGACTGTTTACGGAGGATCCTCTTTAAGGGATGGGGGTGGGGGAATGTTTGCAGCGCGGCTGTGCGCTCGGCACCCACTCCCTGCCTCACGGCCACTGAAGGGTCAGCCGTGGGGAGAGCTGTGTGCACATGGGGCCGCGGGAGGCAGGGAGCAGCGTGCAGCCGGGGTCACTGCTGAAGGCACGCGGCCTCCCTCAGCAGCTGGAAGGACCTCCCCCCAACCCGCCCCCCCCCCCCCCCCGCGTTCAGAATTCCCGAGGAGCCGTTCCCAGGAGGGTGTGTGAGGACGGCCCTGGCAGGGGGGCCAGGACAGCCATGCCCTCCCGCCTCTGCCCCGCCCTCTCCCGGCAGAGGGGTATCCAACTTGGCAAATCTGGTTAATCTGGTCAAATCGCGTGCCTTCCCATGGCCACCTCGACACACACTTATTTCCTTTCAGGAAACATTAATTGAGGCCCTATGCTGGTCGTGCGCGGGAGAGAGGAGGAGAGAAACGCAGAACAAGATCGCAGTTCTTAAAAAAGTGCCGGGAATAACCAAACTCGCCTTCTTTCACCTAAGAAACACCCGAGTTGCATTTAGAAACAGAAGAAATCCTTTCTCCTGGGAACTAGGGGTGGGGAACGGTTTGACAAAATAGTTTTGGGAGAAGTAAAGCCACACACACACACGCGCGCGCGTGCACACACACACACACACACATACATGCACACATATGTGCACACACATGCACGCACACTCCCCTCCCCCCCAGCCCCGAGCCTGGGAACGCCTCTCTGACCTGGGACAGTGTCCGGGATCCGTGTGGCGTGGCAGGAGGTTGTCCGGTCTGATTGGGCCGTCCCGGGTGGGGCAGACTGGCCTCCGGCGACGCGAGGGCTTTGACCAGCTGTAAACCCTCCCTCCCTCTCCCGGCTCCACCGCCAGGCTCGGCCGTTCGGGTGGCACCCACCACGTCCGGTCACAAGTCTACACAAATATTCTTTTAAAGTTTTAGCTGGAAAAACGAAAGTATTAGCTGGGGAACCAGTGGGTTAACGATCTCGAAACCGGTCCAAGCAGGACTATGATTTAAGTCAGTCAGAGCGGCTTTAGGGTGAAATGAGAATTGTGGAGGGAGATTCTAGACATGTTTGCATCAGGGGCCCTACGTGGGGACGAGTGGCACAGTGTTCACTGTTTTAAAGCCACAGACGCCATTGCGATCATCTTTGCTTAGCATCACATCTTGGTTGTTTCTGTAAATAAACAAAATACGTGGATCCATATAGGTTCATTTATCTGTCCCCCACCATGACGGTACTGATCAGACCTGCACATTCGTTTCCTGGGGGCGTTGGCCAGGCCAGCAGGGACTAATCCTGTCCCGTAGCCCGAAGGGTCACTACCTGTGCGGCCAGCAGGTCTGTCCCCTGGCCGGTCACCTGGAGCACTGTGGTGACCTTAGTTAGTTCATTTGTTTGATTTTCCTTTTTATTTTGTTCCATTTCACTTTTCCCAATGTCATTGGGGGGATGAGGTTAAGAACGGAAAGGAATTTTTTTTCTGCAAAGACTTGGATCTGAAGTCGTGTATACGAGGTCTGTGGGGCCCGCTCTGTGCTGAAAAGCGAGGCAGCGTGTGACGAATGACTGTTTATGGAAAGATAACAGGAGCTAAAGAGCCAGCACACCTCGTGCTGGAGGAGAGACGGGGTCCGCAGAGGGGCCGCCGGATAAACAGCCCCGGTGGGAGCGGCAAGGGCGGGTCTTAGCAACACTCGGCAGAGAGACCCCCGACTCAGGGCGGCGAGTAGCCAGTTACGGCCCCAGTCCCTTTCTGATGTGGAGCCGGCCAGCCGGCCTCTGTTTCACAGGCGGCTGCCCTGGTCTAAGACACACACGGCTGTGCTGGGAGAAGCAGTCCACGGATCCGACCGGGTCCTGCAGGGGGAGGGCCTGGGGCCGGACGCTCCCAGCAGGCACTGGGACATCCCCTCTTCCAGGCAGTCCTCCAGGCCTTGTGGCTTTTCTTCCTGCCAAACCGGATAAGAGTCCGTCACCCACACACAGACGGAAAGAAGTGCCTGCGCGGGAGCTGACAGTGGAGAAAAGGACTTGTTTATCAGCGTTGGTGCCAATCCGGAGAATGGGCGCACTCGCGGCCCCAAACCCTCGTGTCCCGGATGCTCGCAGGCAGGAGGTGCAGGGTGGAGGCGCTGGGGCGAGCGGGGCTCACTGGGCGGAGAGGGAAGGCTGCCCCAGCTCGCCTGCTCCCCGGAAAGGCGGCCACCCCAAGCCGTGACGGATGCACTTGTACGGCTGATTTACGGCAAATACGTTGCCTACAGACATTTCCCGGACGGGACCTGGGAGGTAATTCTGTTTAAAACAAGTTTCCCTTCTTGTGTGTCTGAAATTCTCATTTAGCCGGGCACCCCGTGGCCTCATGGCTGCACCCCGCGGCCCGAGACCAGGCCGTGGCTGCAGATGTGAGCGGCGTGTCGCGTGGCTCTGAGCGAAGCACGCCGTCGAGGCGGCCTGTCCTCACCTCACGTGATGCAGCCTGGATCCCAGGAGTTTCCCAAGAGCTCAGCAGCATTTCCGGTGGAAGGTCCCGTGAGCTCCTCTGGGACCCCCACTCACCAACGGGAGGCGGGGCCCACCTGGTCAGGACATGGGCCGGAGCCAACAGGGTCCCATGACCTGAACCCAAAACCACCCTCTAGGTCTTTCATTCCTGACCTGCAGGTAACTGGCCCTGGCCGGGCAGCACAGCCCAGTGGGTGGTAGCGCCTTCCCGATGCGCCAAGGTTGCGGGTTCAATTCCTGGTCAGGGTGCATCCAAGAATGAAAAGTGAATGCATCTGGCTCAGTGGGTGAGCGTCGACCTATGAACCCAGAGGTCACAGTTCGATTCCCGGTCAGGGCACAGGCCCAGGCTGCAGGCTTGATCCCCAATGTGGGGTGTGCAGGAGGCAGCCGATCCATGACTCTCTCTCATTGATTTTTCTCTCTCTCCCTCTCCCTTCTTCTCTGAAATAAATTTTAAAAAGAATGCATAAACAAGTGTAACAACAAATCGATGCTCTCTCTCTCCCCTTCCTCTCTCTCTAAAATCAATTTAAGAATAATCAATTGGAATCTCAGTGATCCCGTTCCTGCAGGCGTATCACTCGCCGTCACCAGCGGGGGGCAGTGCCTGCGCTTCCCGGCAATGGCCGCTCTGCTTGGATTGAAAGGGGCCCAGGTGAGCAGGTGAGCATCTTGTCCCACCTGCGCGGGAAGCGCCCCGACACCTGGAGGCCCAGCACCCAGAAAGCTGCCTGCCGGGGGTGGGAGAGGGAAGGGACGGGGGGGGGGGACCCCTCTATTCCAGAGCCGCCTGAGCCATCCATCACGCATTTCCGTTCCCCTGCGCGTGGCGGCGGCATTCGGTGTCAGGCTGCCCCTGGGCCCCGGCAGGAGGAAAGCGACCCCGTGACCCCGTCCCCAAGGGCGAAGAGCCGCCGCAGGGTCCCCGCCGCCGCGTGTGCAGGCTGCGCCCAGCAGCGATGGCCACTCACTCACCATCCGTCCTTCCGTGCGGCTGCAGGGCCGGGATTTGGGGAGACGTCACCGGGCTTCCTCGCGGGCGGCGACAGCAAACCCGTGTCCACGCGGCCGAGAATCTGTTCTCTTTGTTCTGAACAGATGTCGGGGGGCCTCTTGGCAGCCCCCGTCTGGCGCGCAGGCCCGAGTGACAGCTCCTCGCTTGAGGGCGGCTGAAACGCAGTGTTTCTGATCCGAGTATCATCTTCACCGGGTGCTAATGACGCGCCTGCCTCGGCATAAATAATTAATTAGGCGGAGCCGGCAGCTGCGGCGGCAGAGCCATCACGGTCCGGGGAGGAGGGGGGCGGGGAGCGGGGGGCTCGCTCCTCACGGCCTATGAGGTCCGACGGAAGAACCTGTCCCGGGGGTGTGTGTGTGGGGGGGGGGGTGGCACATAATTAATCTCTCCTCATGTCTGTCAGCTGTGCCCCAAGCACCCCCTTTTCCAGGGGCACAGCGCTTTCCAGGAACCCAGCGACCCCGGAGAACGGGCGCCCCCCAGCCCCACCCCCACCCCATCATCAGGGTCCGAAGTCTCCACACCCCCAGCCGCCTCCGGGGACAGCGCCCGTGGCCGCCGAGCCGGAGACTGGTCTGCGAGAGCCGTGCGGAGAACAAAGGGCCGGCGGCGCCGGCTCCCTCCTCGGCCACACTCGGCGGGTCTGCGAGCTGCTGTCCCACTCGCACACGGGAGACAAACATATCGCCCTCCAGTCCGCGTCTCGTGGACAGACAGGCGGCTTCGAGGCCCGAAGCTGAGACACTGGACACGGCGACCCGCCCCGCACGGACGATTGGACCCGCCGCCCGCTCCGTCCTTCCGACGCGGGCTCCTGGCACCTGCCGGCGATCTAATAACAGCTCCGCTCTGTTTGGGTCATTGGGAAGCAAATGCCTACTATTTCTTTACCTCAGTTTTAAGGTGAATGACATACACCTTTCAAACGGAAATAGTCCTAAAGCTCCTGACGCGGCGTGGGCCAAGCGCCTCCACGTGATCCTCCGTCCAGAGCTCCGGCACGTCCAGACGCTGCACCGGAAACATGACGACAGGAGCCAGCTGCCCGCAGAGACATCACGGGATCGGCTGCCTGGGAGCCGCGGGCACGCACGCGGACAGCCCTTCACCCCGAGCTGCTGGCTTCATTTCAGACAGTTTATGTCCCGGGAGAAGCCCGGAGGGCGTCCCCGTCCTGCGTGTTGACGGGGGTCCCGGGCCCATGCACACGCGGCCGCGGCCCGTGTCCCGCACTCGCCACCAAGCGCCGCCAAGGCCGCCGCCGTCCTGCGCGAGTTCCTCCTGGCGCGTCAGGCTGGGTCTCGGGACTGAAGTCATCTGACCGCCCCGCCCTGGGGACGTCCATCCCAGCCCAGTCTCCCAGATCCGAGACACGCATCAGCGGGTCAGGTGCTGCGCATACATCCACATCCATGTGCATGACGTGGGCACATGTGTGTGGCTCTCAGGAGACAGTGTGCGCTCACGCGTGCAGGCAGGAGCAGGGGGACGGTCTGAGGGGCGCTGCGGTTGGCGGGCAGCGGCGGAAGTGGTTGGGGATTGAGCGCTTCCCAGATCGGCTCTCCCAGTTCCGCCCAACGCGACCGAAGCCAGTGATGTCATTATGAGGAGAGGGAGCTCTTCCCGCTAATGGCGCCGGGGCGGCACCATCCACCCGGCTAATGTCATATGCTCTTGCGGAGGCAATTCTCCCGTTTCCTGCCCATCGTGGGGCCCAGCGTCCTCGTAGGAGCCGCAGGGAACCCACTGGGAACAGCCTTGATGAAACCCAGGGGCCTGGGGCAGCAGACACGTGGGGGGACCTGGAGGTCGGCACCTGGGGTCGGCGCTCCCCCGAGGGCCCCTGTGGGAGCCGCACTCCAGGGGGTTGGATGCAGCCGCTCAGTCGATGAAGAAAAACCTCCTTTAGTTAAAGTCGCCCGATGGCAGAGCTGACCACCTGGACGAACTACCGCGGCCACACGGGGACGGGCGCTGCATGGGGTGACTGGGCCCGCGTCCCGCCGCCCTGACGCCTACACGTGCCGTCGCCGGCGTACAGGGAACCGTGGACACAGCGCCTGGTCACTGGAAGACGAGTGGCAGCCGCCCTGTGGCTCCGGGGAGCCATGTCTGCGGACATCTCTGGGCCTGGGCCTGCCAGGCACGCGGGCACGTGCCTGCCCTGAAGTGGGGGCACCTGGTGACCGCCCTGCCTGGGGTTTCCTGTGCAGCTGAGCTGGAAGGGCCGGTCCCACCCGAGGCAAGATGGGGGAGAGGCCCCAGCAGTGCCTCCCTCGCTGAAGGGAAGGGTGGGCTGGGAGGGGTGTCGGAGGAAGAGCCCGGGCTGACTGTGTGGAGCCTGGCGTCTGGGTGCCTCCCTCCTCCCTCCTTCCCAGCTGCCCTCAGCTCAGAGCTGTGGCGCCCGGTCCCCAGCGGCTGGTCTGAGACTCCGCCAGGCTCCTTCCCCTCCGGTGTCTCCCCTCAGAGTCCCCGGCTTCTCGGGCTCCGGCTGCGGCCCCTCGCCTCGGGGTGCCCCGCCTAGACCGTCCTGGTCTCAGCCTTTTACCTCCCACACTCGGGGACCCCAGGCGCTGCCTTCAGGACAGGGGGTCCTGGGACCAGGCCTCACCCCAGGGGGGCACCTGCCAGGCCCCCGGGGCACCGGGGAGGGCAGTGCCGGGGGGAGGGGCTTGGGAAAGAGAAATGGGTTAAAGCATAGTTTTAGGCTTATTTATTTAGTTACTTTTAAGATATATTTGTATTGATGTCAGAGAGGAAGGGAGAGCGGGAGAGAGAGAAACATCCATGATGAGAGAGACGCATGGACCGGCTGCCTCCTGCACGCCCCGCACTGGGGATGGAGCCTGCAACCCGGGCCTGTGCCCTGACCGGGAATCGAACCCTCACCTCCTGGTTCCTAGGTCGACGCTCAGCCACTGAGCCACGCCGGCCGGGCCAGGTTTTTTTCAAAAGAGATTTTCAGTGTGAACCTCTCTGATCCTCCCTGTGGAGCTGCGGTCACAGTCACCGCTGGCTGCATTGGACACCGATTCCTTCCAGCCCATTCTAAGGGGTTCAGTGGCAGCCCCAGTCCCTGCAGCAGGAGACACACAGCTGTGCCCTCTGTGCCCCCGAGAACAGCGAGGGTGGGCAGCGACCCCCGGGCACCAGGTGACATCCCACCTGGGGTTCCACCCCACAGGGACGCCTACGGGTGGGTGGCCCGCCCACGGCGGCGGCGTTTTAACTCAGCCGTGGGCAAACTACGGCCCACAGGCCGGATCCGGCCCCTTTGAAATGAATAAAACTAAAAAAAAAAAAGAGACCGTACCCTTTTACGTACTGATGTTTACTTTGAATTTATGTTAGTTCACACAAACACTCCATCCATGCTTTTGTTCTGGCCTCTGGTCCAGTTTAAGAGCCCATTGCGGCCCTCGAGTCAGAAAGTTTGCCCGCCCCGGTCTAACTGCTCAGTTCTGCAAGGACTGGACTGGCCCACTTACCAGCTTCTGTTAACTCTTCCTTTACAAACCGTGAGCTCCCAGATGCATTTCGTGTGCATCTCAATACAGTGAATTGTCTTAGGGACAAATACAAGAAAAAACTAGAGCCGCATCAATACAATACGGGAAATGCTTACTTCTCAGTCATGCTTTTGTTTTAGAAAAATGCCTGGCCAGCGTGGCTCTGGGGCTGAGTGTCGACCTAGGAACCAGGAGGTCCGGGTCTGATTCCTGGTCAGGGCACAGGCCCGGGTTGCCGGCTCGATCCCCAGTGGGGCGTGCAGGAGGCAGCCGAGTCTCTCTCATCATTGATGATGTTTCTCTCTCCCTCTTGCTCTCCCTTCCTTCCTCTCTGAATCAATAAAAATATGTTGGAAAAACAAATGAAAAATGCACACACAATACAAATGAGCCACAGGCCACCGCGTTAGCCTCACACACAGCAGCGCCCGCAGCCCGGGGGGAAGGCGGTGATGTCACAGCGCCGGGAAGGTGTGGGGCCTCGAAGCTGGCGGCTCCGTGCCCGCCTGGCCGGGGTTGCATGACGGATAAGCCCGAGTGACACGGGGCCGCCTGCTCCGGTCACACGATATTCGTGTCTGTTAAGCATTGCTCCACACAGCCCAGGCCCACGGAGGGTGATCGCAAAAGGCGCAGTGGTCTCCCAGGAACTCCTGCAAACTGACCACTCGGCCTGGCCCCACGGCCCGGCCCGACCCCACAGCCCGGCTGCCCTCCCCGCCCGAGTCGGACAAGCACAGGCAGCGCGCACCGGCCGGGACAGGCGTCGCTGGGGCCAGGCCTGGCTGCAGGCGCATAGACCAGCGCGGGAGGAGCACTGGGGCGGCCGATGGATGGCATCGATGCAACCCCTGCTCCCGCGCAGCCGGGTTAATAAGTGTCGGCCCCGGACAATGGGCTGAAAGACAGTCTCTCCAGGGAGACGGTAAGCGGGAGGGGCCGTTGGTTTCAGCAGCTGCTGTGGAGCCGGGAGGGGGCGGCTCGACCTTCACGCGTGGGAGTGTTAGAGACGGCTGCGAGTGACAGGGCCTGGCCAGGTGGCCTGTTCCCCCCGCCCCCAGGACCTCTGGATCGCGTGCACTGACCTCTCCTTGTCCCCTGGTCCTGTCTTGACACCAGAATGAATACATAAACATTTTGGGTCCAATTATTTCGGTTCCCTGATGCACGCTTGTACAAGCCAATGGTTTGATGGCATGAAAAATGGAACTTGGATATTCTGGTGGTTTGGGATTTTCATGCGTTTCCTCACTTACAATCTCCACTCACACCCTCTTCACTCTTGTGACCCTGCTGTCTGGTCATGCGACCCGAGGGCTAAGAGGTGGACAGGACGGCCGGAGGGAGCGATGCCCCCAGGCACGGCTCTGCTCACTGTACGTTTCCTGTGAGGCTAAGGCGACGTCCACTCCACACCCAGACCCGAGCTCTCTGTCCGGTGCGCACGCGGCTGCTCCCTGGAGAACTGGTGGGAGCAGGGGCCGCGGAAGGCCGGGGTCCAGTTCTCCTGCTGCTCCTGCCACGAAACCCCGGTGAGTAACCACCTTCTTCCGTCCCTGCCACATCGAAATGAAGGCGGGGAGAGCGGCCTCTCTTCTTTTAAAATATATTTTTATTGACTTCAGAGGAAGGGAGAGGGAGGGAGAGATAGAAACATCAATGATGAGAGAATCATGGATCGGCTGCCTCCTGCTCGCCCCCCACTGAGGATGGAGCCTGCAACCCGGGCCTGTGCCCTGACCGGGAATGGAACCCTGACCTCCTGGTTCCTAAGTCGACTCTCAACTCTTGAGCCGCACTGGCCGGGCTCATTCTCTTTCATTCCTAATCAATTCCCAGTGGTGCCCGGGCCTGTGCCTGCTGTGGGTGGGTCTCACTCAGGACCAGGTGGCTGTGATGGAGACACACATGCCGGCCAAGCCCGCGTCACGTGACCGCCTGTGAACGCATGACACCTGGACGCAGGGTGTCAGGGTTGAAGCCGTCACTGGGAGCCGCAAGGGGCAGGTGTCTGACCTTCACCGCGAGGCGACACTTCATCGCCTGGTCCTTGATGGACAGGCTAATGGAAGGCGCTGCCGCGGGCTGCGGGCCCCTGGACATTGCTCACGTCTCTCCCTCACCAGAATCCAGCCCAAATTTAATAAAACAACGAGCAGATCCCGTGGCGACAGGGCTCGCCCAGAAATGTAACCCCTCGCAGGCGCCTGCTGACGGGAGGACACGTCCGGTGGCTGGGAGCGGCTGTGTTTGCGCCTGTGCCGACAAAATACCGAAACACCTTTTAAGCTGTCATTTCGTGCTTATCTTCTCCAAATACCTGGACAGATGCAAAGCAAACATTCAGCGGAGTCAAAAGTGCAGACGTATTCATCAGCCCTGGCGAGCAAAGGGCCGTGTGCCCCTCCCCTCCCATTCCCCCCTCACCCGTGGGCTGGACTCCCAGAGCAGCACCGGGAGGAGCCGTGGCTGCTGGGGCGGGGGAGGGCCGTGAGGCTCCCGTCCGGCCGAGTTGAACTCAATTCCATGTTTGCTCCTCATTACCTTTGAGCAGAGAACACCCCTGCCTGGGAAGGCAGAGCGGTCCCGTCAGGTGAGGGCTCCTGACGGGGACGCCGTCCATCAGCCGGAGGCTGGGAGGCCAGGCCGGGGCCACGGCGGCAGGTCCAGCCACTGCGTTTCACTCGCGGACGACGACTCCCTCTGCTCACAGGCTCGTCAGAGGCGACTTCCTGTCGTCTGTCTCGGCTGTTGTGCCACCTGAGCAAACGGTGGCATCTGGGATGGCAGACGCTGTTGCCCCGTGGAGGGCTGTGGGAGGTGGGACCGGGGGTCAGAGAGGGCGGGGCTAGGGCTCAGATGACAAGGGAAATGTCCCCTTGGAGACTTTCATGAGCAGGAAACCCAACAGCCAGGCCCCTTCTGTCTTGGCTTCCAACCTGCTGAGAGACCCACCCTAGATTCTAAAGGAAGTTCAACCTTAAATCATGGATGAACTCGTCTTACATCTCAGCAAACACTTTAAAAATGCGTTCCTGGTCCGGCCGGCGGGGCTCAGTGGTTGAGCATCAACCTATGAACCAGGAGGTCACGGTTTGATTCCCGGCCAGGGCACAGGCCCGGGTTGCAGGCTCGATCCCCAGTGTGAGGCGTGCGGGAGGCAGCCGATCCATGATTCTCTCTCATTGTTGGTGTTTCTATCTCTTTCTCCCTTCCTCTCTGAAATCCATAAAAATATATATATTTTAAAAATGCGTTCCTCCCAGGAGGGGCTGCTGCTCCGTCCGGCCACGGCTGGGTCTACTTTCCTGAGCGCCTAACCCTTGTCTGCAAAGACCCCGTCGCCGCCGGGAGTACCGGGTGCAGCAGAGCCTGCCAGGACTGAGGACCGCGAGGCCTGGCTGGGGGCCTGGCAGACACTCCCTGGAATGAGTCGTTTCCCACAACTTACCTGGGAGGCAACTCAGCCCTCCCCGCTGCTCCGAAAACAGCAGATGCTTGTTGGGGGTGAGGCCCACAGGGCGGCTATGTCTGGGTGCCTCGGTGTCGAGGGGAGATGCATTAGCGCTGGGGGTGGGGGGCCCTCCCCGGGTCCTGACAGCCGGTGACGGCTTGTTTGTGTTGAGTCACCGGTGGGCCGGCCCTTCGTCTCTGGTAATCGGGGCTGTCAGCTCGTTCAGCATCACAAACAGATGTGGGGGCGGAGGCCACTCCTCTGCCTGGCCGGGCGTTCTCGGACGGGCTCCGCGTGCGGCGACGGGTGGTCTGGGTGGCGGAGGTGTGTGTCCTCACGGGAGGCCGAGCGGCCGGAGACGGTGAACTTCTGACCTGGGGCCTCTCGGTGCTCAGATTTCTGGTCCCTGACGTGACAGACAGAAACCCGTCTTCTCCCTGGGGCGGCTCCGCTCGCTCCCGTCGTAAATGTCTCCGAAAGCCAGAGGAGAGGAGGCCTTGGAGGGTGGTGAAGGGCGTTGGGTCAGAGGATTAAATTCTCAGCCCCGGGAGGCGCCTCCCTCCCGCACACCCCAGACTCCCCGTCTGCCCGTCTCCTCTCCTCTCCTCTCTTCTCCGCGTCCCTCCACTTCGTGTCTTTAGATTTCTCTCTTCTGCCATCTGTTCCCCCTTTCTCCTCCCCCATCTCCAAGTCCCTGTCTTTCTCCCAGGCCGGCCTCAGGGAGCTGTATTCCGATTTTAATACACGTCGGAGTGTGTCCCGTGTGGTGTCTAAGTCTTTGCAGGGGTCTCTGCCTAAGAGGTTCATCAGGAAATAATTGTTTGTTCTAACCCGATAAACGTCTATTCATTACACGTGGGGCACCCCAAAGGCTGTGAGGGTGGGAGGTGCGCATCTGAAAAGGGACTGGGGGGACCGCTCAGCCACCGCGAGGTGAGGCCGCGCTCTGAGGGTGTTGGTGCTGCCAACGTCACCTGCACAGGGGCCTGTGTGTTTCTGCACTCGGGGCATCAGCGCAAAAGGGGTTTCAGCAACACGTCTGGAACAGACCGGCGTTTGGTTAATGTTCGTTCATTCCACTTCCCTCCCGGGTCAGATGGAGCAGATGTCTTCCGAGTCCATAGGACAGCGGTTCTCAACCTGTGGGTCGCGACCCCTTTGGGGGTCGAACGACCCTTTCACAGGGGTCACCTAAGACCATCGAAAAACACATATATAATTACATACTGTTTTTGTGATTAATCACGATGCTTTACTTATGTTCAATTTGTAACAATTTTACAAATATCCTGAATATCAGATGTTTATATGACGATTCATAACAGTAGCAACATGACAGTTATGAAGTAGCAACGAAAATAATGTTATGGTTGGGGTCACCCCAACATGAGGAGCTGCATTAAAGGGTCGCGGCGTCAGGAAGGTTGAGAACCACTGACCTAGGAGACCCTTCCCCCCAGGGATCGGCCCGTGAACAGGGCTGGGAGAAGCACTGAACCCAGTGTGATGTCCCATTCGTAACATCCCTAACACAGGACAGTTAACATTTCAAATGAATACGTTAACAACACCTTTCTGTCCGGATTCACCCTGGTGACAGGATGAATTAGTATAAAATGACAGAATCAGGAAAACAGACAAGCACAGAAGCGCCTCGTTTTCACATCTCAGTCCAGTCGATGATAATACTGGCGGGTGACGTTTTCACTCAACATTAAAATGACCCCCATGCGGAGCCCTGGTTCTCTGCTGAGGAAGGAGTGTGCGCCTTCTCGATACAAAACTCGTTCATTGTAGAAAAGAAGGGACATTTCCACGCCAGCCAGCCGTTATTCCGAGAGTCGTGACGTCCTTAAGGTCGCTCTAACGTGCCCACGAGGAGATGGTCGCAAACAGAGAAGAGAGAATGAGGAGAGAATCTATAGAATCGGTTGTGTTTCTTTTCTTGACAGGGCGAGGCATGGGCAGGTGGGTAGAGACCTCAGTAAGATTTTCCGGCCCGGCCAGCGTGGCCCATGGGTTGAGCATTGACCTATGAACCAGAAGGTCATGGTTCGATTCTTTTTAAAAAAATATTTTTATTGATTTCAGAGAGGAAGGGAGAGGGAGCAAGATATGAAAACATCAATGATGAGGATCATTGCTCTGCTGCCTCCTGCATGCCCCCTACTGGGGATGGAGCCTGCAGCCCAGGCACGTGCCCTTGACCAGGAATTGAACCGTGACCTCCTGGTTCATAGGTCGACGCTCAACCACTGAGCCACGCAGGCTGGGCCCAGCTGGCTTTTTAACTGGACCCTCAGGTGAGTGGGGGCGGGCTGAGGAGGAAGGCGTGCCCACAGCAGCACCCTGGGGAGATGCTGCCCTCGCCCCAATCCCCCAGGAGCCCAGGGATGGGAGAAGTCCATCGCCGTCCCTGGTTCATGGACACGGCCCTAGTTCACGGCTCCTTAGGCCCCAACGTTGTTTGAAATGGGCAAATTGATTTCTTATGCCAGGAAAAGCACACAGAGAAAGGGTCATGTGGCTTCTTGGACATCAAATAGTTTAACCATAACAAACGGTGCTGATGAATGGCGTGCTCTAAACCAAAGCCATCTGGGCGGTGCCTGGCTGATGGGCCTGAGGAGTCTGGGTAATTGGCGGAGAGTTCAAACACGGGGGTAATTCGAGGAGGTCGGCAGCCAGATCTGGGGGCGGGGCCGGCCCATCTCCCCACCCAGCCCGCCTGCTCCCTGGTTAATACTTGAGCTGCCCATCAGTCCAGAGACTAGAGCGTAATGAGAGTGAAACGAAAGTCCGATGGGGTCCTGAACTGCGAGGGCACAGGCCGGGCTGAGGGACCCCCCTCCCCTCCAGTGCATGAATTTTCGTGCACCTGGCTCTGGTCACATAAATGGGACAGTGGAAGCGAGAAACATTTCCTTTCGCTGACATTAAAAACCCTATAATTCTTCCCAAAGCCATACAGCCAAACCCAGAAAAGGCTGAACAGCCGAGCACACCACTAGGAGCTCCTGTACACGCGGCCGCGGGTTCATGGACATGCCCCCTCACGCACAGCAGAGAACACAGCTAACGGCAGCCAAGCGACACTCGACAACATTAACGTCCATTCCCTCAGGCCGTCGCTGGCGGGCCCAGGCGACGGTAGCAGCCGTTTTCCTTAACCGACGGCGGCGGCGTGAGGTGCAGGGAAGGAACGGGGCGCGTGGCCTCTCGTTCTGACTCACCACACAGAGGTGCTCCTGCAATTTCCAGCTGAAGTCGCAGCAGAGCCTGGACACAGTGACGCCAGCTGTTGGCGTGGAGGAGGGACCGGACCGCAGGGCGGACGTGCGTCCCGCGTTCCTGTCAAGGAGACGGTCCTACTTCCGTGAGCACAGACCGGAAAGCCTGCGGCAGGTCCCAGAGGTGACACGCTTTCCCAGTGACGCTGTGAGGTCATGACTTCCTCCCCCGTGGCTACGGTTCCTCGGATGTAAGCACAGAAAACCACTGCACAGCCGAAGGGATGTATATGTCCTCCCAGGGTTTCAAGGGAGCACTTTATTTTAATCCTCATCTGTCTATCCATTACCTATCTATCATCTATCTATCACCTATCTATCTATCTATCTATCTATCTATCTATCATCTATCACTTATCTATCTATCTATCTATCTATCTATCTATCTATCTATCTATTCTGTCTGTTTCTCTGGAGAACCCTGACCGATACAGTTATCTGTCATTATCCCTGACTTACAATTAAGAAAACCGAGGCTCAGACAGGTGATGTAATCACAGAGTGGACTCGATATTCAGATTAAAAGTCCCGCCCACTTCTCTGCAGACGCTGGGCACCAGGGCAGCCCGGCCGTCATCTGCGGAAGAGATCCGGTCAGTGACACTGTTGCCACCGGGGAGTGTCCTCCACCGGAAGCCAGAACCAGGAGCGAGAGCCTGAATGAGATCCGGAGTGGATGTGGGCGCCCACGGAGCCCCGAGGTCGAGGGGACACTGGATCTCCACGGGCCACTCCGAGGCCATGACCGACATGGAGCGAGTGTGCCTTCCCGGGGCCTGTGCTGAGAGCCATCGGGAGGCCTTTGGGGGTCAGGCCAGGACGTCCTCCTGGATTCATCGCCCGTGGACTCCATGGGATGTTCACCTGCGGGCTTCTGGGTAAAAGGACGAGCAGGGTGGGCTCATGAGCTGAGGGAGGAGGGCCCCCGAGGAAGCAACTGCGCTCACAACTGTGCCATCGCGCCCCGTGGCGTGGGCACTGCAGATTCAGAAGACCCACCTGTGGGTGCCGGCAGGGACCATGTGGGTGCCGGGAGGGGCCATGTGGGTGCCAGCAGGGGCCATGTGGGTGCGGGAGGGGCCATGTGGGTGCTGGCAGGGGCCGTGTGGGTGCGGGAGGGGCCGTGTGGGTGCTGGCAGAGGCCATGTGGGTGCGGGAGGGGCGGTGTGGGTGCGGGAGGGGCGGTGTGGGTGCGGGAGGGGTGGTGTGGGTGTGGGGAGCGGCGGTGTGGGTGTGGGAGGGGCCCTGTGGGTGCGGGAGGGGGTCTGGAAGGAAGAGGTGCTCTATTTGCTGAGTCGGAGCTGCACAGGAGACACCCCACGACTGAATGGACGATTCGGGTCCTTCCGTACGCAGAGCCAGTGCAGTCAGCGGAGGGCGTGGCCTCCCTCATCCTCCCTCATCCGTGTCTGATCCCGGCTCCTGCTGCTCCGCCCGCAGATGCCAAGGGAATGAGCTGGTTTTAGATGAATTAATGAAACCCATAAATGAGGCACCGTGCTCAGCGAGATGCTGGTTCTGGTCTCTATTGTCCTTTTGTTGGTGGGACTGGGATTCTTTAGTGCGAACTTACGTTGTTCCAGCTGAGAGGACGGGTGAGACATACACACGTCAGGATGGTCTGCACAAGGGACCGGGAGCCACTGTGAGCACCCAGGGTGGCAACAGGAGCCAGGCCGCCTCTGTCCAGGAAGAAACAGGGGGGACGTCCTCGTCCTGACCAACCACATCCCTGTGCCGGGGCCGTAAGTGCACGACCTTCCGTGTCCTTCACGGAGAGCAGTGAGGGGCCTCAGAATGGTTCTCACTCTCAGAGGCGGCCTTGACGGAGATGGAGACGTGACGGCGCATTCAACTAACCCCGCCGGGCAGTTGGTTGTTTATATGAAAATACGTGAGGTTATAACCCTCCCTCAGACACATGGACAGCCAGGCCCAGACAGACAGAACCTCCAACGGGAAGGACACACAAGCTGAAACGTGTAGGACGCCTTCAGGATACGACGCCCTAAAAGGGATGGAACGCGTTTCACTAGATTAAAATTAGGGAACGCGATCAACACGCAGGTAAGACAAGCCGTCCCCGGGAGAAAGCGATCAGGACGGACAACCCGAGAGGCTCCCTATCCAAACGTATCTTTCCAGTTTCTACGAATTGATGGGCAAATGACTACACGTCAGAAAACAGGCAGGCGACCAGCCATGTCACAGGAAGTGAACGCACGTGATGCGTAACTGCGTGCCAAGGGCTCAGCCTCGTCAGTCACCGTGAGAACGCCCATCAGAACCTGGACCGCTCCCATTTCACCCAGGAGACGGGAACACAGTGACGCTGTGAGTGTCCGTGGGACAGGGCGGCGGGACCTCCCGCGCTCCCCGGGGAAGCGTAAGTTAGTCCTCTCGCCCTCACACAGCTGATGGAGATCCAGAAATTTCCCTGCTACCTCTACCCCTGGAGAACCCGTAGCTCATGAGGCTGGAGATATGCCAAAGCACACTCAAGTCGTTTTCTAAAAAATATATTTTTATTGATTTCAGAGAGGAAGGGAGAGGGAGAGAGAAACATCCATGATGAGAGAGGATCGTGGATCGGCTGCCTCCTGCACGCCCCGCACTGGGGATCCAGCCGGCCACCTGGGCCTGTGCCCCGACGGGAATCGAACCCTGACCTCCTGGTTCATAGGTCAACACTCAACCCCTGAGCCATGCCAGCCGGGCCCAACTGGGCATTTTTGCTCCCAGGCGTGCACCTGTCCGGAGGGCCCCAGACTGCGCTGAGTCCCGTCCCCTCTCCTGCCCCGACCAGCAGCACAGCAGGGCACAGCGTCTCCACTGAAGCCACCCGCATCCCCCACAGCTTGTGCCCTGGGACAGGGCTCGGGGAGTGGCAGATCCCAGGGTAGACCCCACGCTGAGCTCACAGCGCCCCCCCAGCACCCGCTGCTCGGCCCCTCCTCCCCAACCGCCCCCCTAGAGCTCCTGGTTGTCAGGTGGCTCTGAGGTCAGCCTGCCTGGGCCCGGTCCCCTGGGGCTTGGCTACGGCCACACCCCCTTTCTGGTAAACAAGGATTTCAGACACCACAGGTCAGACGCTGAGGGGACACTCTTGCAGGGCGAGGTTTCCACCAATATTTCCCAGTCGACGATGCCGACGACACCGGTGCTCGCTCTCAGCAGCGAGAGGTGTTTGCTAAGAGAGCAGCGGAGGTGGGAGGGACTCGCATCCCACCCATAGCAGAGGCGGGCTGAGCCTGGGGGCTGCTGGGCACAGGGACCCTCCCACCCCCTACCTCCCATCCCCCACCCCTCACCTCCCACCACCTACCTCCCCACCCATCCCCCACCTTCCCACCCACCTCCGACCTCCCACCACCCATCCTCCCCCCACCTTCCCCCCGCACCCTCGCATCCATACCCACACCCCACACCCCACACCCCACACCCCACACCCGCAGAGCTTTCAGTCTCTCCCTGATCTGCCTCACCTTCTGCTGTAATGGCCATAAAATGGGGGGTGGAGGGAGCATAAAAAATGTGAAGGAAGGTGTTGAAGCTGCCTGAAGGCACTAAATTCCTGACGCAGCTTGTAAACCAGTCGGCACATTGGTTGCTGGGAGCTGCTGTCGTGGGGGGAGGAGGGAGGGGGGCTGCCAGGGACCTGGGCTGGAGGAGGCCTCCCAACTGCAGGGCAGGGCGCCTCCGACCAGGGCACCACCTCACCCCCCACCCCGGCTCTGGGTAGCCCCTGTGCACCCCCAGGCCTGTGCAGAGCCCCTGCACCCCCAGGCCTGTCAGAGCCCCTGTGCACCCCAGGCTGTGCAGAGCCCCCTGCACCCCCAGGCCTGTGCGGAGCCCCCTGCACCCCCAGGCCTGTGCGAGCTTAATGGGCCGCTCACCCACATGCTGTTCGAGTTCTCACCTCCTTTGTGGGGGCTCAAATGGCGAGGGGAAGGGAGAGACTGCATTTAGGAGGCTGCTTAATGCGAAACACATGGCGGGTTGGGTCCTAGCCCAGAGGCTTTCTCCCTCACACCGCCGCCCGCCCGGGGGAGGGCGCTTGGGAAAGTGTTTGGACTCACAAACACCCATTAGCTTTCGAGAAATGAAAAGCGGGGACTCCCCTGCAAACAGCTGTGGTATAGGAGGCATGGGGGGGGGGTTGTAAAACTGTCCACACATTGTCCTAAGTGCCTGGTCTTCGCCCCAAGAACCTCTGAGTCACCCTCCCAGCAACAAACAGCAGGGAGGCGCTTCCAGAAATCCCTAGAGTTTTCTAGAATAGCTGGTCCACCGGCCGAGGCCGCTCTGATCCCTCCTCAGCCATCTGAGGTCTCCACGGAGGCCGGACAGAGCGGCTCTTCCATCGCCTGAGGCGGGGGAGGAAAGCACCCCACGGGGCCTATGAACTTGGGGGGACCCAGCATTCAGTCCCCGAGAGTCCACGGGGGCTCCCTTCCCCGAGACAGAGCGCCTCCTGGGCCCGGACCCCGCGTTCCCTGCCTCGTGGCTGGGGGCCCTCCCGCTCCCCCTCCCCGCCAGGCCGGTGACTGACGGGCCAGCTCATGGAGGCTGCTCCCAGGGTGGGAGGGCCCCCAGGGCCAGAGGGCCCCCAGGCGGGACTGCGCCTTCTCAGGCTCAACACCAGCTCAGTGCGGCCATGCGTAGGGAGAGCCGCCAACACCCAGGGAGCGTCACCCCCGCGGGTGGTTATGGTGCCACAGAGGGGGGTCCAAATGCACCCCACCCCTGGGCTCGGGCACTCTGGGTCGCCACCGGGGCAGCCGTGTCCTCAATACCTGAGATTCAGCCCGGCCAGTGTGGCTCAGTGGGTGAGCGTGGACCTGTGATCCAGGAGGTCACGGTTCGACTCCCACTCAGGGCACAGACCTGGGTTGTGGGCTCGATCCCCAGTGGGGCGGGCAGGAGGCAGCTGATCCATGATCCTCTTTCATCATGAATGATTCTCTCTCCCTCTCCTTCCTCTTTGAAATCAATAAACATATATTAACAAAACATTTTGGGGGATAAAGAGAAGGGGACGGGCTTGGTGTGGAGAGATTTGAGTTTATAGTCCTAAGAAGAGATGCCATGTCCCCCGACGGGCAGTGCCGAGGAATTAATGTTCTTCGTCAAGAGCAACAGCGCAGCCCGCAGGGAAGCCCAGGTGCTACCAGCCTGCCTGAGCGGTTACCACGTTGAGCGCAGCCACATCTCCGCCGTCCAACATCTCCCCCCGTCCAACATCACCCCCGTCCAACATCTCCCCCCGTCCAACATCACCCCCGTCCAACATCTCCCCCCGTCCAACATCTCCCCCGTCCAACATCTCCCCCCGTCCAACATCTGCCCCGTCCAACATCTGCCCCGTCCAACATCTCTGCCGTCCAACATCTCCCCCGTCCAACATCTCCCCCCGTCCAACATCTCCCCCGTCCAACATCTCCCCCTGTCCAACATCTCCCCCCGTCCAACATCTGCCCCGTCCAACATCTGCCCCGTCCAACATCTCTGCCGTCCAACATCTCGCCCCGTCCAACATCTCCCCCGTCCAACATCTCCCCCGTCCAACATCTCCCCCCGTCCAACATCTGCCCCGTCCAACATCTGCCCCGTCCAACATCTCTGCCGTCCAACATCTCCCCCCGTCCAACATCTCCCCCGTCCAACATCTCCCCCTGTCCAACATCTCCCCCCGTCCAACATCTCCCCGTCCAACGTCTCCCCCGTCCACATCTCCCTCCGTCCAACATCTCCCCGTCCAACATCTCCCCCGTCCACATCTCCCTCCGTCCAACATCTCCGCCGTCCAACATCTCCCCCCGTCCAACATCTGCCCCGTCCAACATCTCCCCCCGTCCAACATCACCCCCGTCCAACATCTCCCCCCGTCCAACATCTCCCCCCGTCCAACATCTGCCCCGTCCAACATCTGCCCCGTCCAACATCTCTGCCGTCCAACATCTCTGCCGTCCAACATCTCCCCCCGTCCAACATCTGCCCCGTCCAACATCTCCCCCCGTCCAACATTTCCCCCGTCCAACATCTCCCCCGTCCAACATCTCCCCCCGTCCAACATCACCCCCGTCCAACATCTCCCCCCGTCCAACATCGCCCCCCGTCCAACATCTCCCCCCGTCCAACATCTCCCCCGTCCACATCTCCCTCCGTCCAACATCTGCCCCGTCTAACATCTCCCCCCGTCCAACATCTGCCCCGTCCAACATCTCCCCCCGTCCAACATCTCCCCCCGTCCAACATCTCCCCCCGTCCAACATCTCCCCCGTCCAACATCTCCCCCAAACGCCCTGTTTAAATGCTGGCAGCTGGGTGGCCGCGCGAGGCCTGCACTATGTGATCATAGAGCGGTGTGACTGTGTCGTCGTGGCATCCGAGACGGCTGTGACCCGACCATGTCCGCAGCGGGCGGTGTGGGGCCGACAGTGAGGATGTGCGAACGCGAGACCAGAGGGGCACGGGGCTGCCGACGCGGACCTGTCGTTCACATGATGCTGAAAACCCTGCTGCGCACAGGCTCCCCGCCCTGGAGAGCGGCCTGCACCCCGCCAACGCCTCCTTCAAAGCAGCGCGTGGTGACTCTTCTCCCTGCTTCGCAAACATTTCACATGTTGAGTGTCGTGCATCTGGGCGAGGCGAGGTTCCGACACCCTCCGCCCAATAGCGTGTTCCTTTCCTTCTGATGCGTCCCACGGCTCCTCGCAGGCCCTCGGGGAAATGCTGAGTCATGTCCTCAGTCCTCATCGTCTCCCTCGATGCCCAGCAGCCGAGATCCTCCAGGGAGGATTCCTGGGACCGAGAGGCAAACGGACAATGTCAGCGGGAATTGCATTTCCGTCACAACAGACATGGACCCGACTGCCTAGGACTCAAGATTAAAGTCAAGCCCGGCTGGTGTTGCTCAGTGGTTGAGCACTGACCTATGAACCAGGAGGTCACAGTTCGATTCCTGATCAGGACACATGCCTGGGTTTCGGGCTTGATCCCCAGTGTAGTGGTGGGGGGGGGGGGTGTGCAAGAGGCAGCCAATCAATAATTCTCTCTCATCACTGATGTTTCTCTCTCCCTTCCTCTCTGAAATAAATAGAAACATATTTGAAAAAAAAGAACAGTCAAGCCATTTCCGTGAACCCAGAGGCTCTTCTTCAAGCCTGAACTCCATGACGCTGTTTCACATCCGTGGGGAGGGGCGAGCGCTGACTGGGAAGAGTGTGGCTGGCCTCCCGCGGGGTCTGCTGACATGGACGTGCGTGCTGTGCACCGCGGGAGCCGCCCGCAGCGTCAGACATGCTGTTGGCGGCAGAGTGAACAGGGCCGTGGTGCGCGGGTGGGAGGTGCGCCCGGCAGAGGCGAGTGTGGACGAGTGAGGAAGCTGGACAGGTGAGTGCACCCGTCAGAGGAGCGGAACCCATCCCGACAGCCTGACCGTGGAGAGACTCCGACGGCGGGCCTGGCGGTCACGGGCTCAGGCCCTGGACGTGCGGCCTCTGGGTGGGGAAGGAGCGGAACCGGCGAGTCTGGCTATGAGCCGAGTTCCTCCTCTCGAGGCCTCTCCTGGCTCAGGCCTCTCTCTGAACCTGTCTCGGTGCAGTTTCGGCAAAACGCGGGGGCGGGATCACTGAGCTCGGGGAGGCCGTGCGCGGCACGAAATCGCGGTTTCAGACGTTTCCTCCTCGTTCCCGGTAACAGGCAGGTTGTACTGAGACGGGCGCTGAGCGCTGGCTGGTCCACTTCGCCCAGCCACGCACCCAGGTCGGCACGGGGAGACATGAGCCCCGGGGGCTCCACTCCAACACACGGCCCTGCTGGCCGTCACTCTGTGTTTGCGAAACAAAATGTGAGCCGAGGGGCTGCAGGGACGGAGGGAGGGAGGGAGGGAGGGAAAGACAGGGGGACTTGGCTAGTTAGGAAAATCCTGCCACTGAAAAGGACCGTTGGAATCAACTTGGTTTTGTCCATTGGATCCCAAATCCAACCATGTTTCCAAAATTGGTATTTCTCTCCCAAAGGAGTGTCCACAGTAAGAAATGCAAATTGAACAGACTCCCGAGCCTCACTGGCACGTATGCTCATTCTACACCATGCTTGAGCTCTATCCCCTTCATCCTGTAACTCTTGCCATCAAATAGCCACCCTAAGATCAAGTGGCATAAACCGGGCACGGCGGCATCGGGGCCCAGGCGGAGCTCCCCGAGTCTTCAGCACCCTCCTGAGAGCGCGGAGGGGCTGCTGTGCGGGTCCCACGGGGCTGGCAGGAGGGGGAGGGGCAGGTGGGAACCCCCCGGCGCCCCAGGCTCAGCGTGGCGCTGCCACGGCCCGTGCTCCCGGCTCTGCCATCACCCCGAGGCGCAGGCCCAGCCGAATCGAAGGTTAGGGAAGTGGTTCTCCTTCCACGGGGGAGTGCGAGTCGCACGTCACAGGCGCAGGCCCAGGAGGAGGGAGGCATTAGCCAGTGTCCCCGTGACGTGAGGAAACTCTCATCCCCCGAAGCAGTGCGCGGTCAGCAGAGGGAGGCCGGTCCCGCGGGCCTGCCACGGAGGAAACCGTCCGACCGTCCGACCCAGGGCTCCGCGCCTGACCCTCCTGCCTGAGCCGCGGATGCTCCTGGCACCCTGATGCCCTCGGGAGAACACAGCCCCCGGGAGGCAGGGGGCCCAGGCGGCCCCAGGAAGGACGCCCTCGCCACCCCTGCCCCTTCTCAGGTCACGTGGCCACGCCAGTGCCCTCACTGGCAGCTCCGGGGATCTGGCCCCCGTTCTTGCCAGGATTTCCTCCCCCCAAGCAGCCCATCGTCAAGGAAAAGGCTGCTGGTCTCCGTGTGGCTGTTCATCTCACAACCCCCACGTGGGTGGAGAGACCTTCGCCTGGGCCCGGCACTGATCCACCCTGGACCCCCGTGAGGCGTCCACGCCGGGGCCCAGGGGACGCCCCCTCCTCCCCAGGGAAGTTGATTAAAATGACAAACGAGGTTCCGGTGGCAGGTGAGCGACGGTGCCGGTCTCTGTGCACAAGCTCCTCCCCGGCCTGTGCGGGGTGCCTGTTGGGGAGCTGGTGCTCACACCCCAACATCAGAGCATTTGTCAAGGCTGCGGGGACGCGGGGCTCCTGGACGCAGAATGTCCCGGAGCTGCCGGCAGATCGCCGACCCCCGGCCCGGAGCCGCCTCTGCACGGGCCGTCTTCCTGGGATTCTTCCCGGAGAGACGCGGGGCATTCATTTTCCTGACGCGCCGCCTCTGACAAGGAGTGACGAGGAGGCTGCTGATGGCCTCGCCCTCTATCTGTCCGGCCCGCAGCGCAGCCTCCCGGGCACGGAACCCGCTGGAACAAGGGGGGGGGGGGGTGGCGCTGTCCGTCTCGGATCCAGAAGTAGGGAGACTGCAATCCAGGGTCCCAGCTCCAGCCTCAGGATGTTTCCCGTGGAAGCCTCGCTGGGCCCTAAGCCATTCTCGGTTCAGAAGAGCGTGTAACAGCCTCCGGGGCGGGGGACACAGGGTGCGCTTAGCTCTCTGCCTCTGGCGGCCCTTCCGGAGGGAGCGAGGAGTCGGGGAGCCTTTGTCAGATGTGGAACCTGGATAAGCAGCTCTTTTCTCATCTCTGGTCTCTCGTGTGGCAACTCTTTTCAAAAGAAGTGGAATCCGCATTAACCCGCCACGGACACTCTCTCCCCCGACGTGTCAGAAGGCGCCGCCAGCAGCTCCCTCCAGAGACTCGAAGCGCATCCTTCCTGGGACACGCGTGTCTCCGTCTGTTCCGAGCGGAGGGGACCTCCCAGGGCCTCCCAGGGCCTCCCAGACCCCGTCCACCTCCCCCCACATCTAGCTGAGCGTCAAGTGACGTTGGAGGCTGAGCAGATGGACACGGGAGATGGGGACGCGTGAAGGGACAAACACCTGGTTTACGCCCATGAGGCGGTCGGGCGTGTCCTGTCTACACCTCCTGTGTTTTCTGCCCTTCGGCGAGGACACAGCAAACACAAACGATGAATCACAAAAGTCGAGACACAGAAGCTGAGCCATGAGGACACCTGATGCCATGAGACGGGGCCTTCAGAGGGACCCACACAAAGTCAGGTGGACACGTGTGGCCAGGACACCCTGAGCCGACATACCGGGTCACCTCCGCTCAGGAGCCGCTGCGTGTCAGATAAAAGATTAGCAAAGGAACCGCCATTTGACCCGGTGATCCCACGTCTAGGATGTATCCGAGAAACCCGAAGCACCCGTCAGAAAGGATTATGCTCCCTCTGTCCACAGCAGCTTGATTCACCATCGCGAGGACCAATGGACGAGTGGATTAACCAGCTGCGGGGCAGCTACACCGTGGAATACCACACAGCCGTGAAAACAGGGGCTCTCTCGCCCTTGGAGACGCCGGAGGGGCCTGCAGAGTATCATGCTACGTGGAATAAGCCAGTCAGAGAGAGACGAGTACCACACGATCGCACTCACATGTGGAATCTAATGAACAAAATAATCTGATGAACAGAACAGACTGAGGGACATGGAAGCACGGGACAGACTGACGATCCTCAGAGGAAGGGTGGGGAGGACGGTATTAGCCACAGAACTTGTCCGCACAGACACATCACCCACAGACACAGGCCATAGCGGGGTGAGGCCTGGGCGGGGATGGGGGGAGGGGGAGCGGTCAGTGGGGGACAGGAGGGCTCTGTAACACTTCCAACAATAAAGATAAATTTAAGCACCCAGGACACGCAAAACCACTGAACACAGCAGGACCAACTGCCGAGTGGTGCGGTGGTCGCCATAGCGTTAGTTTGAGAGCGTGGGCCAGCCCCGTGTCTGAGACACCTCGCGGGGCCCGGCGTCCCTCTGTGTGGCTGGCTGGTGGCCACCCGAGAGGCTCACCGGCAAAGAGCAGGGCGTGGCTCCGGTACACGCTCCTCATGGGCCTGCTCTGTGGGGGTCACCTCGAAACTATCCGGCTTCTCTGAAATCGCATGGAGCTTCAGCTGAAACAGAACAAACCTTGTGGGCCCAGACAGAGCGGCTCCTGAGGCGCGGGTGGGGGGCCCCGGCCGCCCCAGGACTGAGCCTCTGTGTGGGTTCCCTGCCTCTGTGCTCCCTGCTCTCCTCTCTCCTGGGAAAGTGCCAGATGGAGGAGGAGGCTCACCACGCGCCCCGCCCCCCCCAAGCCTTTCCCACCCCCTCCCCCTCCCCCGCAGCTGAAATCACCGCCTGGGAAAAAGCTGCGAACGTCCTGTCCCGCTGAGGAGGCCCGCCATCTGCCGCCTCGCTCACCTTTCAGGGCCTGAGACTGAGGCAGGATAGGGTTCCCTCCCTCCCCTCCAGACTGGGGGGAATCTGACCCAGGAGCTGGCTGAGCCTCGGGCTGTAAAACCACAGCTTAACTTTTGAATGGCCAGCAGCCGGGTCCTGGTTCTCTTACCTTGTTTTTTTTTTAAATGTATTTTTATTGATTTGAGAGAGGAAGAGAGAGGGAAAGAAACATCCATGTGAGAGAGACACATCGATGGGTTGCCTCTTGCACACGCCCTGACCAGGGCCAGGGATTGAGCCTGCAACCCAGGTGCCTGCCCTTGACCAGGATTGAACCTGGGACCCTTTGGTCCGCAGGCCGATGCCCTGTCCGCTGAGCCACACCTGCTGGGCCCTCCTACCTTGTTCTGAAGTGGGTGGTGTCGTCCGCCTCAAGGACCCAGAGAGGCACAGGAGGCGGAGGTGGCTGAGAGGCTGCTTTCTCCCTAATGGATAGAAAAAAGGGGCCGGGGTGAAGCAGCCGGAGAAGCAGAGGGAGGGGCCAAGGAGAGCACCGAGCTGCTCACGGTGCAAAGACCCAGGTCCCGGCCGGTCCACCCTCCTGGGCCCCACGAGCTGCGCAGGAAGAGCTGCGGGCCGGGCGCCCTCCGATGGTGTGTCTCCTCCCCCCTGTGCCGCGTGGTGACGACGCAGACTGGAGCCCGGGCTCTCCTCCCTCTGCCTGTGGCTCAGGCCCTGCTCTGCGCCGGCATCGCTGAGGCTCCACACACCCTGTCTGCCGGCATCAGCAGCCACGGTTTACGTGTCCCCGAGAGAGCCGCCGGGGCTCCCGGCTTCCTGGGCCGCACCCAGGGGCCTCACATGGAAGGGGAGGGAGCTCGGCCCCCGTGTTTCACGTCCGAGCAGGGAACGGGGTGTGTGCTGGTCCCAGTCCCTGTACCTCCATCCCGGTGGCCGCCTCTCCCCTCGTCATACTCAGGCTACTCTTCCCTCTGTCAGCTGTCTGTTCAGTGGCCACCAGACCTCTGTCCGCTGTCCCGGTGGACACGCTGGGCGAGGCGGGAGGCAGGGCGGCCCTGCGATGGGCGGCTGCCTCCCCCCAGGACCCTGAGAAGCTCCTCCAGCTCTGACCGCGGGGACTGGGTCTGCAGAAAAAGAAGGAAAAAGATCGCCTTCAGGTTTTTAGAAAATATGTATGTTTGTATTGATTTCAGAGAGGAAGGGAGAGGGAGAGGGAGAAACATCAGTGATGAGAGAGAGTCATGGATCGGCGCCTCCTGCACACCCCCTCCCCCTCCCTCCACTGGGGATGGAGCCCGCAACCTGGGCCTGTGCCCCGACCGGGAATCGAACCGGGACCTCCTGGCTCATAGGTTGACGCTCAGCCCGAGCCGTGCTGGCCGGGCCGCTTTCCGCCCTTCCATGCAATTCTTAGGAAGAAGGAGAAAAACAGGGACGACCCCAGCTCTGGGCCGCGCGGGTGCGAGGGCTCGGGAAGCATCACTAATGGATCGCAGCGCACCGCGTGCTGCGTGTGACTGTTTTCATTGTGCAGAGAGGGGACTGGACCCGGAATGCCCACAGCTGGCCAGGCGCCAGCGGGCGGTGCCCAGCTGAAGGGTGACCTGAGGGACAGTCAGTACCAAAGTCCGCGCTTCGGCTTGTGATCCGTGCTGCTCAGTGTCTCCTCTTTCTGACCTTCGGTGGCCACCAGAGGCGGGTCCTCCTGCATTCCGGCCCCGTGTGCCCCTCTGCCCACACTGTTGCCTGGGCCGTGAGCTGCCGTCTTTAATAGCGCCCCCTCCTGGCTGCGTACACTCATCAAGCCCCAGTCCCGGCAGAGGCCAGCCCCGGGCGCAGGGGAGCAGCACCTGCCCCGCAGGGACCACAGCCGCTCCTGCGGCCCAGGTCAGCTTCCACCTGTCGGCAGGCAGCTTCTTCGAACGGGCTTCCCCCTTGTCGCACAGTAACATCGATGCCCATTTTCTCTGCACCGAGCGGCTCTCACGAGGGTCCGTCGAGATCATAGATACGAAAACATTGGAAAAGATCCAGATGGGAGCGGCTATGACTGACAGCTTCAACGGCCAATCCGACCGTGTCACCGAGGGAAGGCGGGACACAGCGCTGCGGTGCCTGCTCTGGCCTCTGCCGTGTGGACGGTGCCGGTCGGATGCTCAAAGCTGGTTTTCTTTCTATTTCTGTGTCGGGATCAGAGGGAACGTCGCTTTTGTTTTCTATGTTCACGTGGGCTTCTCTCTCACACAGGATAGTCTCTCTTTTCCTCGCTTTGGTATCCAACCTTGATAACGACGTCGCACGCGTGTCACTCTCTAAACCGCCTCTCACTCAGCACCACCCTGGGCACGGGTTTACGGAGCACGGCTCAGCCCTGGAGCGTCCGCATGCGCCCTGAGGTCGACACCGACATGAAAAACCTAATTTATGTGTCCGCATGCGTTCAGCTTCAGCGAATTCATTTTTCTTGAATTTATGAGCATCTGTACCCCCACCCCCGGTGGCATTCTGACGTTTCAAAGTTCGGGCACAGATGTCCCTGTCAGAATGAGCTATGGGGGTCCCCCTGGATTAAAGGACGTTCCCTGAAGAAGGCACCCCACCAGCTGTGGGCCTGTGATCACAGCAGCAAAACGGGAGGTGGAAAGCGCCGTGTGGGAAGAAACGGAATCAGACGCGCCCATGAGGCCCCCAACGGCCTGAACACAGCCAGGTGGGAACACACACACACACACACACACACACACACACACACAGGGGCGGGCGCAGAGGAGGCCAGCCCGGGGGGTCACCCCATACACACACACACACACACACACAGAGGGGCGGGCGCAGAGGAGGCCAGCCCGGGGGTCACCCCTTACACACACACACACACACACACACACACACAGAGGGGCGGGCGCAGAGGAGGCCAGCCCGGGGGGGACGCCCCATACACACACACACACACACACACACAGAGGGGCGGGCGCAGAGGAGGCCAGCCCGGGGGTCACCCCTTACACACACACACACACACACACACACACACAGAGGGGCGGGCGCAGAGGAGGCCAGCCCGGGGGGTCACCCCTTACACACACACACACACACACACACACACACAGAGGGGCGGGCGCAGAGGAGGCCAGCCCGGGGGGTCACCCCTTACACACACACACACACACACACACCAGTGAAGTCCTGCAAGCTCAGTCTGGGGATCGATGTTTTCCCGTTTGAAAGCGATCCCGCCGTCTCATAAAATCCCCGTCACGTCACCAGGTCTCGTCCGTGTTCTTGTCTCACCGTCTCTGAGCGAGCGGTGGCACCCGGCCGCCTCCCTCTGCAGGACGGGGAGCCGCCGAGCCCAGCGGCGTGGCCGTCCCACGCTGGACGCAGGCCGCTGGGCCGGCTCGCAAGCTCTTCTGGTCCCCGCCGAGCACGGCTTCCTGTTTGGGAGGGGAAAGGCTTCCAGTCTCGTAAAAAGACGCCGCGGCTTCTTAGATATCAAAGGGCCCGTCCACGACAGCGTCTGACGAGCTAAGTGCACGGATCAGACACACACGGAACTCATTTCCGTCCCGGCGCACGTGGGCTTAGCATCGTGGGAAGGGGCTCAGGGGAGGACGCTGGAGTTTTTAGCCAACGTCACTCCAAGTGTGTAAAACACAACGAGTTGCGTTCACGGCATAAATCACGCTGCACGGAGCTCTGAAAACGTGCAACTGTTTCTACACATGCTCCACACAGGCCCGGCCTGTCGAACGACATGGCAGATCCTCACGCCTCCACAGAAATTCCACATCCCGTGAATATTCATCTCTAAGCAGGCCCCTCGCGAGGCCCTCCCAGGGAGCCGCACACGGGAGCCGCACACGGGAGCCGCACACAGGGAGCCGCACACGGGAGCCGCACACGGGAGCCGCACACAGGGAGCCGCACACGGGAGCCGCAGATGACAACGCCCGTGCCTCTTTGTTCCGAAGTTGTCTGCAGGCTATGAAAACGTGGTTTTTAACAGCTCAGTCTTCATTTTAAGGCTGCATTTGGGGGAGGGGGCGATTTTTTTTTTTTTTGTAAGTCTCCTGTATAAATTAAGTGATAAATCTGGGAATTGTAATTCAGGCTTCAGAAAACCAGATGGGACCTCATTGTGTGTCTCTTAATCTGATTCTCTGACCATCGCCACACAGGAGACCCAGCGCATAATGAAGTCCATCATTCCTAGAAGAGATACTCACACTCGTCACACGATTATCTCAAAGGCTGATGCCCACGTGCATATGGTACTTTTGTGATTCTCTGTTCGAAACAACCGCTTATGATGACCGTGAGTTGTGATGCGGGTGCATGTGTGCTGGTCACATGCTGGGTGCTGATGGGGTGCAGTGTGGGCAGCAGCTTTTCACATTCATGTTCCGTATGAATATCGTGCAGTAACGTTATGGGTTCAGAGTCCCGAGCCGGCCCGGCACTGGCTGGCCAGGTGGTCCCAGCCCCACGACACGCAAAGGGGTACCGAGCCATGTCCTCCGCACACAGGCTCCGCACCTGCTCTGCGGTCAGGCTGACCTTCAGTCACGTGTCTGGCGCAGTTCCCCTGGTAACCAGGCGGAGGTAAGATTGCCACTGAGGTTACTAAGCAACCCTCCTGGGGATGAAAGGCTGCCGATGGAACCGCGGATCTGAACGGAGGGAGCGGCCCACGGACCATAAATTGCTGACGGAGGGAGGCCCTGCGCTGGGCTTCCCCGAGCGCCCGTCTCCGTGGCTGCTCTGTGCTGCGGGCTGTGAATTCTCAATAGAGAGAGGTACCAGCTTCTCTCAGGGCCTAAGGCGCTGCTCCGGAAGCTTCTAAACCAGGGCAGCTGCTGCCCCACCTGGGGGGAGGGGAGGCTCGTCTCCTGTCCCCTGTGGGCATCACTGTGCCCGCGTGCAGCTGGGTCCCGCTGCGGGCGAGGCCCCCTGCCCCGCACACGGAGCCTGGGTTCTCACCCGTGTCCTCTGAGCAGACGGGGGTCTGGAAACCATGGCGCGTGTGTGACGTGCGAGGCAGCTGGCGTCCGGGGACACCTGCCCCAGGAAGAGCTCTCCTCTTTCCTGAGCGAAGGCCCAGCGATCGCTGAGCCCGACGCTGTGATGGCAGACAAGGCCCAGTGTCTTCCAGTCCCGGACTCAGAGGCACGAGCAGGTGACGGGGACTCGGGACTGGTCGGCGTCCTGGTTCCGTACACATGTCCTCCCCGTCGGCTTGGATGACACTCACGTGACGTCAGAGAGGCCGGCCTCCCGCCCCAGCCGTCCGCGCTGTGGAACCCGGGTGTTGAGAGAGGACGCGCCTTTTTGCCCGGCGATGGGTCAGCTGTGCCGGCTCTTCATTAGGGGGCGGGTCCAGACACAGCCTCGCGCCTCAGGTCCGAGGAGGACGCTGCGTCATGGCTGTCCCCGCGGTGCTGGGGGAGGGCTGGCGAAGGGCTGTGGCCTGGCGGCAGCGACACTGAACGTAAAACAGTGACACGGGAGGGCCCTGCGCTCCTCCCGCAGAGAGGCCGGCTCTCAGAGGAACCTGCGGGCTCTGAAACCGGTAAGGGCCGGGTTCCAGAGGCCTCCACGCTTCCAGGTCCCCGGCTGCTGCAGGTGGCTGAGCATCCTGCACGCTTTTCTCCTCTTACGCACACTCATCGTCTGATCCTCCACTTCCCTCTGCGAAGCTTAGAACATGTTATAACCTCCGGTACTTTTCCCATCCGCCTCCCGCCGGTCCACTCTGAGCCATTAAAAACTCACCAAGGTCTCCACACCGCAGCCCATAGACATGCCGCGCCCTCTCGCAGTGTGACTCGCCCCGCCAGGTGACCTCGCCGAGGACGTGAGCACAGCGCTGCGTTTGGCATGAGCCGTCGTGTGGAGACCCACCGGCTGGGAGTCTGCATCTCCCCTCCCGCCAGGTGGCTTCTCGCAGGTCCTCCTGCTGCTGGGACCAGGGCAGGGCAGGTGTGCCCTCCCGCAGAGTCGGGACCCAGTGCTCCTCCCTGCGGCCACTGCGGCTCGTCCCTCCCGGTGGGGGGGGGAGGCCCGTGACGCGTCTTGGGCTGAAGTTGGAAGGAGCACCTGACACCGAGGCCGTGACGCCCCCTGTTGGGGAGGGAAGCTGGCGGTCATGGCCGGGGTGGGGGTGGGGGGGACGCTCGGGAGGGGCGAGCGGGTGCCTGAGACCAGGCCCGGGGGGAGCTAGAGGTCCGTGAGCCTGTGCTCTGTCCCCGCCTTTCCTGGTCCTGCTCACCCTTGACCTCTCACCCTTGACCTCTGCGGACGGGAGGAAGGGGAGGAGCCGCGCTCTCTGAGTCTGTGGAATCCCTGCAGCGGCCCCAGGTGCAGGCAGCCGTCCGCTTCCAGAGCCGGGGCCGCAGCCCGGAGCCGGCCCCACCGCGAAGGCCCCGCAAGGGACAGCCCTGTCCGCAGCCGCCCTGCAGGTGAGCCGGGTAGAGGGGGAGCCGGGGGGAGGGGGAGTCGGGGGAGGGCACACAGCCGCCCTGCAGGTGAGCCGGGTGGAGGGCACGGGACGGGGCAGGTGAGCCAGAGGGAGAGCTCGGGGTGGGCCCGAGGGCAGGCCCAGAGGGACCTGCAGTTGAATCTGACAAGAGAAGAGTTGGAGATGGGAGCTGCTTTCCTGCTGGCTCAGGCCCTTCCCCATCGAATCAAAGGCGGAGGGGCCAGGCCCTCTGTCCCGGTTCAGAGCCTCGGTGCTTTGGGGGCGCCCGGGGGGAGGGCGGGGCGCCCAGGGGAGGCGGGGCTGGCTCTGCCGGGCAGCGGCCAGGCTCTCGTGGGCGTGGGCGCAGGAGTTCTGTCTGCTGCTCACCTGCACCTGGGGGTACTTCCCCATCGACTTGTAGGGAGAGTGGGAGGGAGAGGGAGGGACAGAGAAACATCCAGGGAGAGAGACACACCGATTGGCTGCCTCCCTCATGCGCCACCACCAGGGCTGGTGGAGCCTGCGCCCGCACTGCATGCCCTGGACCGGAATCGAACCCGGGACCCTTCAGTCTGCAGCTGATGCTGATCCACTGAGCCACACGACCAGGGCAGTCATGGAGCTCTTGACCGCAGGCTGACGGTGTCCACCTGACCCACCAGCTGGCTGGGGCCATCAGGCAGGAAGGGACGGAGCCTGAGGGAGAGGGACTGCAGCTCCTGTCCTGGGAGCCCGGGATGGGCTGGAGGAGGGGGTCCTCTGTGTTCCCTCTGGGTGTGGGTGGGTGTAGACGGATCATCTTGAACCACTGCGGTTCCATCACCAGGAACCGCTCCCCTGCAGCTGCAGGTGGAGGGCCCGGGCTGGACCGCTCAGGCAGCTGGAGGCAGCGGCCCTGGACAGAGGCCCACACAGCCTCTCCCGCCTCAGCAAGGACCGCTTAGGTGACGGGAGGCCGGGAGGGGGCGGATGGGAACACCGCCCCTGGCTTGGCCTGGACGGCGCCGTTCTCACGCGAAACACTGCCTCGAACCTAGTCCCAGGCCGGAGGACGGTTAGCTCGCTCACGGCGGGCGGGTGGGCCCCACAGGAGCTGTGGTCACCTCAGATGTCTCTCTCCTTTATCCCCAGCACGTGGGTTAGTCACCAAGTCTGTGAGGTTAGTGGGAAGCCCACTCACTGGAAGTGTCGATGGAGAGACATTCGTATCCGATCCCCAGAGAACTGATAAACGTGTCCTTTCCGTGCCAACCCGGGACAAAGGGGGTGGGGCGGCGTGAGCAGAAATTAGGAAGAAAATATAAGTAATCAACACTGAGGACCTACTGTGCGCCAGACCCTGCAGGAGGCGAATGCGTGCCGCCTGTGTCCCCTGCTGTCCTCTGAGACGGATGCCGTCAGCCTCCTGCTTTTACAGACTTGGGAGCTGAGATGATGCATGATCAGTGCGATATCTGAACAAGCCTTTATGAGTCGACCTCATCAACATAAAAACCTCTGCTCAGCCCCAGGCCTGGGCACCTTCCCGGATTCCTTGATCGTTGTCTCTGGCAGTAGCCTTCCCGGTGCAGCCGTGGGCCCCTCCCCCGCTAGGCCTTCTCCTGTCCTCGCGCTCCTGCCTCTTCCTCCTCCCCCTCACGGGCGTGTCATCACCTGGTTAGCACTTGCTGGTGACTCCCTCTGAGTTTGTTCTTCTTATGGGCTTGGCCTGTAACCAACTGGAAGTCCTTGGAATGAATGAATGAATGAATGAATGTCAAACAGATAGCACTGATGACCCGAAGTCCCTATTTTGCCTTGATGTAGCAGTTCCCTGTGTAGCTCTAGAGGTGTTTAACTGGCTCTGACCTTGTTCATTGGTTGATTCCTGTATGTGCCTGACGGGGGATCGAACCTGCAACCTTGGGTACTGGGATGATGCTCTAACCCACTGAGCTGCCCAGGCAGGGCCATTGGTTCCGACTCTTAAACAGGGCTTGCTTCGTCCTTCACTCCATCCTGCATGAGCCAAATCCAGCTTCGGGTTCCCTGGACACCTCCCCCGGCACGCCCAGCGCCCGCGCCACCCATCAACACCGCAGGCGGGAGCCCTCCTCCATCATTCCGCACCGAGCATCCAGGCCCACACGACCCATTATTAGTAATAAGTACCCGAGGTGTGACATACGTAGTCGGGCAATCTGTTCTATTATTTGTGTAATAGAATCGCGGTGGGCACACACGTTAACAAAGAACAACGCGGTATTATTAGTGACCACTGAGGCCGGCAGAAAGTTAAGTCACCGGGAGCCTCCGAACTCCTGGACGTGCTGCTGTGTTGGACGGGAGCTGTCAGAGGCGTATTTATTCGGCGCAGACACGCTCCACGGCTCGGATCGTGTGGCGGGGATTCCATGAGTAAAGGGCCGTGTCCATAGGTTGTGATTTACTCTTGGCAAATCGCTGGGGACGCCGTGGCCGCACGTGGCGTCCCCTTGATCACGCTGAGGGGAGCCACGTTTAAGAACCTGGGTGCGTCTCGGCCCAGAAGCCAAATAAATTTTTTTAAAATTGTGCACCAAAAGGTGATATTGGTCACGTGGAGGCCCCTTCTGGGGGAGGGAGAAGTCTACTACATAGACAACGTGGACCCGCCCTAGCCGGTCTGGCTCAGTGGATAGGGCATCGGCCTGAGGACTGAAGGGTCAGGGTTCGATTCCGACCAAGGGCATGTACCCCGGTTGTGGGCTCCGTCCCCAGTGGGGGGCGCGCAGGAGGCGGCCCATCGGTGATTCTCTCTCATCACTGTTTCTCTCTCTCTCCCTCTGAAACCAATACAAATATACCTATTTTTAAAAAGACAAGGAAAACGCTGGAACAGGAAGATGCAGGCGGGGTGGGCCTTCCGGAGCTGAGGCCGGCGCGGCGCCTGCTGCCCGAAGAGCCCGCACCCCGGGGCGGCCCTGCCGCGTTTCTGGGAATGGGGTGGAGGAAGCAGCGTGTGGCGGGAGGGACCCCCGCTCCCCCGAGCTCCCCGGAAGCGGGGCGGTGTTCGCGGCGGGAACCACACAGGAAGCGGTGGCCGGCGCGGCGTGGGCTGCGGGCGTGGCCCGTGGGGAGGGCCGCGGCCTCGGGGACCTCCCCGCTCGGTGCCTTCGGGTGGCTGCAGGCCGCTGGCTTTCCGCTTCGCTGCACGTTTTAACCCAACAAACGACTTATTTTTTAAAATTGATTTCCAAGAGGAAGGGAGGAGAGAGAGAAGCAGCAGTGACGAGAGAGAACCACGGGCCGGCCGCCTCCTGCGCGCCCCGGACTGGGCAGGAGCCCGCCCCCCGGCCTGTGCCCGGACCGGGAATGAACCCTGACCCCTGACCCCCGACCTCCTGGTTCACAGGTCACGCGCACCCCGAGCCGCCGGCCGCGCCCACAAATGCTTACTTTTACCGTCGTCTGTAGAGATGGACACACGACGGTGCTGACCGACGGCAGTAAGTCCCAGCTCCCTCCGGCGTCGGGTGACGGACGATGCGCGCGGCCCCCTCGTGCGGGTAAACCATGACGCGGTGTGACGTCCCCTTCCCGACAAGGGGGCTCTGGGGGGCGGGACACTAAACACCTGCCCCGGGGGGACACACTGAGACCGCGGGCCACCGGCCCAGGGCCCGGGCCAGGATGGGGACAAGGTCGGGCCCTTACGTGATTAAAAGGCGTCCGGTCGTTGCGGTCAACGGGGTGCGCAGAGGGTGGATCTAAGCTCCTGGTTTTCTGACGGCGCCACAGGGACGCCTTTAAATTCTCTTCCTAAAGCTGCGCCGTCCCAGTCACTCCCCGACGAGGCCATTTCTGCAGCGAGGCTCTGCACCTCACCCAGTGGCACCCCAGTGGCACCCTTTCAAGGCGTCTCTCGGATGCGCCGGGAGCTACTTCTGCTCGGCTCCCTGCGGCGCCTGCTCTCCCGTCCGACTCAGCGGTCATCTCCTCCCGCCAACATCTCCTCCTGCACCTCAGAGACCGCTCGCAGGGGGGCGGGAGGGAATCGCGCCATTAAAGGGACGCGAGGAACCCCTCTTCCCTTCCCTGGCCCCGTCGTCGTACCTGCTCACGTTCTCTAGCGTGCTGGGCGTCACCGAGCGTGCTGGACGTCACTTAGCGTGATGGACGTCACCTAGCGTGCTGGACGTCACTTAGCGTGATGGACGTCACCTAGCGTGCTGGACGTCACCTAGTGTGCTCGAGGTCACCTAGCGTGCTGGCCGCCACCTAGCGTGCTGGCCGCCACCTAGCGTGCTGGGCGTCACCTAGTGTGCTTGATGTCACCTAGCGTGCTTGACGTCACTTAGCGTGCTGGCCGCCACCTAGCGTGCTCACGTCACCTAGTGTGCTTGACGTCACCCAGCGTGCTGGGCGTCACTTAGCGTGCTGGGCGTCACCTAGCGTGCTCGACGTCACCTAGCGTGCTGGGCGTCACTTAGCGTGCTCGACGTCACCCAGCGTGCTCGACGTCACTTAGCGTGCTGGACGTCACCTAGCGTGCTCGACGTCACTTAGCGTGCTGGACGTCACCTAGCGTGCTGGGCGTCACCTAGCGTGCTCGACGTCACCTAGCGTGCTGGGCGTCACTTAGCGTGCTCGACGTCACCCAGCGTGCTCGACGTCACTTAGCGTGCTGGACGTCACTTAGCGTGCTGGACGTCACCTAGCGTGCTCGACGTCACCTAGCGTGATGGACGTCACCCAGCGTGCTCGGCTAGATGACGGTACCTGTTCTGGCCGCAGGGCTGTACTTTGCCGAGAGCAGAAACGCTCCCGTTTGGTGAGCCCTTCCGGTGGCCAAGGATGAGCGGTGGACACGCTCAGGGAAAACACCTCACAAATACAAGCGAGGGTGGCAGTCTTCTGGATCAATAGGGAGACCGCGCGACGGGGCTGGATCCTTTTTAATACAAATGTGTGTTTATTGGCATCAGAGAGGAGGGAGGGGAGGGGGAGAGAGAAGCATCCACGATGGGAGAATCATGGGCCGGCCGCGTCCTGCCCGCCGCCCCCCCCCTCGCTGGGGAGGAGCCCGCGCCCGGCCTGTGCCCTGACGGGACTCGAACCCTGACCTCCTGGTGCCCGGTCGATGCCAACCACTGGGCAACACGGTCCGGCGAGTTGGGCCCGTTCTGAGACCTTCTCGGCCAGGCTGCCGTGGAGAGGCCCTGCTAGGCCGTCATCTGGGGCGCCCCGTCTCCGGTGGGAACCCCAGTTCTTCTCGGCCGACCACACGCACAGCGGGCCCGTGTGCAGAGACCACAATGAACTTGTTGGAAATGAAGGGAAGAGCTGGACTCCAGACTCACGGACCCAGCGGCCTCCCGCGGGCTCTGCCGTCCGCGCGGCCTGACTGGGACAGCGGGGCGGCTCCGCCCGGGGGCGGCTCTCCTCCGACTGTGGGGCCGCGCGGTCCGCTGTCCGCTCGCTGGGCTGGAGGAGCCCGGAGGCGGCGATCCGCACCCCGCCGCCTTGCCTCCGCTCCGGTGGCTCCCGGGCGCCCAGCCGCTGCGCTCCTGATGCTTCCGCCCAGGCAAGTCTGCGGGTCCCGTGGCGCAGGGGGCGCAGACCCGCCCTGCAGACCACCACCCGGAGCTCCCGCAATGCCGTCTGTGGCCCCAGGCGCGGCCAGGGGAGCAGCAGGGCCCAGGTTCCGCGCTCAGGGCAGCTGCCCCGGCCCCCCGCCTTGCCCCCCCCCCCCCCGCGCCTGCCCGCAGCCCCCACCAGTGCCTGCGCCCTCCCAGCAGACGGAGCTCCGAGGCCACACACACCCGCCTCTGGTAACAGACACTGTGCCCAAGAGGGAGCCTCACCGTTTACGCACAAAGGAGACGCCCTTCTGCTCGGTGCTCGGCCTGCGTTTCTGGGCGGACTCGGCAGCGTCTGCCTGGAGCCCTGGCCTCACGGGCACCCTGATCCATTTCCCGTCTTGGCTTCCTCCTCTCCAGCTAAAGAACGGCCTCTGCGGAGGGCTGATGCCATTCAAAAGGGCGTGGAGCCGGCCGGCGGGGCTCGTGGTGAAGCGCCGACCTGGGAACCAGGAGGTCACAGTTCAGGGCACAGGCCTGGGTTGCGGGCAGGATCCTGGGTGTGGGGCGTGCAGGAGGCAGCCGATCCGTGATTCTCTCTCATTGATGTTTCTCTCTCTCTCCTTTCCTCTCTGAGATCAATACAAATGTATTTTTAAAAACAGAGAGAGAATGAAGAAGGACCTGGCCGGGGAGCTCAGTGGGTTGCAGCGTCATCCCCAGAGGCCCAGGTTGCGAGTTCTATCCCCAGTCAGGGCACGTACAAGAACCAACCAATGAATGCACAAGTGAGTGGAACAACAGACCTCTCTCTCTCTCTCTCTAGTTCTCGCTTTGTAAAATCAATTAATTTTTATTAAAAATAGAAAAGCAGAATGCAGAAAAGCTACGCACAGTTTTGCCAGCTGAGAGGGGAGCGGCCGCTGCTGGTTCCCTAACGACTGAGCAGGGCTGTTAGCGACCCTGTGACCTGCCTCGCTTTCCCGGCCGGTGGAGCTGACATTTACAAGACGCTGTGACAGGCTGCCGTGCTGGCGCCCCCCCCCCCCCCTCCCCGCAGGCTTAAGTGGCTCATATGGTGATTGATCCTTGACCTTGGGCTCATTAACTCCATCCTCTGGCGAAAGCGCCGGGCGGCCACAAGGCACCTTTGTTAGCTGGGCCCGAGGCGGGCGTGATCTCAAGTACATGCCCTGCCCGCGTGCCCGGCACAGGGCTCAGCTCCGACGGGGACAGCGGGAGGACTCTCCGTGGGCGAGAGCAGCAGAGACTCGGGAGCATGAGGCTCCCAAACTGGAACGAAGCCAATGGCACCTAATCCTCTAGGTCAGCGGTTCTCAGCCTGTGGGTCGCGACCCCTTTGGGGGGCGAACGACCCTTTCACAGGGGCCGCCTAAGACCCTCGGAAAACACATATATAATTACTTATTGTTTTTGTGACGAATCACGATGCTTTTATTATGTTCAGTTTGTAACAGTGAAATTGGGGGTCACCACAACATGAGGAACTGTATGAAAGGGTCGCGGCGTTAGGGAGGTTGAGAACCACTGCTCTAGCAGAACAGGGAGGCCCTCAGGGCCAGGGCGGGGGGGCTGCTGCGTCTGCAGTGATGTCCTCTGATTCTTCATGGGGGGCAGGGAGGGTCGTGCAGCGTCTGCAGGTTAACCTGGGACAGGCCCTGCCTCCCCCCGGCCCATCCCGTCTGCAGGGCGAGGGCTCAGGAGGTGCCGGCCGCACTGCTTTTTCTTGTTTTTGTGAAAACATGAGATGAATGTCACCTCCGGAGCCCTGCTCTGCCTGGGGCCTGGGGCCTGAATGGTCCCTGTGCCGCCCCCCCCCCCTTCCCGGGCATCCGGTGTCTGGTTTCCAGGGGCAGGGTGTGCGCCGGCGGCGCAGGTAACCTGATCGCCCCTCACATCTGGGCGCCTCCTCACTCACAGGCCAGAGAGTGTTTCAGACAGACAGACAGACAGACAGACGCGGGGGAAGAGACGGGGAACAAAGATTCCGGGTCCTGGCGGCATTTGCCCGGGACAGACGGTTCTGATCGGGCAGGAATCACCGTTCACAGCCCCCTCCAGCTCGGCAACACCCCCCCCCCAAGGCCACGTCCCGAGCCCCAGCCCTCGCTCGGGGCCTGGTTCCTGGGCAGGAAGCTGCCTGGGCAGCGGGCGCTTTCACTTGCTTATTGAGTGTCTCCAGTCTGTGTGGACGGACGAGGTTGTTGGTAAAACACAGTCACAGTGCAATGCGCTGGACATTTAGATTTAAGCCCAGGGGCCCAGCACCAGCGTCGGCCTCCTCAGGGAGGTCACTGCTGGGATCAGAAGCTCACCTACCGGTCTGTGCCCTCCTCAGCCTGGAGCCCACCTGCGGGCGGGGCCTCCTCCGCTCAGCGCCCCAAACTCACCCGAAAGGAAGCCAGGCCGGAGGGACAGCCACTCCAGCCTCCGGACAGTTGTGCTCAGGGCTGGCTGTGTGTGTGAATCACTCAGATAATCGCTGGATTCTGTGCGTAGCTTGGCTGCTGAGGCCCTTGGCTCATGAATATTCATAGCTCCATCCACACTCAGCTGTCACTTAGGTTTTCCTAGAGCCCTGACAGCTCTCATGCTGAGTGTGTGTGTGTGTGTGTGTGTGTGTGCGCGCGCTGGGGGAGGGGCTGGGGGTGGGGGTGGGGATGGGGATGGGGGTGGGGTCTTGTGTGGGTGGGAACCGTCCGGGCCCACCCATCCAGGCACTGACGGAAAAGGCTCTGTAATCCGTCCTGTGTCTCGTAGGTTGGGGTCTCCCAGGCTGATGACGTCATTGCCTGCTTCCTGAGCTCCATGACAGCCTGGTGCTCAGTGCTGGGCTCTGGCCCGGGGACAGGGCACCATCTCTAACAGTGCGTGGGCTGGCCATCAGGGTGGACCCACGGCCTCCCCGTGTCACTGGGCTGGCCAGCGGGGTGGGCCTATGGACACAGCCTCCCCGTGTCACTGGGCTGGCCAGCAGGATGGACCCACGGCCTCCCCGTGTCACTGGGCGGCCAGCAGGATGGACCCACGGCCTCCCCGTGTCACTGGGCGGCCAGCAGGATGGACCCACGGCCTCCCCGTGTCACTGGGCGGCCAGCAGGATGGACCCACGGCCTCCCCGTGTCACTGGGCGGCCAGCAGGATGGACCCACGGCCTCCCCGTGTCGCTGGGCGGCCAGCAGGGTGGACCCACGGACACAGCCTCTGTGTCGCTGGTGGGAGGGGCTCCCGGGGGTGGGGTTGTCACAATGTCCCAGAGAAAGGATGTTGGGGACTCGCCGGGGACAGTGATCTCTGTTTGTGTGGAATCGCGTCCCTGAGTTTCCAAGGTCCCATTTCCCTCGGCCCGCCCCCCGCCCCCAGGAGGAAGCCCCACTGAGCCTTCAGCTGAACTCGGAGCCAGTGTCCCCAGCTCCCGCCCCAGGTGGGAGCAGCCCATCCGGTCAGGCCGGCCGAGTGTGTGCTCAGTTGCTGTCCAGCCGTCCATTGCCCGTGGGGTCCCCAGGGAGAGAATTCCTTTGCGCAGGGGACTGCGTGCTCCCAAATGCCCCTGGGCTGGCTGTGGCCCCCCATTCTGGCCGGCCACCTCTGTCCCCAGGTGTGACTGACAGGCCCCCTCCCTCGCCACCCGTGTTGGACCCTCCCCCGGGGCCTGTGGGGAATATGAAACATGTATGGAATATGTATGAAACACGTATCCATGCCTCCGTCATTGTCCGCTCAGCAGGCACCAGCAGGCCTGCCGTCCACGTGGGTCCAGTGTCGTTACTGAGGTGGGGTCCCTGAGGCAGAGGGTCCCGCTCACAGGACAGAACCTTCCGGAGTGACTGTGACCCAGTCTCCACGTGTGGGTCTCGGGGTCACTTTCTCTGCGCCCCGAGGGCCCGGCGGCCAGGAGCTGTCTCTGGCCCATCGTGTCCACGGGAGACGGAGGGTCCTCCGTGGGAGGCCACGGGCCTGGGAGCGGCATGAGCAGGCGTCCCACTGCCTCCCCCGCACCTTCAGCCGAAGCAGAGCTTCCTCCATGGCCTCCCCGCGCCCTTCCCGCCCCCCGCCCTCCCCGCCCTCCCCGCGCCCCGGCTCCTCCGTCCCCGTTCGGTTCGGACGCGCGGGTGTCTTTCTCCTTCAAAAGGTTTAAAGTGAAGTCTCGTTCTGCCGCGCCCACAGGCTCTGGAACCCTCCGGTCCGCTGCCCGGAGCCGTGTGTCGGGTCAGAGCGCCTGGTGGGTCTCGCCCGCCCCCTCTGGGAGCAGCAGCCCCGCCCGTAGGCAGGACCCACCCACGGCCCCCCTCATCCTCTCCTTCCAGAGAGAACTGTTTCCTCCTCGGGACACCCTCACTCCCCTCCCCGCTCCGCGTCCTGTGAACCGGCTTCGGCGCCCGCCGGGAAAGCGGCGTTTTCCCCGCAGCGCCCCCTGAAATGGGCCTTCCCGTACCCGATCCAAGCAAATGGCAGAATCTCGATATTCGTCATTTATTCAGAAATGTAAACAGACTAAACTTGCTGGTTAAAATGTGCTTTTAGGATTCCAATTACATAAGCAACCCAGTTGTTTGCTACCTGTCAAAAGAACAGCACGGAGACGGAAATAGGAACGAGTATGGAAAACGCTTCTCTGAGACGAATAAACCGGGTCACAGCGGGGGCGGCAGGCAGGGGGACAGGGTTTCCTGTGGAGGAGGGGGGGCAGCTTCGGGCGAGCAGCAGCCCCCAAACACGGGCATGTCACCACCTGCTCCGTCTGCTCCTGCAGGGCCACGCAGACGACACGCCCTGGAGGCACAGCCCGTTTTCCGAGTCCCCGGTGGGGGCGTGAGAGGCCTGTCTTTCGGGGGCGCCCACGTGGGTCTGAGGTGACCCCTTAATGCTCACGGCCCCTGGGCGGGTCCTGGCCAAGTGTTTGTGAAGGAGAAGGTGGAGACCAGGGAAGGTGGACGAGGAAGAGCCCGTCAGACCAGCCGCCCGCCAGGGGCCTTGCTGCCGAGCCCGCACTTTGGCGGGTTTGCCAGCATCCGAGGGGCCGGGTCAGGGTCAGGTTCGGGGCAGGACGGCCCTGGAGCCCGAGTGCTGCCTGCAGGGCGTGGGGAGGGCAGGGCGGCCCTGCGGCTGCTGACAGATCCAGGCCACAGAGGCCCTGCGGCCAGGGGTTCCTCTCTGTGCTGTGTGTCTCCTGGCCCCGGCCCCGGCTGTGTGCAGACCCGCCCGTGGGCCCCTCGCTCCCCGCTCAGCCCTCCGTGTCCAGGCGTGTCTGGCACCCCCCCCCCCCCCCCCCAGCTTCTCCAGCAGCTGCCATGGAAATGTCATGCCTCCAGGTGCGGCATGCCTTATTCATGAGCCTGCGAGCTGTTGCCAAGGGGACCAATGGGCGGCGGCGCCATTCGCATATTCATTGTGTGGGGCGGGGCTGCCACCTGGACTGCCAGTGGCTGGGCCCTGGTCAGGGTTTCCTTTTGCAGAGGCTGCCTGTCCTTTCTTTCCAGAGGGGCCCAGGGCTTAGGTCCCCAGTGCACTGACCCAGCGAGGGGACCCCGCGGAGCCTCCAGCCCCCCTCCCGCCCCCTCTGCCTCTCTGGGAGGTCGGCCTCAGGTCAGACTCCTCCCGCCCTCTCCCTGGCTGGGCTGCCGGCCAGCAGGCACCCCGGGGCCCAAGACGTGACCTCACAACACCTGGGTGACTAGGCCCACTGCACGCCAGACCCTGCAGCGGGGGCAGCGTGGTGACACTGGGGGTCCTGGGGGTGGGCACTGTGGGTGCCAGGGCTGCACCAGTGGGCAGTGGAAGGTGGACACTGAGGAGGTACCAGGGCTGGAGGTGTGAGAGATCCCCCATTAGTTCCTCTCCACACACCCCCCCAGTGGGTCATGGAAAACGTGTGCTAATGTCCATCCATGATGTGGAAGGAACGCTCCAGAAACTGCTGGACCCACCACAGCCCACTCTCAGCCCAGGGGCAGCTGGGCACCACCCCGCGGGGCGAGGATGGAGGGGCTGAGGCAGTGCTCCCCGGAGAAGCAGGACCTCAATGCTCCCAGAAAGGGGACCGGTCCCCCCCCCCCGCGCCCCCCCCCCCGCCAGGGGAGAGAGCGGTGCTGAGGGAGGGGCCGCGGGCGGTGTGCTTGGGTGAGGGTGCAGAGCGGGCAGCTGGCTGACGGGGGCAGGGCAGGCGGCATGCCCTTCGGTCTCTGTGTCACAGCGTTGGGTGCGTTTCCGGGCTGTCGGACGCTCTTCTCTGAGTGAGGGGGTGCTGGGCGTGCAGGTCAGGGCTGTAACCTGCAGTGCACGGGGCTGCAGAGCCCCCGCGGGGCGAGGGGTACGCATGACCTTGGGTTGACCTGAAACACAGACAACCAGCCATTTCTCCTGCAAACGGGCTCCGTGGGAACGAGAACTGCACTTGGGGGGTGGGTCCAAGGAGGAGCCCAGCGCCCCTCTGTCCGGAGAACAAAGGAGAGGAGGCTGCTTTACGGAGGGAAGGGGTGTCAGGGCTGGTGTTACCTCAGAGTCCGTTGAAGGAAACTGGGAGGCCAGGGTGTCGTGGCTTCTCATTGGCTGAGGGGTTGGGGGGGAGTCCTCCTCATGCCCCTGGGGGAGGGGAGCAGTATTTGAGGAGGTTTCTGGTGACTGACCTTCATGCCGTCCATGCAGCAGAAGGCAGGGCCCCGGAGGCCCCGCTGGGAGCCCCGCGGGATGGAGATGGGTGGGTGCACAGGGCACTCGGGCTGGTGACAGTGACCCAGCTGGGATCCTGCCCAACAGGCACCGAGAGCAGGAAGCCGCCCCTGGGTGGACCACACTGGGGAGCCCGTCCGAGCTTCCTGGGCTCAGCCTGGCGGTGCCCTGGGAGGAGGGGCCCCGGGGCTGGCAGAGGCCTGCAGGGGGCGCAGAGGAGGGGCCCCCCCTTCTGCAATGGCTGGGGGTCTCTAACGGCCTTGCAGGTCCACAGGGAGCGCTCAGTGGAGGGGAGGAGGACGGAAGGGCGTCGGAAAGGGTGCCCCTGCCTGGCGTCGGCTGGTGTTTTGCAGCAAAAGCATAGCCTCCAAGAGCCAGCAGGTCGCTGCCCTGCTCTCCATCCGGGTCAGGATCGGGGTCTCTGGTGCTTTGTGTCACCAGGAAACCAGTGCTGAGGCCAGGGGGCGCCGGGACCTCGCCGGGAGGACTCCGGCCTTCTCCGGGGCCTCGGGCGGTCCAGGCGGGAGCCCCAGCTCAGGCTCGGGGGGGCTCACACCCACGCGCGCAGCGTCACAGGTGAGCACCCGGCCGGCTCCGCACAGGACGCCGATCCCGGCTGCGAGGGCACGAGTGGCTTCCACGGTGTCTCATCACAAAACGCCCGAGGCCGGCGCAGGCGGCTGCGGACAGGTCGCTCCGGCTGCCCTGAGAGAAGTGACTCCGCGTTAAAGCCGTAAGGTCCCTCACGGAGAAGTCAGCTCCCCCCAACCACTCAGCCCCGACCCCCTGCCCTCGCACCAGCGGGTGGGTGCAGTGGGAGGACGTGGGCGCACGCGTCTCCTGGGGGTGCAATGGGAGGACCGGGTGGGGTGGAGGGGGCGGGAGGCAGGAAACCGGGGCGCTTTCTCTTAGTCCTACATTGTTTTAGGCCCTCATCTGCCCTCCAGCTTCTGAAGCCCAATTCAGGCCAATGGGGACTTTTTTTTGTCTCTCTCTCTTTTTTTTTAAACATATTTTTATTGATTTCAGAGAGGAAGGGAGAGGGAGAGAGAGAGAAACATCAATGAAGAGAGAGAATCATTGATCGGCTGCCTCCTGCACGCCCCACTCAGGACTGAGCCCGCAACCTGGCCGTGTGCCCTGACCAGGAATCGAACCCGGGACCCTTCAGTCCACAGGCCGATGCTCTATTCACTGAGCCAAACTGGTGAAGGCCAATTCAATCAGCCTCACAATTTGGTGGCTCTAAAATATACGTAAAAATGTAAAACACAAACAAACAAACAAAAATCAGACCTTCTTTCCCACAGCTGCAGGTAACGCCTACCCAGTGGGGAAGGTGGTAAAACGGCCAAACTCACAAGCCCCTCAGCTCCGCCCTGTCTCCTGGTGGCCGGGCCCCAGGCTTCCCTGGAACCCTCCCGGGTGCGCTCCCGCCGCCCCCCTCCCCCCGAGCTCACAGGACCCGTCCTCATCCGACTCGTGATTATGTCTCCCCTCCAGGGAGGGTGAGCTTTGCCACGTTTTAATAAAGCAATTTGGAGCAGACACAGGCACAAAGGCGGCATCTAGATGGTAGATATATACGCGCGTAATTAGGCGGCTGGGAAATGACTGGGGTGGTGTTTGAGGAGGCCAGGGGTTCGGCATTGCCGGGGAAGCTGGTAAATAAGCCCGTTGTGCCCGGGGGAGCCCTGATTGCCTATTCACGGCTGAAATCGCCACAAGCCCGGCTTCGTTAAGGGATGAATAGCTGCTAATTCGCAGCGCTGCCAACGCAAAGTTCAGACGACAGGATAAGAAATCCCTCAAATCAGAACCCACCAGCTGCCCCGCAGACACACAACGGCAACGTTCCTCAGAGGCTGGCGAGCCTATTTTTAAAAGCATCCCCCAGTGAAAGCGCGGGAGGAAAGGGATGCAGGTGCAGGGATGGGGATTTGATCATAAACATGGAAGTGGGAGGGATGGAATCAGTGCATTTGTTCTAGCGACGCACCCATCGCTTCCTCTGAGCAGGGACTGTCCCTGTGCTCTCAGCAGAGGAGGCCCCCGGAGCGTTATCTGGGGAGCTGGCTGAGCCTGTCCTGCAGATCTGTGTGCTGCGCGTGCAGAGCAGGAGCACGGAGGTGACGAGAGGGTCCCCGTGGCCGCCCTCCAGAAGGCGGCAGATGGAGGAGGAGTCAGACCTGCGGGAAGAGGGGCCGGAGGGGCCGGCGCACGTGGACGCCCAATGGACGCCCAGCTCAGAACCGCACCGCCGCCCCTGCCCAGCCTGGAGCGCCCCAGCGGGGAGTGACGAGGAGCAAGTGTTTCCTTTGACGGAGGAGGAAACTGCGGGCAGGAGAGGCTCTGGAACGTTCCAGAGCCACACGGCCCAGGGCAGGGCCCGAGCCTGGCCTGCAGCCGCGACCCTGGGCAGGAGACCAGGAACTTCTCTCGGCTGATTATTCAAAGACTAAAAGACAGAGCAGACACCCCGCCCCTCCGCCAGCGCCACACACACACACACACACACACACACACACACACACACACACACACACGTCGGCCGCGGTGGCCGACCTGAGGACGGCGAGCTTCCACAGCGGCGAGTCATGAGCGCCGAGAGCCGGCGCGTGTTGGCATCAGGGACCGAGGAACGCCCTCCCCGAGCCTGTGACACACAGTAACCCTCTCGCCGTGTTTTCAGTACAGTTATCCTAACCTTTTATTATCGTGCAGTTTCAAAACATGATGCCGTCAGAGAATATATTCCCAACGGAAAACATCCTAAGGAAGTAGACCCAGATACTAAAAAACGGCTATTTCTCCTTAGGCTTTCCTATCAAATACAATAAAAACCTAATATGCAAATTGTCCCCTCAGGTGGTCGTTCGACCGGGAGTTCGACTGCTCGCTATGACGTGCGCTGACCACCAGGGGGAGGCGTGGAACATGGTGGGCATCAGTGACGTGGGGCTGGCAGCGGGTGGCAGAGGCGGCGCTGCTGGCCCCGATGGGCCCGACAAGAGCAGGATCATGGCGGATGGTGGAGCAGGGGAGCGGGAGGCACCAGGTCAAGGCCAGTGTAAGCGAGGCCCATTTGCCCCGCTGATCGCCCCACTGATGGCAGCAGCGAGGGGTGGGGCTGCCGCCCGGCTCCCAGGCGCTGAGGGAGCCGGGTGGGGGTGGGGGTGGGGGGACCCTGGCCCGGATCCATCGTCCCAGAGGTGGATGGTGGAGCAGGTGAAGGGGTGTCACCAACCCAAGATGGGTGTCAGGGCTGTGGGGCTGTGAGGCTGGGGGAGCAGCTGGGGCCCCTGTCTCCGCAGGCCACCCCGAGGGACCCCACCTGTGCATGAATTCGTGCACCAGGCCTCCGGTATTTTATATTTGTCGGGCGCTAATCTGTACTCTTTATGTGATGACATAGTTTTAAGAACCACACACATGTTTTCCAAAGTCCGCTCTCTAGAGAAGAGGGCAGGGGCGTGTACAGCACAGCAGGGCGCGGGGCGTGGGGCGGGCGGGGAGGGCAGCGGGGGAGGCGTTAAGAGCTTGCACTGCAGCCTTAGACACAGTGTGTCTGCGCTGAGCACGCGCCCGCGGTCAGTCCTCCACAGGGTCACTGAACCTCTTTCTTTAAAAACAATTCCAGCTATTTTTCTTAAATATATTTCTATGGGAAAGTTCAGGAATTTATTTATTTTTTAAGTACATTTTTATTGATTTCAGAGACGGAGGGACACGTACCTGTCCAGTGTAAGGAACAATTTATTCGATGGCTCAAAGTGGCTTAGAAATGTCCCTGTCATGCAACTGAAGGGCTTTTTTATTCTTTTCACGGCACAGGAGTTATGATCAGGGACAGTATGACCAGGAAATGACGCTTCGCTTTGGGAAATGAGTTAATGACTTAAAAATAATCTCCAGCACGTGGGCACACGGATAAACTGCGCCTCTCGCGGCTTCCTGTTTTCCTGCGTCTGCGAGTGGAGACGGACGCCACCCCGCCCAGCGTGAGCCTCACCCCGTGAGCACCCAGGGCCCCCAATCCGCAAGCCGGCGTTCTGTGAGCGGCTGGTTGCCATGACAATAATCTCTCAAGTACCACCACGTCGACAGAGAGGGTAGGAGCCATTTGTTTCAATCCTGTGGCTGAATTTAATGAGAGGTGGTGTGTTGGCGACGATAACACAGAGGCGTTCGGTGCGTGACATGAGGCCCCTGTTTGAAGCGTCGCTCGCACATGATACACAATATCGGCGAGAGAGTTCAAACGTTATTTTTCCTGAAATGACAAGGATGTTTTCAGTTGTGCCTCGATAGCGTCTGACCCGCAGCAGACACCTAGGCCGCGCTGAAACGCACAGCCAGGCCCCACGTGGCTCTGCCGCCAATTAGTGGCACTGCCTGCCGTGGTCACAGGACGGCTTTGCGCTTCGTGAGCACATGGCCGTCGCTTCTCTGAGCGCCCTCCTTTCTGTAGGAGGCAGACCCTCGAGGGGTGCAGAGCTGGGGGAGCAACTCGTTCTTGTGCCTGGAAACCGGCAGCCGCCCCTCGCCCGGCCTGGAGGGGCCGTGGGGCCAGGACGCGGGCGGCGTTTACAGTGGGGGATTGTCCTGGTTCCTCTCAGGCCCTGCTGTTGGGGGAGGGGCAGTTCGGCCCAAGGCTTTTCTCACTGCCCATCTGCTGCACCCCGGGCCCGGCACCTCCCCTCGGGGCTCCCTCACGCTCCCGTCCACGGCCGTGGCCCCTGTCCCTGGTCCGTGTTTTGTGCCTCAGCTTCCGTCTCGGGCGGGGCCTTCTCGGTCGCCCTGTCCCGTCCTGACCTGCTCCCGCTGCAGGGACTGCGGTGGCCTCGGCCCAGGGCACCTTCCCGCCCCTCTCTCTCCCGGGCTCTCCCGTCACGTGGACGGCCACAGTCTTTCCATACGTGACGCTCAGCACCTTCTAAAGGCGTCCACGTCACAGGCGTCTGTGGCCGGACTCGCGTGTCTCCTGAGGGACAGCGCCGCTCATTGCACCGGCGGTGACGCTGCCGTGTGCGGGGCCCTGTGCCCGCGGCACCGCATCTACAGCCGTGTTTCCGCTGCCTGTGGTGTCGGCCTCCTCACCTAGTGGACGGAGGGGGGGGCTCAGGCGGTCGGGTAACCGGCTACGGTCTCCCAGTTTGCACTGAAGCCACCCCTCCGTTCGCAAACCACAGCCCTTAATTTTTAATGTTTGTATTGATTTTTAGAGGAAGGTGAGGGAGAGAGAGAAACATCGGTGAAAGGGACACATCCACCGGCCGCCTCCCGCACGCCCCCTCCTGGGGAGCCAGCCGCAACCGCACCCACCAGCCACACCCTTCCATTCGCACCCGGAACCCCGATGTTGCGAGAGGTTGCTCTCGGGCCTCAGACTTTTCTGTGTTTTCTCTTCAAAAAGACAGGGGTCCGGCCGGCGTGGCTCATGGTTGAGCACTGACCTATGAACCAGGGGCCACTCCCCGACAGGGCACAGGCCCGGGTGGCGGGCTCGACCTTCAGTGTGGGGTGCGCAGGAGGCAGCGATCTGGAATTCTCTCTCATCGCTGATGTTTCTATCTCCCTTTCCCTTCCTCTCAGAAATCAATAAAAAATATATTTAAAAAAAATGTTTTATAAAAGGGCCTCCGTGCCCCAGGCGGCTGTGTTAACAGAAGGGAAGGTTTGGGTCTAAACTCGGCTGCGATCTGGCGTTTCTCTGGGTGTTCTGTTCCGATGCTCGCTCTGTTGTCCGCCCGGCTCCGGTCACGGTCACGGTCGGCGGCACTTGACTTGAATGGCCCTGGACGGAGGCCCCTCGGCAGCTGCTCCCGCGGGAGGCTTCCCGAGGGAAAGTCCACAGGTGGCTGCTCACCCGCATCCTCTTGCCCGGAGCTGGGAGGGACCGGGGGGCTCTGTGTGAGGGTCCGGGGGGCGGGGGGGAGGTGCCCCGTGTGCGGGGAGATAAGAGAACGGGACCGACTCGCCCTCGCTGAGCACTCGCTGTCCCCGGCGCCGTGGGGGCTGCGTCCCCGGCTCAGTTCAGGCTCCACCGGCCTGGGCGGGCCTGACGGTGCTGCCGCGGCCGGGATCCCAGCAGCCACGGGGAGGCGTGCGCGGGGCTGACCGAGGGAACAGTAACCGGGCAGCTCCTCGGGGTGCGGAGTCCGAGCCCGGGCGGCAGGGAGCGAGGGGCCACGCAGCCCCTCCAGGGTCGGCCGCTAGGAGCTCCCCTTGGAGCGGCCCCGGCGTTGGCCTGGGAGCCGCAGCCGAGGGCGGGGGACCTGCCTGCCGGGCGGGCCTTCGCCACGGCCACCTCCCTCCCGAGGGCTGGGCCCCAGGGGAACGCAGGGGTGGGGAGTGCCTTCGGCTTGTATGTTTCCAAAGTAAAATAAAAAGCATTTCTTTTCCTTATCGGTAATTGTTCTAACAGATAACGATGTTCAAAAGTATAAGAGCAGCACGGCATGACATTGTGTGTGCTTGTACGTGTGTGTTCACGTGTGTAAATATGCAGATATACACACATACACATACGTGCTTGCGTATGCTTAGAAGTGATGTAATCGGCAGCGACGCCGCCGGGAGGGGGGGAGGGGGTTCGGTAGCGTGGGGCGCCGCTCGTGGGCAGCGGGCGTGTGAAGGGACCCGGTGACGGGGACGCGGCTGCAGATCCTGAGGGAGAGACCGGCCGTGGGCGGTGCACACGCCGCCACGTGCAGGTGAGGCTCAGCGCCGTGCGCCCGCGCCTGCGGGACCTTATTAGCCAGCGTCACCCCAATAATTCACTCAGGAACCCTGCTCGGGGCTTCCCTGGAGCACCTCCTGTCTTCCTCGCCAACAGCGAACCCCCAGAAGGCGCAGGAGCCGGGCACTTCCTGCTCACAGGGCCCGGCGGGGGGCCTCTTCCCGGGGCCGTGGGCGGGCGGCCGGCCCTCCACGCGGCCAGGCCACGGGGGAGGCTGCGCAGAACCGGCTTCAGAGCCGCCCCCCGGGCACGAAGGGCGGAGGGACGGTGCTTCGGTTGCGTTTTGTCTCCTTTTACTTTTTATTTTAAAAATTATCTTTATTGATTTCCGAGAGGGAGGGAGACAGACATCCATGATGCCGGCCAGGCTCTGCGGCTCGGTCCGCGGGAACGTGGCGTCGTCCGCAGGGAAGACCCGCTCTCGCTCGGGGGACACGTGTCAGGAGCCCGGGCCAAGGGGGACCCCGTGTTCTCAGCCTCACGGGGACCCCACTCCTCTCACACGAGCGTGCCGCCCCTTCAGATGTGCCAGCACCTCCACCGGCTCCACCAAGTCTGACCTTGGTCCCCCGGCGACCTGGCCGGGCCCTGCCTGGTCCCTGAGATGCGGATGGACAGGGTCCCCGGGGGCGGCCTGGCGGCGGGAACCATTGCCTCTCCTCACCGCCCTCCCTGGCTGACCGCAGGCGCCCCGGGGCCACCGCATGGCTGTCTGGGTAGCAGAGCTGGACGCTGCCATCCAGGCGGCCTGGGGTAGACGCCCGGACCTGCCCTCCGTCCCCCGCCGCCCCCTCCCCTGGGGAGCCTCAGGCTGACGGATCTCCCAGCGAGCTCTGCTCCATGACCCTCCTGTGACCCCTCTGCGGCTGTGAGTGCTCTCGGGGCTCAGTGGTGTTTACACTGGGCATCAACCTGCCGCCTTGTGCTGTCCGTCCGTCCGTCCGGGTGAAGAGTGCCGGGAGCCAGTCCATGCTTGCTGTTTCAAGGGACCTGGCATATATGGCATACGGTTCTTAATATGTTTGCTCACCTTCTTGGCACTATGTGTTTTAACCAAGGTCTCTGAGAAAGGTTGTTTTCCCCAGGTAGGGATTTTCCCCTGAAGTTAGGGAGGGAATAAAACCCCTCAACTAAGTGCCAGGTGGGTAATTAATCCCTTTAACTACGAACAATCATGCTTAAACTACATAATCTTTTCTCCCTGGAATGGAGATAAGAAACGCCCTAACCTTTGTAATAGAGATTGATAGGATTGAATCAACTGGTATAAATACAGTTGTAACAAGACAGAAACACTCAGAACTTAGAACAGAATCAAGAAGACAGAACCTACACGGAGCCTAGAGACAGAAGAACTTCGCTGGAGAGAGCATGCCGGAGGATCCTGGAGAGGGACTGGCATCGGAGCCTAGAGACAGAGCCTAGCGGGAGAACATGGCAAGGGATCCTGGACTGAACCTGACTACAGAGATTGGCAGGAGAGCCTGACTAGAACCTGGTGACTGAACCTGGCTGGAGATCCGAAGCAGAACCTCTCTGGAGATCGAGACCAGAACTTGGCTGGAGATCCTGGCTAGGCTGCTGATCAACTGAACGCTGTCTCCGTGTCATTCCTTCTTCGCCGACTCCGTCCACACCTTTGGGGACCCCTGGACCTGCTGGGGTTGGACCCCGGCATCTGGCGCCCGAACAGGGACCCCTAGGTAAGCGCCCCACATTCGGGACGGATCGGACTCCACCGCAGGAAGAGGGTGGATAGTCTTCGCCGACTCCGTCCACACCTTTGGGAACCCCTGGAACAGGATTCCCTTAGGTAAGCCGCCCCATTGAGAACCCCCACACTCGGGACGGATCAGACTCCACCATAGGAAGAGGGTGGATAGTCTTCGCTGACTCCGTCCACACCTTTGGGAACCCCTGGAACAGGATTCCCTTAGGTAAGCCCCCCCCCATTGAGAACCCCACACTCGGGACGGATAGGACTCCACCAGGGTGCTGCGGACCCCCCTATAGAGGATAAGTAGGGTAAGAAGGTGGATAGTACAGAACTTAGATTGAGAAGATGTGCCATACTGAGTCCAAAGAAAGAAGACTCTGTATTGATCTTTAGATTAAGAAGATGTGCCATACTGAGTCTAAAGAAAAAAGACTCCGTATTGATCTTTTAACATATGTGCTTGCTAGCAGAGGAATTAAGGTTACTCCCAGTCAGACAGAACATTTTATACAAGAAATACGTCCATGTTTTTCTGAGGAAGGAAAGGTGCTGGAAAGGTAAATGTAGAGGCATGGGAGAAGGTAGGCCCAAGGAGCCTTATCCTTAACCCCACTGCAGCCTTTCCACCCTGGGAAAGTGCAGGATTGGCAAGCTCTCCCTGGGGTGATAGATCAGGACTCAGGTAATAGCGGAAAGCGCCAATCCTACTCTTAAAATGGATACAAGAGAGCGTTTGAGGTTTTTCTTTTTAATGCCTGCTTTTAAAAAATAAAAAAGGGGGAATTTGCCGGGAGCCGGTCCATCCTTGCTGTTTCAAGGGACCTGGCATATATGGCATACGGTTCTTAATATGTTTGCTCACCTTCTTGGCACTATGTGTTTTAACCAAGGTCTCTGAGAAAGGTTGTTTTCCCCAGGTAGGGATTTTCCCCTGAAGTTAGGGAGGGAATAAAACCCCTCAACTAAGTGCCAGGTGGGTAATTAATCCCTTTAACTACGAACAATCATGCTTAAACTACATAATCTTTTCTCCCTGGAATGGAGATAAGAAACGCCCTAACCTTTGTAATAGAGATTGATAGGATTGAATCAACTGGTATAAATACAGTTGTAACAAGACAGAAACACTCAGAACTTAGAACAGAATCAAGAAGACAGAACCTACACGGAGCCTAGAGACAGAAGAACTTCGCTGGAGAGAGCATGCCGGAGGATCCTGGAGAGGGACTGGCATCGGAGCCTAGAGACAGAGCCTAGCGGGAGAACATGGCAAGGGATCCTGGACTGAACCTGACTACAGAGATTGGCAGGAGAGCCTGACTAGAACCTGGTGACTGAACCTGGCTGGAGATCCGAAGCAGAACCTCTCTGGAGATCGAGACCAGAACTTGGCTGGAGATCCTGGCTAGGCTGCTGATCAACTGAACGCTGTCTCCGTGTCATTCCTTCTTCGCCGACTCCGTCCACACCTTTGGGGACCCCTGGACCTGCTGGGGTTGGACCCCGGCAGAAGAGGAGATGGGGAGGCGACGGAGGGTCACGAGTGGTTCCTCCCGTTGAGCCGCCCAGTCTCTGCGAGGGGCGGTCTCCCCGGCACAGGGCTCTGCCGGCTCCTCCCTGGGTGTGCGGGGCGGGGGCGGCCCAGTCAGCGGCCCCAGGACCTGGCGCTGCGATGGTGTGTGACTCAGGTGCCCGCTGCCTCTGTGACCAGCATGAGTCCCTCGGGCCCAGGGCACCGACACGGCTTTGGCACCGAACACACGTGCGTCTAATTCATTGAATGACCGTGTTCGTGAAGTCTCCTTTCAAAAGGTGTGGTTCATGGCCCGGCCGGCGTGGCTCAGCAGTTGAGCGGCAGCTCATGAGCCAGGAGGTCAGGGTTCGATTCCCGATCAGAGCACAGGCCCGGGTTGTGGGCTCGATCCCCAGTGGGGGGCATGCAGGAGGCAGCCATCGATGTTTCTTTCTCACCAATGTTTCTGTCTCTCTCTCCCTCTCCATCTCTCTCTAAAAAAATTTTTTAAAAACATTTTAAGATATATATTTAACACACACACACACACACACACACACACATATATATATTTAACCCAGCGTGCTCACGGCTCATGTACTGAAGCATGAGTGTAGTTTAACGATACACCAACAAATCGCAGAGGAGAGCATCGCTTTGGCTGCGGACGGCACGTCTGTGACGTCCCCGTCCGACAGGCCGCTTCCTTCCGGCCTCAGGGGTCCCCACAGCCCCGCTGCGTGGAGAAGGAGGCCCCGGGATGAATGCGTCGACGTGAGCAGCTCTCAAACACAGGCTGCTTCGCTCAGAGGTTGTGTTCCTAACGGGAGAGTCCCAGTTCAAAACGTGGATCCCAGCCAGTCAGCTTCCCGGCTTGTGCTTCACGCGTCGTTTTCAATGTATTTTTAAAACTTTTACTCTCCCCCGTCATTGAGCAGTTCATGTCTGTGTCAATCAGCGAGCTATGCCTGGAGGCATGTATATCTTTAAAAACCTATGGATCTACCTGCCCTGGGAAGCTCATGGGGAGGAATCATCAATAGCCACTTCTTTTCTTCCTAACCCGCCCTCATCTGCGAGTAGAACTTCCCTCACTGCTTCCCGCACGTGCTTGTCAAGAAGCATGCTCAGCGAACACGTGAGGGGCGGCCGCCGATGGGCGAGGACCCATGTGCTCTGTGCCTCCTGGTTTCCAGAACCACCGCCGGCGACGAGTGGACAGGATTTATGGCGCCGTTTGCCTGTCAACAGCCTTTTCTTCCCGATGGGACGGAGATACGCGCGGAATGAAATTACCCAGGAGCGCCAGCCCCGTCCTCCCTGCGGCTCATTTCTCAGGTTCACGCCGGAGGAAGCCCCGCCTCGCCGCGCGGTGATGATGCTTAAGGAGATAAAAGGAGGAGCGGGCGTGCGGGCAGCGGGGGCTCCGTCGGGCACAGCTCACGCTTCTGCTGAATCACATGGAGCATCCCCCCGGAAACGGACAGCGCGCAGGCCTCTCTCCCACGGCCGCCGGCGCAGTGGCCGCGGTGACTCTAGAATAAACTAATCACCCACAGCCTGGTGGCTGCGGGTTCGTGTTCAGGTAAAAACATACCAGTAAAGAATTCATCGTAGAACAAGGGGGTCTGTTCCCCTTCCAGAAGGTGCCCTCGTGGAAATGGGGAGTTTTGTAGAAATAGAAAAAGGCTTGAGCCCGGCCGGGTGGCTCAGGGGCTGAGCATCGACCTAGGAACCAGGAGGTCAGGGTTCGATTCCCGGTCAGGGCACAGGCCCGGGTTGTGGGCTCCATCCCAGTGTGGGGCGTGCAGGAGGCAGCCGGTCAGTGATTCTCTCTCATCATGGATGCTTCTCTCTCTTCCTCTCCCTCTCCCTTCTTCTCTGAAACCAATAAATTTTGTGTTTTTTTTCAAGAAAAAGGCTTGAGGCAAGGAGTCTGGCCAGGTCCCCCTCTCAGCGCGCAGGTCGCTTATCAGCCTGAACCCCCAAACCTCATCTGCAGCCTCAGAACGAGAACAAGGCCCCCCGCCCCCCATTGCCGCGTTTGGGGTTCCATCGGGGACCGCGAGCCTTTCTGACTCATGAGGCCACGGGGTCAGCCCTGCTCCTGAAGCGTCGAGACTCGGGGTCACCGAGGAAAGCCTGCGCTTTGGGCCAGGAAACGCCACCTGGGCCTGGGGAAGTGATGACCGTCACAGACAGACGGACCCAGAAAAGGCCTGAGCCCAGCGGGCAGGGCCGGGAGGGCGCCGAGAAGGAGCCTGGGGTCACACTGGGGCGGAGCGCACGGGGACCCTCACAGCAGTGACATAGCATCGAGCAGGTGCTCGCCCCTGAGAACTGAGCAGACTTGGGGTCCGAGACCAGGCGGTGGGGCAGACGCAGCCAACGGTGAGGGAGGAGCGGGAGGGACGATGGGAGCCCAGCTTCCTGCCACCTTCCCGCCGCCCTGGCAGGATGGCCTGGGCCCGGCTGCACGCCCCACCCCCCAGCACCCTCCATCACGCTCATCTTTCCTAAACTCACGCCCGGTGGCCGCGGCACCCACAGGGCTGTGACTGTCACCAGAATCCACTCGACACACAACACACGCCACATGCGGCCCATTGACAACAGAGAGTGGTTTCACGTCTGAAGAGACAATGTGGGCATTGTGGGACGTTGGCGGCCGCCCCTCAGGGACGTCGGGGTGGGGTCGCCGTGTTTGGGTGCATCGCAGTGTCTACTGAGCCCACAATCGCCCCGATCTCGGGGACCCCCTCAGAGAACCCCCCCCAGCCGTGCCCGCCGGGCCCTCGCGCGAGGCTAGGGTTACTCGCCGCATCCCCTGCGGGCGGACTCTCGCCTCCTGTGCCGTCCCGGCTGCGGGGAAAGCGATCCCTTCTCCTCGGACACTTGGGCCCGGGTTCTGGCCACAGTGCGCGGTCGGGTTTCCCGCCCTTTATTGGGGCCGCATCAAAGAGCCTCTGTTCTGAGTGAGGAAATAAGTCGCGTCTTGGAGGAGGAGGACTCTGATAAGAAAGGCTTTGTGGGCCCCGGGGAGCTGACCCGTTCGCTGTCTGTCTGCCTGGAGGTGTGTGTCCGGCCCCTCCATTGGCCGAGGAGCCGGGGGACCAGCGGCTCTCCCCGCCCGTGGCTCGCTGGGGCTGGTTTGCAGGGAGCCGAGCCCCCCAGCAAGCCCCTCCCGTGTGCAGGGTCGGTGCCCCTTGAAAACCAAACCTTCCTTTTGTGGGGAATAACCCGCTAGCACTTTGGCGCGATTCTAATGGGAGAGCCCAGCCCAGGTCATTCGCGGGCGAGAGGTCGCTGTGCGCCAAGTGCATGGGGTGGGCTGTTCGCCTTGGCAATGAGTTGACCTCAATTAAGGAGCTGGAGACAATAATTAAAAATAGATGAAAAAACAAAATAGCCTTCATTTCGAGTCGACTTCCAATCCGTTTCCGTGCAAAGGATCGCACCTGGTATTGATCTAATCCCCCCAGTGAGCTCTCTGTGATAGAAGAGGACCCGAGGTTCATGGAGCACAGTCAGTAACAGCGCCGACTCCAGCGCAGTGCCCCTGAGCTCGGGCAGCCGTGGGCGCAGCGTCACAGCAGAGCGCCCACTCGCAGGCCCACAACCCTAACCGTGGGCGCGGGTGCTTCTGAGGGGGTCGGGCGCGTTCCGGGTGGTGTGGCCGGAGACCGAGGGTGTTTCTGAATGACTTCAGTTGGTAAGTGAATCAGTTACAGGAGGGTTACTTTAAAATCATTAACACACACATTCAAAAAAAAAGGGATATTTGTGCATGCCTGCACACTATTTTATGATGTTACTTTTAAAATGAATGAACCTAACTTTGGCAATGAGTAGAGCAGCGGTTCTCAACCTGTGGGTCGCGACCCCTTTGGGGGTCGAATGACCCTTTCACAGGGGTCGCCTAAGACCATCGGAAAACACATAGATAATTACATATTGTTTTGTAATTACTCACTATGCTTGAATTATGTTCAATTTGTCACAATGAAAATCCATCCTGCAGATCAGATATTTACATGACGATTCATAACAGTAGCAACATTACAGTGATGAAGTAGCAACGAAAATAATGTTATGGTTGGGGGTCACCACAACGTGAGGAACCGTATGAAAGGGCCGCGGCGTTAGGACGGTTGGGAACCACTGTCCTAGAGGATCTGAGCTTGACAGCAGAAGAAACGGTCCGTACGTCCCTGCGTCTGCAGATGAGGTTGTTCGTCATGAGGGCACGAGGGAGCGATTCCGTGATCCTCTGCGTGTCTCCTGGAGTCAGACGGGCCAGGAAGCCACGGCAGCACAGGGCGCGAGTCCCAGTTCTCCCTGTCGGGTGGAAGGTGCGGGAAGCAAGGAGCAGATGCTAGAACAGCCGTGGGCAAACGACGGCCCGTTTGAAATGAATAAAACTAAAAAAAAAAAGACCGTAGCCTTTTATGTAATGATGTTTACTTTGAATCTATATTAGTTCACACAAACACTCCATCCATGCTTTTGTTCCGGCCTCCGGTCCAATTTAAGAGCCCATTGTGGCCCTCGAGTCAAAAAGTTTGCCCACCCCTGGGCTAGAACGACACGGGCTGTAGGTTATAGTGAAATCAAGCGTCTCATGATTATCTTTAGACAGAGCTGTCATATAGAAATACAGAGAGAGGGGTGTGGACAGACTTGCACACACACATGTCCACACACGTTTCCTTGCTCTGTCTGCTCAGCGGCCCTGAAACAATGGCCCCCAGGAGCCGTGAGCACCCCATTGCCCAGGTCATGGTTTCTAGCTCCCCTCTTCCAGAGGAGGGCCCAGGGCTCACTCTCAGGTGAGCACAGAGATTTCACAAGATGGTCCAGGAGCTGTGAGCGAGGTTCCTCCCCTGCGCCCCGGCTCCAGCTCCGGCAGGTGGGCCGCAAGGTGATCCAGGGTAGTGCCGTCTGCCTGGAAAAATGCAGTTCAGTTTGCATCCTTTTCTGGTCCTTTGTTTTGATTTAATTACATATTCACATATAATTTATATGTCATTTATATATAATTGTGCAAAATATACATTACATGTAATATATATGTTTTGATTTAACTATATATTTAAACTAGAGGCCCGGTGCATGAACTCATGCACCAGTGGGGTCCCTCGGCCTGGCCTGCAGGATCAGGCTGAAACCGGCTCTCTGACATCCCCCGGGGGGTCCTGGATTGTGAGAGGGCGCAGGCCAGGCTGAGGTCCTGGATTGTGATTGTCCCCAACGGTGCACAATCAGGGCTGGGGACGGACACGAGAGGTTGGCCAGCTGGGGAGGGGCCACGGGAGGGCTCCAGGGCATGTCCGGCCCATCTCACTCAGTCCTGATCAGCCGGAACCCAGCAGCAAGCTAACCTACCAGTCAGAGCATCTGCCCCCTGGTGGTCAGTGCACATCATAGTGAGTGGTTGAGCATCCTTAGCATATCATTAGCATATTATGCTTTGATTGGTTGAACAGATGACCGGATGACTGGACACTTAGCATATTAGGCTTTTATTATATAGGATATTATATATTTACTAGAGGCCCAGTGCATGAAATTCGTGCATGGGTAGGGTCCCTAGGCCTGGCAGGTGATCAGAGCCAATCAGGTTCCCTGCCTCCCCGCCTCCCCGCCTCTTCCTTCCCTTGCTCACTCAGCACCCCACCTCCACCGCTGTTCGCCCGCCATGTTCCATGCCGCCCCCTGGTGGTCAGCGCACATCCTAGTGAGTGATCGAACTCCCGGTCCCCCGGTCGAACTCCCGAGGGGACACTTTGCATATTAGCCTTTTATATAGAGAGAGATATAATTTATATATAATTGTACATGTAATTGTGCAAAACATACATTACGTATAATGTACATACGACTTTAAGATAGAGCCTTTTCTAATCCATTACATATGTATTATCTCTGAAATCTATTTACACTTGGCTTCCTAAGAATCCACTGAAAATAAAAATTAGGCACAAAATTTCCACTGAGGCCTTTTCAGCCGCCAAATTCCTGCCATGTGGGGAGGGCCTGAGGTTGCGCCCACTTCCCACGTCACCTGGCGAGCCGAGGTGGCCCGAGACCCGGCACTCGGCGACGGAGTTCACGGAGTCGATTCTCAAGAGCACGGTGGCGAAGTTCAAGGAGCAGGACGAGCCGGATGGGGAGGCCCCCCCTTTCCACAGTGACACCCCAGAAGCTCGTATCCGCAGCAGGCCCTGCAGCCGAACATGATCCGCCGTGCGGACCTGGGCCTGACCCCGGCCGCCTCCGGGGGCACAAAGCCGTCCTACCCACCCACTGCTGTCCCCCACCCTCCGTCCCTGTAACCGGAGCCGGCGCAATTACACCCCATCAGAAAGGACTGACGGGCGGCAGGAAGGTCAGACTTGGGGAGGGGGCGCTTCCTGTTATGCGTCTGACTTCTGATCTCCTGTGATTGCTCAGCCGGGAAATTGGGGCAAATGCTACGCCCGCTCACCTGGCTGGGTCCAGGCTCTGCTCTCAGCGCACGCAGACGGGGGAGACTGTCAGCAATACCTTTATATTTGCACTAAATTATTTTTTTTAATTTTTTAATTTATTTCAGAGAGGAAGGGAGAGGGAGAGATAGAAAATCAATGATGAGAATCATGGACCGGCTGCCTCCTGCACGCCCCCTACTGGGGATGGAGCCCACCACCCGGGCCTGTGCCCTGACCAGGAATCGAACTGTGACCTCCTGGTTCCTAGGTCGACGCTCAACCACTGAGCCACGCCGGCCGGGCTGTTTGCACAACTTTCAAAGCGCACACCCTGAGTGTGTGTCTGCGGCTCAGGATTCCACGCTGCCTCGCCCGCCCGCCCGCCAGGCTCACCCCCTGAGGTGAAGGGATTCCCACGGAAGGGGCGGGAGTCGGGGAGGACCCCGTCAGAGCGGGAGGGCGTCAGAGAGGAGGGGGCGATGCTATGACCTCGGGGGAGGGCTCGTCCTGCTGGTGGACAGCAGGAGGCGGTGGCTGCGGGCTGGTGCCCGAACGAGGTGGCCTTTCTCTGAGTGGCCGATGTTTCCCAGCTTCAGATTCTGGGTCACATCCTAGATCTTTCAACGACGCTGGGGATGGTCCCAGGATGTGTCTCTAGGGTCCTGCCCGGGCTGTGAGCAGCCAGGCGGACAGCGGCTCTGGGAGGCCCCTCAGAACCTCTCGGACATGAGCCTCCCGCGATGCTCCCTCCGCAAGTCCCACGGCCTCCCTGGGGTGAGTGTACAGTCACAGCACACGGCCTCCCTGGGGTGAGTGTACAGTCACAGCACACGGCCTCCCTGGGGTGAGTGTGCAGTCACAGCACACAGCCTCCCTGGAGGGAGTGTACAGTCACAGCACACAGCCTCCCTGGGGTGAGTGTGCAGTCACAGCACACGGCCTCCCTGGGGTGAGTGTGCAGTCACAGCACACGGCCTCCCTGGGGTGAGTGTGCAGTCACAGCACACAGCCTCCCTGGAGGGAGTGTACAGTCACAGCACACAGCCTCCCTGGGGTGAGTGTGCAGTCACAGCACACGGCCTCCCTGGGGTGAGTGTGCAGTCACAGCACACAGCCTCCCTGGGGTGAGTGTGCAGTCACAGCACACGGCCTCCCTGGGGTGAGTGTGCAGTCACAGTGCGGCCTCCCTGGGGTGAGTGTGCAGTCACAGTGCAGCCTCCCTGGGGTGAGTGTGCAGTCACAGCACACGGCCTCCCTGGGGTGAGTGTGCAGTCACAGCACAGCCTCCCTGGTGTGAGTGTGCAGTCACAGTGCGGCCTCCCTGGGGTGAGTGTGCAGTCACAGTGCAGCCTCCCTGGGGTGAGTGTGCAGTCACAGTGCGGCCTCCCTGGGGTGAGTGTGCAGTCACAGTGCGGCCTCCCTGGGGTGAGTGTGCAGTCACAGTGCGGCCTCCCTGGGGTGAGTGTGCAGTCACAGTGCGGCCTCCCTGGGGTGAGTGTGCAGTCACAGTGCAGCCTCCCTGGGGTGAGTGTGCAGTCACAGTGCGGCCTCCCTGGGGTGAGTGTGCAGTCACAGTGCGGCCTCCCTGGGGTGAGTGTGCAGTCACAGTGCGGCCTCCCTGGGGTGAGTGTGCAGTCACAGCACAGCCTCCCTGGGGTGAGTGTGCAGTCACAGTGCGGCCTCCCTGGGGTGAGTGTGCAGTCACAGTGCAGCCTCCCTGGGGTGAGTGTGCAGTCACAGCACAGCCTCCCTGGGGTGAGTGTGCAGTCACAGTGCGGCCTCCCTGGGGTGAGTGTGCAGTCACAGCACAGCCTCCCTGGGGTGAGTGTGCAGTCACAGCACAGCCTCCCTGGGGTGAGTGTGCAGTCACAGTGCGGCCTCCCTGGGGTGAGTGTGCAGTCACAGTGCGGCCTCCCTGGGGTGGGTGTGCAGTCACAGTGCGGCCTCCCTGGGGTGAGTGTGCAGTCACAGCACGGCCTCCCTGGGGTGAGTGTACAGTCACAGCACACAGCCTCCCTGGGGTGGGTGTGCAGTCACAGTGCGGCCTCCCTGGGGTGAGTGTGCAGTCACAGTGCGGCCTCCCTGGGGTGAGTGTGCAGTCACAGTGCGGCCTCCCTGGGGTGAGTGTGCAGTCACAGTGCGGCCTCCCTGGGGTGAGTGTGCAGTCACAGCACAGCCTCCCTGGGGTGAGTGTGCAGTCACAGCACAGCCTCCCTGGGGTGAGTGTGCAGTCACAGTGCGGCCTCCCTGGGGTGAGTGTGCAGTCACAGTGCGGCCTCCCTGGGGTGAGTGTGCAGTCACAGCACAGCCTCCCTGGGGTGAGTGTGCAGTCACAGCACAGCCTCCCTGGGGTGAGTGTGCAGTCACAGTGCGGCCTCCCTGGGGTGAGTGTGCAGTCACAGTGCAGCCGTGGGAGCAGTGGGGCCCACCTCCGTGGGGGATGGACACTGGGCAGGCACTGCTGCATCGCCGCTTTGGGGCGTCTCTGTTCAGTGGACACGTATGGGCTCACGTTTCCCAAATGCATGTGAAGGCACTCACAGCTCAGGGCACACTCAGCTCAGAATTCCTTGCCAAGGTCTCCGTCGTTGAGAGGACTTTACCGTTCTGCACACGGACGTCTCGTCGATGGGAGAGGCATTCTGACCCCCAACAGCCAGTGGGGAGCGAGGTGGCCTCAGCCCGTCTGTCTAACGACCCACAGAGGCCCCCTCCGAGGGGGCGTGGCAGCCCAGTGCCCACTCCGATGTGTTCGCGACCTGCCCAGGGGGTCCACTCAGCCAGCTTCCCGGGGGGTCCCGTGCTCTCCTGGCGGCCGGGGTCTCACAAACCAGCCGCCTCCCCCCGCACGCCCTCCCCGGGGGCGGCGTCCTCCCTGCAGCGTGCCTCGCCGGGTGCAGACGTGTCCTCCGACTCAGATGAAAACTCAGCCTGAAATAAATCCGCCGAGATGGGCACAAAGCCCCTCTGTGCGGGCCAGGCCGCCCGCGTCCAGAGCCGGGCGGGGGGCAGCCGGTGACGCCGCCTCCGGTTTCACGGAAGCGCCCGCTGTCTCCGTGGCGATGGCGCTCACCTCCGGGTTCGGTTACCGACGCCGTGGAGGGGTCTGATGTGTCCTGATGTGGTTGTTACCCCGTGAGGGGGCTTTACACGTCACGTCCCCCTTTATTTTTAAAAACACAGTTTACGTGGCCTTTCCCGGGAGTTAGTGCGCGGACACCTGCTAAGAGCAGCCGGGTTCCTGGGTCGTCAGGCTCCTGCAGATTTGATCGCAGAACCGTTCACACTAAGATGCACCGCACCGAGCCGGCCCGACGGCCTCTGCCTCGGTGCCACGTCCGTGCTGGGGGCACCCGCACGCCTGGCGCTGCCTCGCTGACCACCGTCCCCCGGGCAGGGCCCTCCCCTCCCCCTTCCCCGTCCACGTCCTTCCATCTGTTGCCGTAAAGTTGTAACAGCAAAGACCCCGAAAGAACGGAGCCTCTTCTCGCTCCATCCCTTTCTTCCTTCCTTTGCTTTCTTTCCTTGTCTTTCTTTCAATGATCCATCCACAAAGTTTTTTGTGGTTGTTTATTGATGTCAGAGAGGAGAGGAGAGGGAGCGAGAGAGAGAAACATCCATGATGAGAGAGAATCATGGATCCGCTGCCTCATGCACGCCCCCCACTGGGGATGGAGCCAGCAACCGGGGCCTGTGCCCTGACCGGGGATCAAACCGAGACCGCCTGGGTCATAGGTCGACACTCAACCACTGAGCCTCGCCGGCCGGGCCAGCAACAAGTCCTTGCACTCTCAGTCCGTGTCGGGGCAGTCCTGGCGGAGACGTTACAGAAGGAACGGGCACGGGCGGCGCCCTGAAGCCCCGAGCCCTCCGGCATTCCCGAGAGAAACCGTCACCAAGCACAGAACCGTGCACACGAGCCCAGAGACGCCGTAGAGGCTGCGGAGCGCTGGCCGATGCCGGGGCCGCGCAGAAAGCCGGTGTCTGCCTGAATTCTGCCGGGAACGGAGGCAGTAAAACCGGGAGGAGCCATTGCGAGCTGGGGACCCACACGCAGGCTGCGCAGAGACACGAAGCGCCTCTGGCCCGCTGGCAGCCAGCAGTGCCCGCGGGCAGGGAACTGGGACGCGGGATGCGGATGCTGCACCTGAGCCGTCACCCGTGCCTGCCCAGGGCTGGACCTCACGGCCAGGCGGGAGGAGTGGTCCTCATTTGACCTTTTAAGACAAAGTGGACACCGTTCTCTCATAGGAGGCGATGCCCATCCATGAAGACACGGGCCGCACCTGCGTCAGGAAGTTGCTCTGTGGTGGGCACACTGTTGTATTGCCTAAGGAGGGTGCGGGCTGATCTGTGGCCTCTATAAACACAGAGACGCGGGCGGCCCAGGAGGCGGCTCCGGGCGTGTTCAGGTCATCGGGCGTCCACCCAGCACCGCGCTGGCCTGGCGGTGCCCAGGTGCCCAGGTGCCCGGACAGCACCTCTTCCTGCCGCTGCTCTCACGCCCACTGTCCCCTCAGCCTCCGGCGTCCCCTGTGAGCCCAGGGGCGTCCTCGCGACCACGTTGCTTCAGGAAACCACGTCCCTCCCGCTCCCCCGCGTGGCACCTGTGTCCGGCAGGGCTGTCTGCCTGTTTGTGTTTGTAATTAAGTGAATTTTCTGGTTCAGGGGCTTTGACGGCGCCAGAGAAATGCAATTAAAGTCCCGCTGGTCACGGGGAGACTTGGCAAGAGCTTATTCTACCCCTTCCTGAGCAAAGCCTGCTCCGGGGCTGGCCAACCTGCTTCCGTCTCAGCCCAGCAGCCCAGGGGCTGGGGACTGTCCACCCCACCGGTCTGCTGGCCAGCCCCACAGCCCCCAGCCCCCCAGCCTCTGAGCCTTCCAGCCCCCCAGCCCCCCAGCCTCTGAGCCTCCCAGCCCCCCAGCCCCCAAGCCTCTGAGCCTTCCAGCCCCCCAGCCCCCCAGCCTCTGAGCCTTCCAGCCCCCCAACCCCCCAGCCCCTCAGCCCCTCAGCTCCTCAGCTCCCCAGCCCCCCAGCCTCTGAGCCTCCCAGCCCCCCAGCCTCTGAGCCTTCCAGTCCCCCAGCCTCTGAGCCTCCCAGCCCCCCAGCCTCTGAGCCTCCCAGCCCCCCAGCCTCTGAGCCTTCCAGTCCCCCAGCCCCCCAGCCTCTGAGCCTCCCAGCCCCCCAGCCTCTGAGCCTCCCAGCCCCCCAGCCTCTGAGCCTTCCAGTCCCCCAGCCCCCCAGCCTCTGAGCCTCCCAGCCCCCCAACCCCCAGCCCCTCAGCCCCTCAGCTCCTCAGCTCCCCAGCCCCCCAGCCTCTGAGCCTCCCAGCCCCCCAGCCTCTGAGCCTTCCAGCCCCCCAACCCCCAGCCTCTGAGCCTTCCAGCCCCCCAACCCCCAGCCCCCCAGCCTCTGAGCCTTCCAGCCCCCCAGCCCCCCAGCCTCTGAGCCTTCCAGCCCCCCAGCCCCCAGCCCCCAGCCTCTGAGCCTTCCAGCCCCCCAACCCCCAGCCCCCCAGCCTCTGAGCCTTCCAGCCCCCCAACCCCCAGCCCCTCAGCCCCTCAGCTCCTCAGCTCCCCAGCCCCCAGCCTCTGAGCCTCCCAGTCTCTGAGCCCCCTAACCCCCAGCCTCCCAGCCCCCCAGCCCCCTGCCCCCCTGCCCCCCCAGCCTCCCAGCGCAGGGATTTCAGACGCCTCTTCCCAGAGCTCAAAGACCAGCCTCACATCCCGGCAAAGCGTACCCTGAATCTGCGGAGGGAGCACCGTCAGCTCACCCCGTGGCCTAAATCCAAACCAGAGGCGAAGGGAGGGCTCCCCAAGTCCCGCCTCAGAGGGAATCTCGGGGGCTCCCGACAGCGCCCGTTTGCGGGGTGAGGGCCTGCGGGTCGGGGTGGAGAGGGGTGATGGCCGTGGACAGGGCGGGCGGGATGGACCACTCACAGGGGAAGGAGGAGGAGGAGGAGGTGTAGCTCGTCTTCCTCCCAGGCCCCAGCGCAGGGGCTGCCGTGCGTCCTGTGGATCTCGCTTACGGATTGGGGTGAAGGCGTGCCCTTCGCAGGCTCCCCCAGACGCCTCAGGGAGCAGGAGCGTGTGCACCGGATGCAGCCCTCTGGCCCCGAAGCTGACATGGACCCTGCAGGGGTGCTGGCCCCGCACCGGAGAGAGGCTGCTGGGCTCAACCCTCGCTTCCTGGGGTTTCTTAGGAGAAAATGACTTGAAATCCTCGCGGCTGGAAGGGTGACAGCGCCTCCCTCCGGGTCCGGGCTTCCTGCTGGGGAGTCGCTCGCAGCCCCCCAAGGCCGCGGCCAAGGCCAAGACCAGCTGAACACGGGGCCGCACGCGGGGCTGCGGTGAGTGAGGAAGAGTCGGAATCGGACATTGACGAGGTCATGACCCCGTACCAGCCTGCCCGCAGCTGAGGCTCCACGACGGCGCTGGGCTGACCGCGTCTTTTTAAATCAATAGAAACGACGGCTAATGCGTCGCTGCCGGAGGGGGGCGGAGGCTGCGCTTTCATCCCAGACACGAGCCCAGGGAGCCGCTCAGGCAGGAGTGGGACCCGGCCCTGGACGTGGGGAAGGGCGCCCACGAGCTCGGGGACAGCCCAGGCCCCAGTGTCCTGGCCCCTCTCCACCTGCCGCCAACGACAGCCGGGACTGCCCCCCCACCCCGGAAACTACTCCTGAGGGGCTGGGTCCCCCAAAACCACTCCCGAGAGGGCTGGGTCGATGGTAAAAAAAAAAAAAAAAATCAAGAGGAAGCTGTTCCGGCAGACGCAGGTGTAACTGCTCTGAAAATGCTGAAATGCCACTTGGGAAGAAGGAGTCAGAGGCCGGCATTTAATGAGGAGAAACAAGACCCGCTCCATCCCCCCTGCTCCAGGGGCCAGGGCACCTCTCTCTCTCCCTCTCTCCCCCTCTCCCTCTCTTTCCCCCACTGTCCCCCTCTCCGCCCTCTTCCTGTCTCTCCCTCCCTCTCCCCCCTCTCTCTGTTTCTCACTCCCCCCCCCCCCGCCGCCCCCAGTGTCAGCACAGATGGTTTGGGGGAGGGGGAGCGGAGTGGGAAGGGAGGGACGGGCAGGCAGCTTCTGTCGCACACATGGGTTTGCTGTGTCTCACATCCTCTCGCCTCCCCGTGGACAGCAGGGCCCAAGGCCGAGGTGCCCCCCCACCCCCCACGTAGGCCGGTGAGGCCTTTGTTTGCACCTGTGGGTCAGGGTCTTCCCAGTCCAGCCCCAGCCTGGGGTGCCCCACGCTGTGGGGTTTATAGCAGCACCTTCGTTCCAACCAGGGCGGGTCCGTCCTGCCTCCGGAATGGAGTCCCGCTGGGGCCGGACCCTGAGGCCTGCCAGTGTGTGTGGATACGTTTTAGTTTTTAATATGATTTTAGTGATTTCAGAGAGGAAGGGAGAGGGAGAGAGCGAGACATCACTGATGAGAGAGAACCATGGACCGGCTGCCTCCTGCACGCCCCACACTGGGGATCCAACCCGGGCCTGTGCCCCGGCCGGAATTGAACCCTGACCTCCTGGTTCACAGGTTGACACTCAGCACAGCACACGGAGCCCCCCGTTCCCTGCGCCTGAGCGACAGCCCTGTGCTCGCTGTCCGTCCTCCCCATTGTCCTCCCCAACGAGACGGCGGCTGTGGCTGGTGATGGCCTTTTAGGAAATGGCGACCTGGCACCAGTCCCCTTTCCGCCGCGCCTGCTGCCTCTCCCGACTCGGCCCCAGCCTTTGGGGCCCCTGATGGCTCCGTGGTGACGCACACGTGCCGGGGACAGCGCCCCTGTCCAGACGGGTGGCCTGGAGCGAGGCCGGTTGCCTCCGTGCCTCAGCGTCCCGTCTGCCGTGAGGGCGCTGACCTGCTGCCCGCCTGGCGCGAGTGTGAGCGGCAGGTGCTCCCAGCCCACAGCCCGTGGCAGGGGGGGACGGGGGGGGGGGGGGGGTACAGCCGAGGAGTGATGGCCGCGCGGCCGCGGGGGAGCGGTCAGGGTTCTCAGCGCCCACCGGACGGTCTGGGGACAAGGACTCGCTGCCCGGAGGCCGAGGACGGAGCGTCTCTGACGGGGAGGGCAGGGACCGGAGGGCACAGGAGCAGGAAGGTACCGAGGCGACGCCGGCTGGGTTAGCGAGGCTTCCCACAATCCTCTCTGGTGGAGATGCGTACAGTTTCCGATGGAGACCGACGGCTGTCCGTCTGCCTGACCCCGATGAGCTGGCCACTTGCAGGTGAGCATGGGGCTTCCTGTTGCTTTCCATTCTGTCGAGCGGTCGGTCCCTTAAGATTCTCGTTTCTCGCCCCGGCCGGTGTGGCTCAGTGGGTAGAGCGTCGGCCTGTGGATCACAAGGTCCCGGGTTCGATTCCGGTCAAGGGCATGTACCTCGGATGCAGGCTCCTCCCCAGCCAGGGCCCTGGTCAGGGCGCATGCAGGAGGCAACCCATCGATGTGTTTCTCTCACAAAACGCTTCCCTCTGTCTTTCCCTCTCCCTTCCACTCTCCTTAAAAATCAACAGAAAAATATCCTCAGGTGAGGATTAACAATAATAAGAATAATAACAATAATAATAATAATTCTCGTTTCTCCCGGACACGGACATGCTCTGCCTCTGGGCAGGGCGCTGCTGTTTAAATAACCGGAGGATCTGCCGGACCCCGTGGCCAGCCCCGGAAGCCCACGCGTCTTGTCCGGTTTGAAGTCGATTTGCATCCTCGGCGAAGATTAATCTTTTCAACAAACAGTCCAGTGCCCACGCCCTGCCCACGTCGACATCACCAATGTGAGCCGTGGGGTGAGGGCAGCGCAGGCCCTAGGGGGACCTGTGTGTGGGGAACGTGTGTCTGGGAAAGGAAATGCTAGAGGGCCAGGAGGCCGGGCTCCGGTGCTGCCCTGACTCCGGTGCTGCTCGGACTCCGGTGCTGCTCTGACTCCGGTGCTGCTCGGGCTCCGGTGCTGCCCGGGCTCCGGTGCTGCTCGGGCTCCGGTGCTGCTCGGGCTCCGGTGCTGCCCTGACTCCGGTGCTGCCCTGACTCCGGTGCTGCCCTGACTCCGGTGCTGCTCGGACTCCGGTGCTGCCCTGACTCCGGTGCTGCCCTGACTCCGGTGCTGCTCGGGCTCCGGTGCTGCTCAGGCTCCGGTGCTGCCCGGGCTCCGGTGCTGCTCTGAGACGCAGAGGCTCCCCCAGGACCAATGCAGCTGCGTCTCCACAGGCCCCGGGGCGGGGGGGGGAGGCTCATCGGGAAGCAACACAGGCCGGTCCGCTGCCCGCTGCTCACAGCACAAGGCGGACCACTTCTCTCTAGGAGGCCCTGACAGGAGGTGATCTCACTCCCCGAGATTCAAATCTCTGTCTCAACAGGTGAGCCTTTGAAAGCAGGCACAGAGCTCAGCCGGCGGGGCTCAGGGGGTGAGCATCGACCTAGGAACCAGGAGATCAGGGTTCAATTCCCATCAGGGCACAGGCCCGGGCTGTGGGCTCCATCCCCAGTGTGGGGCGTGCAGGAGGCAGCTGATCCATGATTCTCTCTCATCATTGATGTTTCTATCTCTCTTTCTCTCTCCTTTCCTCTCAAATCAATAAAAATGTATGAAAAGAAAAGAGAAGAAAAGAAAGAGGAGAGAGAGAGAGAGGAGTCAGGCAGAGATCCCTACACGTTCACGGCCTCCCATTCAGACGCCTGGTAGACCTCCCACCACAGACGGTCTCAGGCATGTGCCCCCCACACCCTTTTATGAACATTCCCAGTCGCTGACGGACAGTATGTACACGTCCAGTGGTGCTGAGCGGTCATTTTCTGATAGAACAGACACACTGGAAAACCCACGAAATAGAGGTTTAAAAGCTGAGATAACGATACCGTCAATAATGACCTCAAATCATCATTCAGTGGTGTGACACGTTCACGTGGGAAATAGGACCAAACGGGTCTATGGGACTTGGACACCTGGCTCAGCCCTTGGCGTGGGCACGTGGGTGCAGACCGACGATCGGCCTATTTCTCAACGTTTTGATGACGATCCGATCGTGGCTGGAAAAGACCCTCCAGGGACGTGCGGGGAGAACCGAGCCTGCGCTTCCTGCCCTCTGACACTCAGCATTGAGCCCTCGCACAGATTCCGTAAAAATCCGTGTTAAACGTGCCCGCACGTCCTCGTCTCTGTAACGCAGTCCGTCGTTCTCACTATTTGGAAGGTGTTGCACTTTTATGTGCCTAACAGATGGGTTATAATCCACTGAAACTCTATTTGAATTTTTATAAAAATTAGGCACGATGTTTGCAAGACGTTTAAAAATTCACAAATAAGGGTGTGTTGTTGCTTTTTTTTTTTTTCCTGTTTAAACAGGTGAATTAAATTATTTTTGGCAATAACATCGTGTAATACTGGCAATATTTCTGAACACCTGTTTATAGAATGTTTTTACCAAACAGCAATGATTTCTTTCAAGAAAAACCAGTTGAGCCCTAGCCAGTTTTGCTCAGTGGCTAGAACAGCCGGGGGCAAACTACGGCCCGCGGGCCGGATCCGGCCGTTTGAAATGAATAAAACTGAAAAAAAAAAGACCGTACCCTTTTATGTAATGATGTTTACTTCGAATTTATATTAGTTCACACAAACACTCCATCCATGCTTTTGTTCCGGCCTCCGGTCCAGTTTAAGAACCCATTGTGGCCCTCGAGTCTAAAAGTTTGCCCACCCCTGGGCTAGGACGTGGGCCTGTGGACCGATTCCGGTCAAGGGCACGGACCTCGGTTGCAGGCTCCTCCCCGGCCCTGCCCTGGTTGGGGCTCGTGCAGGAGGCAACCAATCGATGTGTTTCTCTCACATCGATGTTTCTCTCTGTCTTTCCCTCCCTCTTCCCCTCTCCCTAAAAATCAACAGAAAATGATCCTCGGGGAGGATTGAAAAGAGAAAAAGAGAGAAAGCCCAGTCGCCGTGGCTCATCATGAAGATGCCCTCTCAGCGCGAAGCAAGAGGTGCGCCTGCTTCCTGCGGCATCGCCTGGGCAGAGCGGGGTGACGAGCGTGAGCAGAAGCGAGGGGCTGGCTCGGCCACGTCCCCGCCGTCCCCGTGCTCTGGGGGTGACCTCAACCCCCCACTGCTCTGCAGCGATCGTCGAAAGAGCTGTCCTTTGGTGAGAAGGTGCAGCTGAGCTTGGACAATATCATCTGTAAACCCAGAAACACGTAAGTGACAGTCAGTGAATGTGAGTGGAGTCTATGGAACACTGGCTCCACATTTCCTGGGCAGCTGCTTTTCGGACCCGTGTCTGTCTGTCTGTCTGTCTCTCTCCCTCTCTCTCTCTCCCTCTCTCTCCCCCCACACACAGGCCTCTTTTCCTCTCTCTCTCCCTTCCTCTTTCTGTAAACCTGTCCTGCTGGTTTCACTCCCAAATTAGTGCCCAATTAGACGAGGAACAGGAAGGGAATCGCAGTGAAAGGTGACATGGAGATTCTGGCGAGGCGACCGCGGCTCTGACTCCCGGGGACCCCCGCCCCCCAGCACCTGCAGAGGCTCAGGTGCCCACCGCGCCATTCTGCCAGGACACGCGGCCGCGGCTCAGGGCCCCACGGGCGTCTCCTCGCTCCTGACTGCCGTCCACGACTTGTGTGTAAAGAAGCAGGAAAGGGTTTCTGAGTTTCTAACCGAGGGGGGCGGCTCTTCCCAGCGACGCACACGCGCTGCCTACAGGGGAGCCAGCGGTGTCCCCCCAAAAGAGGAAGCGCAGGGCCCCGCTCGCCGGCCCCTGCAGGTGGGAGAATGCGGGGTCCAGGCAGCTGCAAAGCCGACGCCCAGCGCCCACGTGTTTGTGATTTTAAAGGATTTTAAAGGCGACACAGAAACATGCACAGAGAAACCCCCGAGGAGCCTGGCTCACCCACGGGCCGACCGATGCCCGGCCACCAGAGCCACCGGGGCCACCAGGGCCACCTGACCGCACGTGGGGCTGGCACTGCAGCCGCTGGATGGCGGGTCCGCCCCGAAGGAGGCGCTGTCAGCAGCCTCGCCGTCGGGCCCGCTGACCTGCCTCTGCTCTCTGGCTCCGCGTCGGGTGGGGTGCCCGCTCTGGGCACGATCGGACCCCAGGGTCGCCTGGACCAGACGCCCAGGGCGAGAAGGCGGTGACGGCGCCCTCGGGGGGCAGCTCGCCGCTCGGGGAGGAAGGCCCCGGCCTCCCGCGGCCACATGCTGGGCGCCGGGACCTGCTGCCACGGGACTGGACGGCCCATGGGCACCTGGAGACGGGACGGAAGCCTCACCAGACACAGCCCTTCGCCCCTCCCTCCTTGGCGCTCTGCTGCGACCAGGAGGCCATGAGGCCGGGAGACGCTCCTGGAAGTCCTGTCGGGGAGAAAAGTCCTGGGACGGATCTGCTCAGACACAGTGAAATCTGCACGAAGACGGAAAGGGGTAGAAGCAGAGCCTGCCTCCTGTGTGGCCTCGCCCGGTGCTGCTGGGCAGCAGCCGGTTCCTGGGCGAGGGAGCCTGCGCCCCAGGAGCCCGGACGGCTCGGCCAGCCACGCGCCCCGACCCTCCGCCGGGAATCCCGGCCTCGGCGGCTGCTTTTGTGGCTGCGGCTGCAGGGAGGCAGCCAGGACGGTGTCTCCCTGAGGGGCCTCTCCCCGTGTCCGCCGGCCCAGCAGCCTCTCCGCGGGACCCGCTCACGGGGCCGTGCGGTGGCCACCAGGTAACAGCTCCATGTTCCCGAGCCGGCTCAGTCCTGATGCCACCAAGTGCCTGGCGTTTCCTTCCTAGAGGAAGTGGGGAGTGGGGGGGTGGCAGCCGTGGCAGGACCCCACCTAACAGCAACCTTCCCCTCCCCCCCCAGGGGGCACAGGAGCGCTGAGGTCACAGGGTCACACGGAGCGAGAGGAGTGGAGCCTGAGAATCACAGAGGCAGCACTGAGGGGTGTTTCGAGGGCGCGGTGTCACCCATGTCAGGGAGAAAGGGCGGCGGCCACGGGCGGGGGCTGAGCCAGAGCTGGAGAGCCTGTGGTATGGAGCCAGTGTCATCTCTAATGGGGCCCGGCCGCGGGGCGCAGGGCTGAGCCTCGACCTAAGAACCTGGGGTCACAGTTCGATTCCCGGTCAGGGCACCGGCCCGGGGTGCGGGGTGTGCGGGAGGCAGCCGGTCAGTGGCTCTCTCATCATGGATGTTTCTCTCTCTCTCCCTCCCTCTCTCTCTCTCTCTCTCCCTCTTCATCTCTGAAATCAATAAAAAATATTTTTTTATAAAAGGGTACAAATAATTAAAATTAATTAATTAAGGGCCCACACTCCTAGGCGCTAAATCATTTAGTAGAAAGATCCCTCCAGCTCAAGAGGGATGAGTAAGGAGGGGCAGGGAGAGGGGGAGTAAGGAGGGGGAGTAAGGAGGGGGGAGGGGGAGTAAGGAGGGGGAGGGGGAGTAAGGAGGGGGAGTAAGGAGGGGGGAGGGGGAGTAAGGAGGGGGAGGGGGAGTAAGGAGGGGGAGGGGGAGTAAGGAGGGGCGGGGAGGGGGGAGTAAGGAGGGGGAGTAAGGAGGGGGGAGGGGGAGTAAGGAGGGGCGGGGAGGGGGAGTAAGGAGGGGGAGTAAGGAGGGGGAGGGGGAGTAAGGAGGGGGGAGGGGGAGTAAGGAGGGGGAGGGGGAGTAAGGAGGGGCGGGGAGGGGGGAATAAGGAGGGGGAGGGGGAGTAAGGAGGGGGAGGGGGAGTAAGGAGGGGCGGGGAGGGGGAGTAAGGAGGGGGGAGGGGGAGGGGGAGGAAGGAAGGGGGGGCAGGACGCTCACGCACCTTCTCCCTGGCAGCGTGTGCCATGAGGGATGCGGGGTGCCTCTCAGTCAATCCATCATCTTTGTGCCCCTCCAGCCAGAAGCATTAAAACTAGCTGTGGCTGGGATCGCTCCCCACGCCCCCACTGCGATCAGTACCAGCTGCCCAGCCGTCTGCCACGCTGCCCCCTGCATCCCCCCCCCCGCCCCCCCCCCCCACGTGCCCGACACCTGCACAAACAAGCTCCAGCCTCCGGGCTCGGGTGCCAGCCTCCCGTTCCCTCCCACACAGGCCCCTCCTCCTGCTGCCGGCGCCACTACTCATCCCTGGGTGGAAGCCGTGTGTGCAGAGGTTCGAGATCCCGAACAGCTCCGCGTCTGCAGGAAGGAGCAGGTACTGTCATTCCTTTTCCTCGTGTTGAGTGGATTTTAATCCAGACAAGCTCTGAGCTAAACACACACACACACACACACACACTCACACACACACACAGAGACACACACACACACACATGCTCACATGTATACGTGCATGCCCATACATGCGCACACACACGTGTGCATGCACACACGTGCACGCACACAAAGGAAGAGTGAGTGTGTGTGTGCAGCCCGCAGCCTCACTCAGGTTCATGCAGCTCTGTCCTCTGCTGTGTCCCTCTGCCTCCTGGTGAGAAGTTCTGACGTCTGTGAATCCCAGGGCCCCCCACGTCCGGAGCATGGCCCTCGACGGAGAGCGTGACGGGCTCTGGGGACCCGGGACGGCTCTGCTCCACCCTCCGCAGGCGGGAACGCGCCCCTGAGGACTCGCACCACAGCGTGGCATGCAGCTCCGCCTCGCAGCGCTGACGCCCGTGATGGCGGGGGCACTGGCTGACTTGTTGCTAGTCCACAGCTTTCCCATTGGGACACGTCACCAAACAGTGACGGTGGGTCAGCAGCGAGCTCTGTGCACCTGGCGGGCATGTGAGCTGCTCAGGCCGCACCAGGCGTCATGGTGATGGCTTCCCCCAGGCCTCCAGCCTCATCTCTGATGGACTTGGCTTTCAGCCTGCACTTAGCAAAGTCAATGTGACAGCATCGCACAGGCCTGGCACTTCCTTTCAGCAGGTCTCCCTGCACTGTGGCTTCCACAGGACTTTCCTGCCTGCACCAGCCTCTGCCCACCTGCAGCCTGTGTCCACTTGCAGCCTGTGCCCACCTGCAGCCTCTGCCCACCTGCAGCCTCTGCCCACCTGCAGCCTCTGCCCACCTGCAGCCTGTGTCCACCTGCAGCCTCTGCCCACCTGCAGCCTCTGCCCACCTGCAGCCTGTGTCCACCTGCAGCCTCTGCCCACCTGCAGCCTTGCCCACCTGCAGCCTCTGCCCACCTGCAGCCTCTACCCACCTGCAGCCTGTGTCCACCTGCAGCCTGTGCCCACCTGCAGCCTGTGCCCACCTGCAGCCTTGCCCACCTGCAGCCTTGCCCACCTGCAGCCTGTGCCCACCTGCAGCCTTGCCCACCTGCAGCCTGTGCCCACCTGCAGCCTTGCCCACCTGCAGCCTCTGCCCACCTGCAGCCTTGCCCACCTGCAGCCTTGCCCACCTGCAGCCTGTGCCCACCTGCAGCCTCTGCCCACCTGCAGCCTTGCCCACTTACAGCAGCCTTTGCACCTTTGCATGCTCTTCTCTGAAGAAGCTACACAGTAAGTCACAGGCTCTCAGTGGATAGTAGTTATTATTTTGCCAACATTTTACATCATCACAATTTATAAAGGCCTTGCAGCCAGACTCTCCACCGTCATGTGACGCTGCTCTCAGAAGCACAGTAAGGGTCATAGTTGCCGCTCATATTTTAACGTCTTACCGGGTTGTCTGTACGATTCATGCCATCGTGTCACAAAGAGGAAAGAATTAAAGAGCAGGTTCCAGAGAAATCCCAGCTCCCGTCCCGGTTCCGCCAAACCTCAGCTCCGCGGCGTCCGAGCGCAGGTGACGTCTGTGGGGCCGGTTTCCGTGGCAGGATCCTCTCCTGGAGGCGAGCGCCCGCCGGCCGGAGGGAACAGCGGTGCCTGAGCCACACGCGAGTCTCGTTCTCTCTTTTCGTCTTTTATGAAGACGCCTCTGTTGACGCCGCCCCCTGCTTGCAGAGAGCCCTGCTTTTCTGCGGCCACAGGCTGCACACGAGGTCACGGGTGCCGCTGAGCCCCTGTGTGTCCACCCCCAGCACTCGTCACGGAGCCCCCACGGTGTCTCACACCCCTGGCTGCCCCTCCTGAAGCCGTTCCACTCACTCATCCCGACCCACAGAGCTTGTCTTCTCAGTGCCAACCTCCGAGCCGCCGCTCTGTGCCCGCCCGCCCGCCACCCCCCCCCCCCCCGAAAAGTGACTTGAATGCAAGTTCTCTCCTGGCTGGAGCAGCGCAGTTCACGACCCTCACTCGCGGGTCAGCTGTTATAGTCCTTTAAATGCGCACCCGTCCCCTCACATCCAAACACACGGGGCGGGGGGGGGGGGGATGTAGCCATCAATCGCGCTCATTTCCAAACCAGGGCTCGCACGCAGCCGCACTCACAGACGGCTGCTGAGTGGGGATGAGTCTTGGAGACGGACGGGGAGGGCGCTGGCTTCTTTGGGTTCAGTGTTCATCCGACTGGCCAGCGGGTGAGGGCGTAATTTACGTGCGAACTCCCCTGGAAGGAAACAGAATTGAGCTCAGAGCCATGGCTACTCACCCGGCCTTCCCCAGAGGAGACCCCGCCCTCCCCGGCAACGTCACGCGGGTCCATGCGCAGGGGCGTTAGCGCCGCCAGGGAGGGGGTCACCCTGGCGAAAGCTGAATGGACGGACTGAGGAGCCATCTGCCCGCTTCACTATTTACGCCATCCGAGGACAGCTGCCCAGGCCTCCGGACCATCTGGGTTATTTCTTAGAAACATTCTGTGTCCCAGCTCTGCTGTTCTCCTCTTTATGTCATTGGCTTTTGTTACGGTAGCCACATCTTATCCGCGGAACATCCGACTGTAGCAACGAGAAGGAAACCTATTTATTCGGCCCTGGAGGCGCTATTCTGCGTATCTATTCTTCTCCAGCAGACCCTGGCCACACAGGCTTTCCCCGGAACGGGTTCCATTCGATTTCTGGGAAGAAAGCAGAAGGACTTGCTGAGTTCCGTCTCTGACTCCCGGGGAGGCGGAGAGCAGCCCGGGGGGTTCAGGTGACACTCGCAGGCGTTCCCCTCGCTGCGTGTCTTTCCCGAGAAGACGTAGACCCTCCGTGTGGGTTCTGACCCGTACTGAGGAGCAGTCTTTATATCCAAATAGGAGACCTGTGACTGTGTAGCCATTTGTTTAATCTCTAACACCATCACAGGAGATGCTAATGGTGCCGCTCACGTGCGTGAACCCACCGTCTGTCTGCTCGGACTTCCTGTGCGGGGTGGTCCCTCCATGTCCTGGTCCAGACTGACGGGCTGGAAGCTGGAAGCGACTGGTCCCGGTGACGGCGACCCTGAGCTTGTGAACCTCAACCCCACACGGTCCCCCGAGTGACCGCGTTAGAGATCAGGAGACAATACGCTGCCTTGTCCCCCTCTGACCCGAGCCCACCCCCCCAACCCCCAGAACGCGGCCCCAGCGTGAACCAGACAGGCCCCTGTTTCTGAGTTTGTGATGTGGGAGTGGCCCTGGCTTCCTGAACGCGGTCTGAGTATCGTTGTTATTATGCCATTATTGGGACTGCCTCAATTTTAAGGTGCTTTTATCGTCCTCCGACGCCACGGAAATAAAACTGAAGCTTCTTAGTCTCTCCAATAAAGGACTCCCACTTCCCTGCATTGGCTGAGCCAGCTCGGCCCCTCCCCCACCCTGGCCACCCAAGCCCGGTGGCCACTCAGCCAGGCAACCTGCACCCTCTCCTCTCTGCACTCCAAGCCCCGTCAACACAGGCTCACCGCCATCCTGGGGCCAAGACATGAAATGTCACCCCGCCCCTGAGTTTTACGTTATCTGGGGCCCGGAGTGACATTCCTCATGTAACTGCTTGGCAAAGCCCCACTCCCTTTCCAAGTTATAGCGCAAAATGTCACCTCCTCTGGGAAGCCCTCCCTGACTGCACAGGGAGAGCTCACTTCCTCACCTGTGATCCCATAACCGTCTACACTGATCCAGCCCAGCTAGCAGCACACGGCCGGCCGGGCAGCAGCCTGGTGCCCCTGAGCTCCTCCGGGCCGGGCCATCCCTCATCTCGAACCTCAGCAAACAGGAAGCGATTTCTTCTAATACTTTCATTTTTTGTCTAATAAAACCTTCAGCCCAGAAGATCGGCCAGAAACCCAGCCAGCGTTTACGTGTGGTCCTCACGGGAGCCAGGCCAGCCACTGGCTTGGCCCCTGACAGGGCGAGGGGGCTCCGCTCGGCCCACCGCGCTCTGCCCGCCAGCATCTGCTCTGCTGTTCGCTAGGAAACGGGAAATTCCAGATGAGTCACTGTGGGGCTTCAGATTTCAACACGGCCCCTGAGCAGCACTCGCGTCTGGGTGCTCTTAGCGTCGAGCGAACACGCGAATGAATGAAGCAGCGCTTTTGCCTTCCGGCCGGCTCCGCGGTGAAGCCGGTGGGCGCCGGGCGTGGTGGGAGCTCAGGGGTGTTTACATGCTTTGCCACGGGGGCCACGCGGGCCACGTGGGGGTCAGAGGCATGACGGGGACGACGGCCTGGCTGATGGACGACCACATTTAGAGATAAGATAAGGCGGCCCCAGCTGGTGCCGAAAACCTCCCATGTGTTGGTGACGTGAGGGCACTGGCCCTGCAGACAGCACAGGTTTGCTCGGTGGCCCGAGCCTCCCCTCCTGCCTTTATCATCCACTCTGATCTTTTTTAAATATATTTTTATTGATTTCAGATGGGAAGGGAGAGGGAGAGAGAGAGAGAAGCATCAATGAGAGAGAATCCTGGACCGGCTGCCTCCTGCACGCCCCACCCTGGGGATGGAGCCCACAAGCCGGACCTGTGCCCCGACCGGGGATGGAGCCGTGACCTCCTGGTTCACAGGTCAGCGCTCCGCCCCTGAGCCGTGCGGCCGGGCCCGCTGATCTTACCCGTCTCCTCTCCCAGGAAACTAAGCGCCTTTCCTCCTCATTGAGAGGCCGGGGGACTGACCCTGTTGGAAGTTTCCGGGGTCGTGTGTGTGGTGCGTGGGGAGTCAGGGGGCGGCCACGGCCACACACAGATCACTGAGTTACGGTGCAGGGCACATGACATGACCCAGGCCTGCTTAGCCTCTTAAAAAACACAGAAGTTTCTGTGTAACTATCACCTATGACGTGAAATCCAAGGCTCTGCTCGCCGTGGGGACTCAGCCCGGCGTCCACACGTGTGTGGTGATCAGTGTGTGTGCTCTCGTGTTACTGTCGCGGGAGGGACCCACCGCCTCACCTTCAGGCACAGTGAGGAGCCGGCAACCGCTCCTGACAGCACCTTCGGTGGAATCCAAACCGAGCCTCTCCACCAGCAGGTGCCTGGGCCCTGCCCCTTCCCTGCGCCCCCCCTTCAGCCCCCTCCTCTGATAGGCTGGGGCCGGTTGGTGTGTCCTTTGAAACAGAAACGCACAGTTTTAAACCACAAATGTGACGCTGGCTGAGGAGACATCACCCCCACGAGAAAGGCAGGCTGTTGCCTCGAATTGTGGGAAAAGCAGAGCCTGGGCGCCCCATGCACACAGGGAGTTGCCGCTGGCCGCCCGGCAGGGATGCTGGCTGGGTAGCTACCGCAGAAGGGGGGTGTGTGGGTGGGGGCCGGGGGTGGGGGAGCTGCTGTGCCAGGAAACACGGAAGCCCGCCAGCGTGGCTCAGTGGCTGAGCGTCGACCTATGAACCAGGAGGTTCCCGGTCAGGGCACAGGCCCGGGGTGCGGGCTCGATCCCCAGTGCGGGGCGTGCAGGAGGCAGCCGACCCATGATCCTCTCTCATTATTGATGTTTCCATTTCTCTCTCCCCCTCTCCCTTCCTCTCTGAGATCAATACAAATATATTTTAAAAGAAAACAAGCAGAGGTCAGCGTGCCCGCAGGCTTGCCCTTGGTGTCCGGTGCCTCCCTGGGTGAGATGCCCCCCCCATCCTAAATGTGGCGAGAGGTCTGGAGTCCCTCTCAGGCTGGGGGAGCACTGCCACAAAGGACATGACTGGGCAAGGGAGAAGCTTCGATTATACATTGTGAATTGGAGAGCAGCTGCGCGTCGCTGTTAGAAGGCGCCCTCACGGGTGAGTGTGCAGAGATGATGTGAGCAAACGCCCTTGGTGAAATCGGCACGGCGTGTCGAGGGGTAAAGACACACGTGTCTCCAAGGTACTGCCAACGGGCTCCGAAACCACACAATGACGCGCAGAGAGAAACCGCGGGCCCGGCCGGCCGGCGGCAAAGGGCGGGAGGTGTCTGTGCTGTTGTTGCAAATGGAAATTATGTCCAAATACAAACCAAGCTTTTTAAAAAGAACAGAGCCAAGAAGCAACTCGTCACTCACTGACCCTTTGCGGGTTCACGCTGTTCCTTTTCCCTGGCTCGGCCGCTTTCTTTCTAAACCACAGGTACAGGCTGAACGCAGACGCATGGTGTCTTCGGAGGGTTGTTTGGGGGGGTTTGTTTGGTTTTTTTGTGCATTAAAGGCTGCACCTAAATATACTATCCCCTTTGGAAAAGCCCGCTTGGCCGGGAACTCAGGAAACACTGACACAGAGGCGGCACCTGCCCGGCCTCCCCTCCCGCGCCTCCCGCTGCGCAGCAGCACCTGCTTGGGGCCAGCTGCTGTCCATCACCCAGCGCCGCGCTCACCCTGACTCCGCAGGCATCTCTCTCTGCACCTTCCAGAACCTCCAGAACCTCCAGAACCTCCAGAACCCCCTCACAGCGGAAGGACCCGCCCCCCCCCCCTCCTGTGAAAAGAAACGCCGTCCTGTTGCCGTTGTTACAGCCTCGGACACAGTGTGTCCCGCGTTTCAATGCGCTTATTGAGCAGGAGACACCGGACACGGCGCTCCCCTCCCGGAAGGCGGGTCCTGCGTCTCTTACCTGGGCCCTGAGCGCTGGGGGTGCGGGGGGGGGAGCGGAACCCCGGGAGGGACCCCCCGGTACCGGGCCTCCTGGTCCCGCCCCCGCCCGCCCTCCCTCCTCTGCTTTGCTGAATGGAGCCCCCCCCCCCCCCCCAGGCTCAGGGAACGCGCGGATCTGATCGGCGTTGTTTTGCTCAGAAAAGTCAGTCCGCACGCGGTCGGTCCTGGAAAAACTCGCCTCCCTGGAAAAACTCGCCTCCCGCCGTGGCTGCTCCTCCTTGTGCGTCGCTGGGTCCGAAGATGAGCAGCCGGGACCCGGGGCGGGGGTGGGGGGGGGCCGGAACGGGAGGCCCGGCTGCGTCTGCTCTGCTCTCCCTCCCCCACGCCCCCCTCCCCCTCCTCCTCCAACTCCTCTTTTTTTTTTTTAGGAAATCGCCTTCCCCGCTCAAATCCCGTCATCCAAGACTCAGTGAAGGCCTGCCCGCCCTGTGATTTCAGGAGGAAGGGGAGGCAGAGAGAGACACCAATGGAGAGAGATTATCATGGACGCCGTCTCCTGCTCGCCCCGCACCGGATGGAACCCGACCTCCTGGGTCACGGGTCCGCTCAGCCCCTGAGCCGCCTCCGGGACCCCCGCCCCCCGCACCTTTCCTGCCGGAGGGGGACCCCCTGGAGGCATGACTGTACCCCCGAGGCAGGAGCCCCGCCCCAGCCGCAGAGCGGACCTGCGGACACGGGGTCCCGGAAAGCGGGCGCCTCTGCCCGACACGGGGGCGAGGGGGGCCCCCTCTCCCACCGCCCGGCCTCCAGGTCAGCGTGCGCCCCTCGGGGCGGCGCTGTCAATTACAGAAGCTCCAGCCAATGGGGCGGCGCGCCGGGCTTGTCTCCTAGCAACCCAGCGAGGCCCCGCCCCGCCGCCGCTCCGGAGGCGGGAGCGCTTTCCCTGCAGCCTCCGCGGCGGTGAGTAGGACTCAGGTTCGCGTCCGGAGGGGGCGCCGCGCTCCCCGCTTTGCAGGGGCTTCAAGGGGAAGATTTCACCGGGGACCCGGCCCGCCGCCAGAGACCCGCCGCGACCGAGGGCTGCGGGGGCGCCGTCCTGTTCACCGAGGAGAGCTCGGCCGGGGGGCGCCGGGCGCCACAGGCACCGCCCCCTCGCCCAGCGGCGGGCGCCCCGAGAGCCCCCAGCGTGCACCCCGTGAGGGACGCCCGGGCCGGGCACCGCCCATGGGGAGCATCACCGCTTCCTGCGGGAACATGTATTTGGTGCAAAACTGTATCAGACGCTCCTTAGAGCTGTCTGTCCATCCACCGGGACCGGCGCTGCTCACCCCGCGCGCAGGGAGGACACGGTCTGGGGGGGTGGGGGGGGCCTTGGGTTTGCGGGGGGAGCTGGTCACGAAGGGCTGCCCGGGCGGCGGGGGAAGCGGTGCTCCCGCAGCTGAGCTGCGGCTCCGCAGAGCTGGTCGGAGGGTGAAGGCTCCTGCACGCCCGGCTCCGGCGTGAGCTGGGCCCGGGATGCCCGCCCCCCTCCGGCTCCACACCCCCTGCGCCTGCCATCGGCCAATGGGGTCGCTGCTGTCTTTTTTTTTTTGCATTTAAATCTTTCTCAGGTGCTTTTCTGGAGGGGGAGGGGACCATCAGAGAGCGAGAAGCGACTGGCCCGGCTCCCTGCCGGTCCTGGGGAAGCCGCGCCTGGGCACAGGGTGCCGGACAGCCGGCTCCTGGCTGCGCGTCTGGGAGGGAGGCTGGGCTTCCTTATGCAGCGAGCGAACCCTCCCCGCCCCACGGCCCCCCGCCCCTCCGAATCCCCCCACCCCTCCCCACCCCACGGCCCCCCCACCCCTCCGAATCCCCCCCGCCCTCCACCCCCACCCCTCCCTGCCCTCAACTCCCCCGCCCTCCACCCCCCACCCCCACCTATGGCCCCCACCTTCACCCCTAACCCCCCTCCCCGCATCCCACGCAGAGGAACTGCTCGTGGAGCTCAGAGGCACCGAGTCCACAGCGTCCGTCACAGGAGCTTCCTCGAAGGAGGGACCGGGACCGCAGCGTGCACGTGTCTTGGGGGGGGGGGGGTGTCCATACGAATCTGCTTTGGTTTATTTTAAAAATCAAGATTCCGGTTTGAAAAAAGAAATAGCAGAGAAATCACGCAATACCCAACACCTCCACCCACGTGGCTGTCATTTGCGGAAACGAGGCTGAGGGAGGGGCAGCGTCACGCGTGGTCCCCGGGGTAGATGGTACCTGGGCCCCCCTTGCGGCCACTGCCGGTCAGGTACCCGCGGTGCTGGTGCCCAGCTCGGAGCTCAGCCCGCCGCCTGGGTCACCCGCCGCCTGGGTCACCCGCCGCCTGGGTCACCTGCCGCCTGGGTCACCTGCCGCCTGAGTCACCCGCCGCCTGGCAGTCACTTCAACGCGGCAACAAGCTGCCGGCACAGCAGCAGCGCAACAGCGATCAGCATCCTCTGCCTGGAGCGCAGGCTGCGGTCTCAGGACTGGGGGGCTGTCCCCCGTTTCCCAGGCGATGCCTGAGGGTGACCCTTCGCTGCTGGGGCAGCTGGGCCAGTTCTCTGGGCCGCATCCTGTGCCGGGAAGGCCTCACGTGAACGGACTTCAGGGCAGACTCCAGGCGGTGAAGGTGAACGGGCCGGAGCTCTGGGTTCAGATGCGAACCGGGTGCCCCGGGGCTGCGGGCGCCGCTGTCCTCGCTTTTTCCCTTCGTTGTTGCCTCGCCAGAGCCCGGCTGTAGGTGCCGGTGGTCAGCATCTGCCCCCTTTCCTGCCCCGGCTGCTGACGACCCTGGCGCCCCGCCCTCAGGACAGACCGGGTCTAAGAGATGCGGAGCATTCGCTTTTGAGCGTGTTTTCATCTTCAAAATGCCACTTGGAAAAGCTGCCAGTCACTCGCTCATTACACAAACACATATAACATGTCCGACCTCATGCAGAAGTGTCCCACGGTCACACCCCTGCCCGCGTGTCCCACGGTCACACCCCTGCCTGCAGCTCCTGAGCCACCTGAGCAGAGGAGACGGCTGGCAGGACCCCGCGCACAGTGTCTTGGGGAGAAGATGAATTCTCTGGCTCTGTGTTTGCTCCGTGACCTTGAACAAGTCATGGCGCTGGTGCCTCCGTGTCTGGATGTGAAGAAAGGGAAGCATTTGAAAAGGATTATGAACCTGAAACTATTATGCAAAAATAAGTCATCATCTCCATACTTTTATGTCAGTTTTGCAAGACATTAAAAAAAATTATCTCAGTGCAATTCAGCGCAATTGCTGATCTTACAAAAGCACAAATAGGGGTATTTCGTTGGCGTCATTGCTTACGGGCTCACTTCCGGCTGCCCCTCGCCTGCCCCCGCACCCCCACAACCAGAGCAGCACCCCTCACTCACCGCACTTACTGAGATAATTTCCTAAACGCGGGAGGGAATGTCGGGTCTGACGTCGCCTGATTTTCCCGGCCCCAGGACGGCACGGAGAGGAGCCCTCGGCTTTGTCTCCTCCCGCCCGGCCCTGGCGCTGTTCCGGGCGTTCACCCTGAGGGCGACGGCGTTCCTTGACCTTCTAGCATGTTCCTCACCTGAGAAGCGGGTCCCACGGCCTGAAACAGCCGTTGGACATTGAAAAGCCACAATGAACCAAGAAAAGATAAAAAAGGATGGTTACCCCAAGAAGGGACCTGTGAGAACCACCCCTCGTGCCTGCGGACTCATCCGGCGTGAGTGCGAACTCGCCTCTCTCCTGGGTCCTCATTTCCAATTGTCGGGAGAGAATTCTGCCCCAGAAGGTTTTCTAATCATCAAACCATGAAGCCAGCGGGAGACCGAGCTGGAAGAATGGGGCCGGGGAAGATGGCTGCTCCCTTCCGAGAGGCGCACGGAGACCATCATAAAGGCGCGGCTGGCCCTGCGCTCCTCCCTTCTGTGCAGGCTCTGTCGGGAAGAGGCTGCTGTTGAACTGTGTGTGTGTGTGTGTGTGTGTGTGTGTGTGTGTGTGCGTGCAGAGAAATATGCACGTGTACATGCACACACACACATGTGCACACACATGCACAATTTGTGCTGATTCAGAGCCAGCAATCAACACGATCCAGAGTAACGCCGCGCTCCTGAGCGGGGAGACCGCCTCTACCTGGGACCCGACTACATGTATGTGTTTCCATAGAAAAAGCACCCTTTCCGTGTCTCCGCTCCCATGGGGTTGGCAGTGCGCGGCTCCCCGGCCTGACCGCAGGGCACACTAGCCCTCCCGGGGACAGCGACAGGGCACAGCGGTGCTCACTAGCTGAGGCATCTGCTCGCCGGATTCCTAAGCTGAGGCAGTGAAGTCATGGCAGAACGGCCTGCCTGGCCCGCGCTGCCCGTGCTCTGAGCGTGCCCCTGCGCTACACGTGTCAGGGCTTTATTCCCGCAAGTCCACCCTGGATTTGAATTCGGGGGGGGGGGTGAGGGGGCTGCGGACAGGCGCCTGCGGGGACCTGCGCCCCGTGGGAGGCAGCGGCGCGTCCGCTCAGCAAACTCAGGGCCAGAGGGATGACCTCACCCACCATCAGCTACTGGACATGCAGCCGGGCGGGCCCTCCCCGCTCTCCCTCCGGGCAGCAGGTGCAGCGAGAAGCGCGGCTTTGTCCGCACAGGCTGGCCCCTCACACCGGCCGGCCGCCGCCCTCTCCCGGCCTGGACGTCCCTGAAGTCATTGTCCTCGGGTTCTGTGGAGACGGTCCGTTCACAGCACCGCTTCCTCCCGCCTCCTTGTGAGCAGGACGAGAGACACAGGACCCACCGAGGAAGGACAGCCCACCCGGCGATTCTTCATCGTCAGCAGAACAAAACACGTGCCTGAAGCGAGCCACGGCCTGTGCTCGCCCCTCGCCCGGGGCAAGGACACAGGTTTCCTGGAACACGGCGAGGGGTGCGCGGAGCGGAGACGGAGTCTCCCGCCCTGGGAGCTGGGAGCAGCGACGCATCGCGAGCCTCTGTGGCCACCGTGGCCTTCAGCGTGGTGGCTGGGCTCCTCTCAGAGACCTGGCTTCCCCGGTCAGGGAGGAAGGCGTTTCTTTAGCCAACAAGTAAAACAAACAGCTCGTCCCTCCCCACCCCAGACGTCACACCCGCGCGAGGTCCTGCCCACGCTTCCGGGGCGTAAAGCGGGGTGCGATCTAATTTATATTGTCTGTGGCTGCAGGTCATGTCCTGAAAGCCATAAACTATGGCGCGTTTATGGCTCGGCTGCAGCTATTACCTAAATGAAAGAGTTATTCATTCGAAATCTGGAATCTGTGCATTGCCCAGGCATCAGTGGATCCAGATCGACCCGTGTGAAATCTGTGAAATGTGAAAGAGAAAAATTACATGCGGCAGGGGGGCTGGGGTGGGGCAGGAGGGGGTGTGGGAGCAGAGCTGGGGGGATGACGGGGGTGTGTTTGTAGCATTTCCACAAACCTCACCGATTGTTCCCTAGTTTCTAGGGGTTTCAAGCTCTGGTCCTAGGGTTGCGTCACAATATCTGGTGGACATTGGTTTGCACATATGCTGTGAACCAAGTAAAAAGACTGGATACTTATTTGGGCATATTTCCACACCTATTGGAGGAGTGTGTGTGTGTGTGTGTGTGTGTGTGTGTGTATGAGGGTATGAGTGTGTGTGTACGTGTGTGAGAGTGAGTGTGTGTGTGTGTGTGTATGTGTGTTCAGCTATAGAAAGGGAGAGAGGGCAGAACAAAGATATAATAATAAATATTTGATTTGGCATAAACGTCTGCACTGCTTTCTCATGAGTCCACAATTCCCTTTTCAATTGCTTACACATTTGTCTATTTTCAGAGCATATAAGTTTGTCTTTTTTATATGAAACTAGTGGCCTGGTGCATGAAAGTTCGTATACGCGGGGGGGGGGGGGTCCCCCTCAGCCTGGTCTGCGCCCTCTTGGCTCAGTGGTTGAGCGGACTGATGTTTTTGTTTCTCTCTCCCTCTCCCATTCCCTCTGAAATGAATAAAAAAATATATTTTAAAAGTAAATTAAAAATAATAAAACATTGCCCTAACCGGTTTGGCTCAGGGGATAGAGTGTCGGTCTGCAGACTGAAAGGTCCCAGGTTCGATTCCGGTCAGGGGCATGTACCTGGGTTGCGGGCACATCCCCAGTAGGGGGTGTGCAGGAGGCAGCTGATTGATGCTTCTCTCTCATCGATGTTTCTAACTCTCTATCCCTCTCCTTTCCTCTCTGTAAAACATCAATAAAATATGTTTTTTGAAAAAAATAATAAAACATTAAAATGCAGAGAGTGCGCACCATCGCAGGGGAACCATCTCCCTGGTCTCTGAGGTTCTCTTCCGAGGCCGGGAGCCTGTGAGTTTGGCTCTCAAGGGAGGTGTCGTGGGCTCGGTGCCAACTGGGCCGCACGCGGGTCCGTTTCCCCCACAGGCCAGGCCCCTGAGAGCCCCACGGAGCTGGCCGCTGGCCGCTGCCCAGGCGGGTGGCTGTCCCTGGCCTGGGCCCCCAAGCCCCCTGTACACCTGGGCCGCGCAGTGCTCACCACGTATGCAGCAGGCGCTCAGCACAGAGCTGCTGGGGGGGGGGGGGGGGGCAGGGCAGGAGCAGGCGCCGCCCTGGGGTTGAGGAGCGGGTGCTCTCGCTGGGAACCCTAGGCCGGCGCTCTGAGCACGAGGCGGGGCTGCGGGAGCAGAGGGGCCGGCGACCAGCCAGGAGCGACGCGGAAACAGACTCTAATCTCCGTGTCCTCACACCGTCCCTGAGATGGCGTGTTCCCGCACAGACCCCGAGCCCAGGACAGCCCGCGGGGTGGACTCCGTGTGTGAGCAGCGCCATGGTTCTGGCGAAAGGCAGGCGTAAGGACAGAGAGTAAGTAACACTTGGGCTGCAGACTGGACAAAAAGGGTCCCCTCTGCGAGCACCCCCAAATCCGGCCACAGACCCGAGCCGGGCGGCGCTGGTCACACGGGCAGGGCGTGTTCTGTGGTCTGGTCCAGCCTCCCTGCGTGACACCGGGGGAGGGGGAGTGACACGGGAGCGCACGGGGCCTCCTGCGGACATTCACCCGGGCGCCTCCCCTATACACAGGGTTGCAGGTTCAAGCCCCAGGCAGGGCACGTGCAAGCAGCAGCCACAGTAGAACAGCTAACCAACGTTTCTCTCTCTCTTTCCCTCTCTCTCCACCCCCTCCCTGCCTCACTCTCTCTCTAAAAGAAAAAAAAATATCATTATCAACTGTTTAATACAGACATTGGACTGGCTGAGAAAGAGGCGAGGGATCCATTTCCACAGGAGCTCTGCCGGGAAATGCACAGGACAGAAAGAGATAAAACCCACGGGCCGGGGTGGGGGTGGGGGGTAGGGGGAGAAATCCCTCCCTGGACGGACCGGGGCGACCCCACCGCCAGCAGCCCAGGGCCGCGGCCTCTGTGGGCGCCTCCGGCTTCCCGCCCCCTCCGCTCCCTCCCGGCCACGTGACCCGGCCGCGGACAGGAACCCCATTTGCAGTCCACCCGCGTGGAAAGGCAGGACAGAGTCAATGCAATTAACCCGAGTGCAGCCCCGCTCCGGAAACGCCGCCCCGCCTGGGTTCCCGGTACGAGCCTGTGCGCTGTAATGGCTCTTGTAAATTAATTGCAGACACAATTGTCTACGGGCATTCTCAGAATAAGTGGCGAGTAGTTAATTGCACCCCAAATTAGCCAATTCTGCCCATCATTAACCATTTGAAGACAATTAATTGCATGCATAATATTTGCACCTGCAGCTAATTGGAGCCCTTACATTGTTCCTGGAAGAAACAGAGAGATAAGTACCAACACCAGCCACGAAAGCAGCAGCGGGGCTGGGCCCGCGGGTCTTCGCCCGGGAGGGTGCGCAGCGCTGGGCAGGGGCGGAGGGGGCGCTCGCGGGGCTGCGGCCGCCTCCGGGAAGAAGCGGGGTGGGGGGGACATCCCCGGGGCCAGGTGCGCAGGGCGTGGCTGCTCCTCTCTGCTCGTGCCCCTCACCACTGTGCTGTGAGCTGACTGCACTTCCAGGTAATTGTCAGCTATTTAATCAAGAAAGCGTAAGGCTCCCCAAGGCCTGGAGAAAGGAACCACCCCACGCCCTGGAGGCCGCGCTGTTTGAGGAGGAAGCCCGAGTCCTCTTAGCCGGTCCCACCTGCAGACGAGCCCTCGCCAGCGAGGGACGCACCCCGGGCCCAGAGCGAGAGCAGTGCCCGTGTGTCCTCACTCAGCCGGCGCGTGGCGCCTGTGCTCGGCACAGTCTCTTCCCTCGTAGGCGAATAAGACGCTGTTAACAACAATGATCACAGGAACAACAGCGTCAACACAGTGCCACAGTGTAACAACAGCCCCAGGAGGTATCCCGGCCCGTTCTGTGCAAAACTGCTCCCAGGAGGCCTGCTCCTCCTGCCGCACGGCTGACACCCCAGTGTAACTCAGACCTGGGGGACCAAGCCAGGCAGGTGCCCAGCGCAGCCCCGGCCACAGTCAGCGCCCGCCACCAGCCACTGCCGCCCGGCCAGCGCCCAGGCCCCCTCCGAGGGCCACGCTGGGTGCCACCGAGAGCCGAGCAGACAGGAGCCGGTGCGGCCCGTACAGTTCTCAGGGCTTCACGTAGGTGACGTCAACTAAAACCCAGAGCAAGAGGGCGAGAGAGAGGCCGACTGTCCCCGTGTTACAGGGGATGACACCGAGGCTCAGAGAGTGCTGGCATTCTGCTCAGCGGCTCTCCATCACCTCAGGTCTCACCCGGGACAGGGCTCATCAGTCAAGTGTGAGTGTGTGTGTGAGAGAGAGTGTGTGAGTGTGTGTGTGAGAGAGAGTGTATGTGTGTGTGTGTGTGAGAGTGTGTGTGTTTGTGTATGTGTGTGTGTGAGAATGTATGTGTATGTGTGTGAGTGTATGTGTGTGAGTGTGAGTGTGTGAGTGTGAAAGTGGGTGCGGTGCAGCCGTCTGTTAAAATCCATCAAGGAAGTTCTTGCTTCTCGGGTGGGAGCAGATGCCCTGTCCATAGTTCAGGGCGACGGGGTGGGGGGTCCCCTTTTCTGCTCAGGGAGCCAGGGAGAGGGAGCAGGGCTGAGGGCTGAGGGCGGCCCTCGGAGGAACAAAACTTGTCAAAAGCAGATATTTCAAATAGAAAATAAAGTGAGACTGAAAATACAGACTTCTTTATATTTTGAAAATTGATTTTAGGGAGAGGAAGGGGGTGGGGAGTGAGAGAGAGAAACATTGATCGGTTGCCTCCCGCGTGGGCCCCCACCAAGGATTGAACCCCAAACCTGGGTCTGTGCCCGGGAATTGAACCCGCCAACAGCCCCCCTTCATCTGCAGAAACGCCGAGTGCCGCCTTCCGGGTGGAATCTGTCCCCCAGCCGGTGTGGCTCAGTGGTGGGAGTGTGGGCCTGCGGGCTGAAGGGTCCGGGTTCCGTTCCCCGTCGCGGGCATGTCCCTCGGTTGCAAGTTCCCAGCCCGGGTGGGCCGTGCGGGAGGCACCCAGTCACCGTGTCCGTCACTGTGGCGGTGACTGGGGTGGGGAACGCCTTCTGCGTGTTGCGCTCACATCCTGTCAGACGCGGATCTGAAGTCCTCGGGGCTCTGCCTGCCCGCTCTGCCGCGGGGCTTGTCTCCGGGGCCACCAGTCTGTGTCATTTCTTGTTTTGAGATTAGGAAGTATGAGGCCTCTGACTTTTTTTTTTTTCTGAAATATTTTTGGCTGTTATAAATTCTTTGTGATTTCATATGCATTTTAGGATTGTTTTTATGTTTCTATAAAAAATGCCATTGGTGATTGAGGTAAAATGTATAAAAGTTTTAGACACAACATGTCATATAGAGAAGGAAGTTTATAAATTTATATTCCCCATCATCTTCCCATTCAGGGCACGATTTGAATGTTCCATCCCTACGCAGACCCCAGGACGCTGCCATTGGCTGTTGTGGGAAGCCGGGACCTGAAAGTACCACAGCAGCGTATTTGCTGTGTATTTCAAAATATACTCGTGAAGATCACCTTTATTTGTATAACTATGGCTTAGGTGTGGACTACAGAACGAAGCTACTTATTTATTTTTAAATTTTAATTGCTTGTAGTGATTATCCAAAGACAAACTTAGTAGTTCAGTGATTATTGAAGAAAAAGCCTGCATCCCCTTGGGATTGCTCATTTAAAAGGACTCACGTCAGGTTCAACCAAATCCAGAGAAACAGAAATCAGCACTACAAGGCAAAGTCATAAAAAAAATTAAAACATTACCCAGGTCTGAAACAGCTGGGATGTTTGAGAATAAACAATGTTTGGAATTTGATATCCAAGATATCAGATGTGAACACTTCTACGGATCCCTCAATAAACCTGACTTCCAACATTAGTATCCGGGAGAGAAGGGGAGGGGAGGAGAGGGGAGGGGAGGGAAGATAGGAGAGAGAGAGGAAGAGAGAGAGAGAGAGGAGGGGGAGAGAGAGAGAGAGAGAGAGGAGGGGGAGAGAGAGGAGACATGCTTTCCCAGATCCGTTAAACTGTGTGTCAGGTGACATGTCTACAGGATCACCTGCCAGTTGAATTAAGAAGTTAAATGTTGCATATTCATCGTCTCCTGGTTTTGTGCCAACACGCGCGATGCGAGGAGCAGCTTGCCAAGAAGCACTGCGCTGAATGGGGGCCGCGTGCTGTCTCCTCCCCGCGCCCTCCCGCTGCCCCCGGAGGAGCCGGTCACCCGCTGACTGGGTCCACTTGTGGCAAAGTTCAACACGTCATGCAGCATAAATGCGTTGCCGTTTCCAAGGACGGGGAACGCTGTGGACTGTCCCCGGGAAGGCGTGCAGGAAGCCGGAGCCGCCGTGACAGTGGACGGGAGAGAGTTTTAAATTCAGGGAGGCCCCGTGCACTCTCCAACCGCCCCCAGCGCAGCCACCCCCTCGTCCAGCGGCTGCCTGTCCCACCTCCACGCGGGCGCTGTGCACTCGGGGCATCAGGCCTCCTCAGTGGCCTGGGCTGCCCTGGGCGGGTCAGAGGCTTAGCAACATCCTAAGGTCAACCTGGACCCACCAGATGCCACTAGCCACACCCAGGCCATGAAATCGGGTCCCCCGCACCCCCCCCATTTGTTCCTCCCCAGAACGCCTGCTCTTCAAGTCCCTCCTGACTGGCCGCGGGGAGGGAAAGGGCGCGCCCCCTTCACTGCAGGCAGGACCTGGTGAAAAAGGAGCACCAGCACCCCTTCCAGGAGGGCCGCTCACCCAGCGGGTCCTTAGAGGGACGCAGACGCTGCCCCCTGCAGTCGGCTGCCCCCCCCCATTCCAACTTCCGTTCCGCTGCTTCAACATCCGCTAAGGACTCGCCAGTCCCCAGAGGCACGGAGCTCAGAGGACGCTCTCTTTTCCTCCGAACAGCTTTTATTTACAGTGCCGCCGGCTTAGAACAGCTGCAGGGACGGAGGCATCTGGGGAAACGGGGAGTAAAAAGCCAGTGGCTGCGGGAGGTGCCGACGCAGGAGGGGGTGGGAGACGCACTGCTCTCCACACAGCAGTCACTCCATCAGCACACGGCTGACTGGTGACGGTTTCACAAATGGATGTTTCCTATCGCTTCCCTCTGCACTGGGCGCTGGCAGGGGCGCAGGGGCTGGACCAGGGGAGGGTTAGAAAGCGCCAAGCGCCCGGGAATGCCAGCCCCCAAACGTGAGTGGGCAAATGGGAAGCGGAGCCCCTTAGGTTCGGCGGAGCCTCTGTGGCCGGTGCCTGGTGTGCGGCCGTGGCCGAAGAACGGCGCCTCTCTGGCGTCTCGAGGGCCGGGCAGGCACGCGGGCACCGCCGCTGGTGGGCATGGCACGCGGGCACCGTCGCTGGTGGCATGGCACGCGGGCACCGCCGCTGGTGGGCATGGCACGCGTGCGGACTTACAATGTTACGGTGGACGTGCGGCTGTGTGAAAAGCCAAGCCCGTGTGCCTGTTACTTCTCCGGCCACGGAACAAGCTACCGCAAAATCCAGCAGCTAAAGCAACATGTGGCCTGAAGCACACAGAGATGGGACTCACAGAGCGAGGGGGAAGCGGGTGTCGAGGCAAAGCACATCGATGGACACGCTCAGTCTAGACGGGGCGCCGACCTCCAGCTGCAGGTAGAAAACCGAGACTTGCCCGGCCAGTGTGGCTCAGTGGGTGAGCGTCGACCTATGAACCAGGAGGTCACGGCTCACTTCCCGGTCAGGGCACAGGCCCCGGTTGTGGGCTTGATCCCCAGTGGGGGGGGGGGGGGGGCAGGAGGCAGCCGGTCCATGACTCTCTCTCATCATGGATGTTTATCTCCCTCCCTCTCTTCCTGTGGGCGTGTGGGAGACGGAGCGAGGCAGGCTTGACCGGACGTGGCGGCTGGTTGACTGGGGTGGGGTGCGGGGGGTGGCCGAGGCAGGAAGGAGGGAATCTCAAATGAACTCCAGACTCCGCAGCCTCCGAGCGCCTGGCCTGGGCAGGGACGCGAAAGCACGTGCCGATTGAGTGCCAGCGGCGATGGCTCCCGCGCCAGGGCTTTAAATGGAGAGATCTGTGCCTGTTGTGCCTGCTACTTCTTGCAACGTAAATGCTGGGGCCGTAAGGTCTTGGAATTTGGCCTCCATCCAGTCGGTGCTCTCAGCATCCCTTCCATGTGCATTCTAGAAGAGTGCTAAGTTCTAGAAGCCTCTAGGGTCGGCCCCGACTGTTCTAGAAATTCCAGTCTCGTTTCCTCTATTTGGAAACTCCACACTCACAAGAACTGGTGTGCTCGTGTGTGCGACGGAGGGAACGTGTGGGAGAGAAAGGAGGGGCAGACAAACGCTGCTCTCAGCTGCCCTGGCCTCCAGCCGTTCTGCTCAAAGGGGCAGCAGCGTGGACATCAGCCGGACGCAGCAGGCATCCTCTCCGCAGCGAAGGAGGCTGCAGACGAGCAGGCATGCTGTGTGGGTGCCGGCAGCGCCTTCCCCCTCTTCCTGTCCAGCCCCCCCCCCCTTTCAGGCGGCTGGAGTCGTCCTCCAGGAGCCCAGGGTCTGAGAGCCGAGGGGAGGGCCGAGCCTTAATTGCAGCCACATGGAGCCGGGCGGGCCTGGTGCACCGGAGGGAGCCTGGGGGCAATGCTGACCGAGCCCGGCACCCGCAGACGCCGTGGCTCTGCAGAGCGGGGACACGCCAGTCGGGGCGCAGGGTGAACGGATGACGCCGTGACTCATCTTCGCAGAAAGGCTCTTCCCGCCTTAGCAGCACGGTCCCCGGGTTCAGTGTCCCTCCAGCTGACGGGGGGGGGGGGGGACCTCTCTCCTGGATTTCCTTTGTGAGCTTCCTTCGGTCGCGTACCAAAATGAGTGTTTTGATGAGAATCTGATTTTGATAACTGGCAAGTAACTTTGTCGCAGATGGAATACAATGTTTCGGTTTGGCGTCTGACACGTTGTGAAACCGGACCGACTCTCGGAGACGCACTCCGTCCCCGTGCGCGTGGAGACCCGAGCGGACGCAGTGCAGGCGGCGGGCGCCGCTCCGTGGACGCGGACGGCGAGGGGCCCGCGAGGCCGGGGCCTGGGCTTCTGCCTCCTGCAGCCCCGCCTGGCTGCCCGGAGAGGACGGCTCGCTGCGTTCCCAGGAACCTGGAAACGGCGATGCCACCTTTTTTCAGAGAAACTTTCAAAACTTGTCTCCTAGCCCGTCCTCTGCCTGGGGGTGCGGTTCACAGCTCAGGTCCGCCGGGCGGTCTTGAAACGAGGAGCCCTTCCCGTGTGAACCAGGCGTGTTCCCGAGACGCCCCAGCGTGCGCGCCGCCCCGAGAATCGTGCATTTCGTTTCTGAAGAGCCAGGCGCAGTCTGTTCACGTCACCGGAGGTTCAGTATTTCCCACGTCCCAGAGCCTCGGCCACGGCCCGAGCCACGGTCCCAGCGGCAGGTCTCCCCTGTGAAAACGGCCGCTGGGCTCGCGTGCGGGAACCGCTGGGAAGCCGTCGGCGTGTTCTGAGCGGCTCCCTCCATCGCCCGCGTGGGTCAGAAGTGAGAGGCGACTGCTAATTGGTCGGCGCTGGAAAGAGAGGAGGGGCAGGTGCAGAGGCGTCCACACGGGTGGGGGCTGCTCAGAACCCGGAGGAGGGGCGTCTTCGGAGACGAGAACGAAGGCGAACCCCACCCCGGCGTGGGGTGACGCAGCTGCTCACACAGTGAGGAGCACACAGGACACCTGCCTCCGCCCAAGTGGGGTGAGGGGTCCCAGGGGAGGCCTGACGTCCCCCGGGGGGGACCCGCGGCGCCTTCGGAAGCACAGCCCTGGTTTCCAAGGTCCAGGACGCAGCCCCGCCTCCTGCTGTGCGATCCGCCTACTGGATGCTCCTGTTGGGTCTTTCCCACGACCATCAGGTCCTGAGCCCCCGCCCTCATGGCCGCTTCCTGCGTCTTTTCGGAAGACCCGATGTGGGGCTGCAGCCGGTGCCGACGGGGGGACTGGGCTGCCACCCGCAGCCGGGGCCTCGGACAGTCAGCGCCTGCGACGGCGGGGGCTCCGGCTGGGCACGCTGTGGGCTCTGTCCGGGGCCTCCCCTCCCCGTGAGGTCAGCGCAGCAGCGTCACCGGGCCGGTGAGCTCCGCGAGGCTCCGTGAGGCTCTGCCGGGGATTTAAACATCGAAGAGGCCCTTCCTAATGAGGCGCCGCCTTTCGTTTACAGGTGTGACTTCCCGCGGAGCTCAGGGGGACTGGCAGGCAGAGCTCCCAGAGCTGCCGGCCACCTGCCATCGGGCAGCCCGCCACCGACAGATGGCGTGAGTGACGAGCTGCCACAGCCACGGCCGCCTGGGCACGCGCGCTCAGAGTCTGAGTGTCAGGTACCGTCTGGGGAAAAGCTAGCGATCAGGCATCCATGGCACACGCGGCCCCAGAGAGAGGGGTGGTGTGGGTACCGGGCCAGGTATGGAACCAGAACGTCATACACTCAGTCATCCTCAGTGGATCTCGGGGGGCGGGGGGCTCCCTCCAGATCCACACTCCTGGGGCCTCCTCCCCTGCTCCCCGGGCTCCATCCGGGGTATAATAGGAGGACAGAACATCCACCTAAACCCCAGGGCCTCCCACTGCTGTCCCCCCTGCATGTCCCTCACCGTCCCCCTGCATGTCCCTCACCATCCCCCCTGCATGTCCCTCACCATCCCCCCTGCATGTCCCTCACCGTCCCCCTGCATGTCCCTCACCGTCCCCCTGCATGTCCCTCACCGTCCCCCCTGCATGTCCCTCACCGTCCCCCCTGCATGTCCCTCACCGTCCCCCTGCATGTCCCTCACCGTCCCCCTGCATGTCCCTCACCGTCCCCCCTGCATGTCCCTCACCGTCCCCCTGCATGTCCCTCACCGTCCCCCCTGCATGTCCCTCACCGTCCCCCTGCATGTCCCTCACCGTCCCCCCTGCATGTCCCTCACCGTCCCCCTGCATGTCCCTCACCGTCCCCCTGCATGTCCAGGTGTGCAGGTCCAGGTGTGCAGGTCCAGGTGTGCATGTCCAGGTGTGCATGTCCAGATGTGCATGGCCAGGTGTGCAGGTCCAGGTGTGCATGTCCAGGTGTGCATGTCCAGGTGTGCATGTCCAGGTGTGCATGTCCAGGTGTGTATGTCCAGGTGTGCAGGTCCAGGTGTGCAGGTCCAGGTGTGCAGGTCCAGGTGTGTATGTCCAGGTGTGCATGTCCAGGTGTGCAGGTCCAGGTCTGTATGTCCAGGTGTGCATGTCCAGGTGTGCATGTACAGGTCTGTATGTCCAGGTGTGCAGGTCCAGGTGTGCAGGTCCAGGTGTGTAGGGCCAGGTCTATGTCCAGGTGTGCAGGGCCAGGTCTGTATGTCCAGGTGTGCAGGTCCAGGTGTGCATGTCCAGGTGTGCAGGTCCAGGTGTGCATGTCCAGGTGTGCAGGTCCAGGTGTGCAGGGCCAGGTGTGCAGGGCCAGGTGTGCAGGTCCAGGTGTGCATGTACAGGTGTGTAGGGCCAGGTCTGTATGTCCAGGTGTGCAGGTCCAGGTGTGCAGGGCCAGGTCTGTATGTCCAGGTGTGCAGGCGCGTGGTCTACCTGGCTCTCCCAGCTCTGATCTGCTTGTTGGCCTCATCGTGAGCCTGTGGGCGATGCCACCTGGGCGTGTCCAACGGGAAACGGATGTAGAGGCGGTTGAGGAAATGAGCGCACTCCGCGTTGCTGGGAAGAGGCAGGGCCAGGACTCCCGCCGCCGAGTCTGAAGGCGCTGCCCTGGGTGGGAGGAACCCAGGCAAAAGGATGGTGAGGGGAGACCACCTCCCCCGGCGGTGTCCACGGGACTGGAACTGGAGATCCCAGGTTAGGGGGCCACGCAGCCACAGAAGGGGTACGGGACCCAGAGCCGCTGCCTGGTCCCGCCCGCAACTATTTCAGAAACGAAGCGTCCCACATGCTTCTGTGGGCCCTGACCCCGTAGCTCTGGGTCCCGTGGTCTTTGCGGAGGGACTGGAGGCTCAGGGACTCTGCCGGGCAATGCTAACCTGTCCCAGGCCGACCTGACACCAGGGGCTGGGCAGGCGTCCCCGTCGCCTGGAGGGAACGCGAAGGGGGCTCTGAGGGGACGTTTCCTACCGACATGGCGTGCGGTCCGGGGAGTGACAGGGTCCTGCTCAGGGCACGGGCTCCGGGGGCGGCGAGCTCACCTGGGTCTGAGCTCCATCCCCGCCGCCTCTGTGGTCGTGGGCCAGTGGCCTGCCCGCTCCTGCCGGGCGCTGCACCGTCTCCGTGTGGGGAGTGAGGAGGAGGCGTGTCTCTGCCCAGGAACCCACCGAGAACTAAAGAGCGCGCTGCAGGGGGTTGGTACAATGCTTTCCCCACGCCCGGTTCAAAACGTGGCTGCTACCCGCTTCCTCTCAGCCTCACATCCCCCGGCGGGTGGAGCCCTGCGGGCGTCACAGACGGAAGCCGCGGCCGAGAAGCCAGTCCGCCCGGCCGCACACGGCTGGGCACAGCGTTAGGCCGGGAGCCCCTGTCGCTCCACTCTGTCTGTCGTTAACACAACACGTAACAACCAAAACCACGTCTAGCGTTTAAGAACGTGCATCATTTAAAAACAACTTTTTAAATATATTTTGATTGATTTCAGAGGGGAAGGGAGAGGGAAAGAGAGAGATGGAGACGTCAATGTAAGAGAGAATCATGGACCGGCTGCCTCCTGCACGCCCCCACTGGGGATGGAGCCCACTACCCGGGCCTGGGCCCTGACGGGAACCGTGAGCTCCTGGATCCTAGGTCGATGCTCAGCCCCTGAGCCAGGCCGCGGGGCGAGCGCATGGTTTCTGAGGAGGGCGCTGGGCCGAGGAGCCGGGAGCTGGGACCTCGGTGCAGCCGCAGTGCCCGTGTCTGGGGGTCACCGCTTCCGATCCTGCAGTGAAGACGCCGGCTCACCGGAGCCGCACCAGGCGCTACCTCACTCCGGCCTGCGACTTCCTCCGCCTGTTTCCCTGGGAAGCCGGGTGTCACTGCCGCAGTCTCTCCGAACCCGAGTCCGGACTCCGCAGGCCCCGGTGCAATTACCTTGCAGCCTGCTGTTCCTGCGGTGGGGGTGGGGTGCAGGGGTGCCAGGGACCCACGCCCCTGCCCGCCCTGCTGCGGGCGTCCCAGCCACCACCCCTCCCGGGACACAGAGGAGCCTGTCCGATTCTAGTTTGGAACCTGAAATGCCACCCTTTCCAGCAAATTCTGTGTTCCCAACATTCCCCTTTCTGGGCCCTTGTTTGGCAGGGGGTGGGGGTGGGGGGCCCTTCAACCCAGCAATTGGCTTTTGTTTTGTGACCAGCTCTGGCCACAAAAGGGGACCCACCCCCTCCCCGCATTCAATTAACCCCCAGGACACCGGCGGGATTAGGGGGGCCGCTCAGGCCCCATTCAGAGCCCGGAGGGGGCCTCGCAGAGATTCCTCCCAACAAAGGCTGCCGCACTAAGTAGCTTTTCTTGTTGTTGCCGAGCTCTGGCCCATTGTTGCCGGAAAGCGACCTTTTCCACTTAATTGGGCCTAGAATCCGCCCTATTGTGTTTGCACATAACAACGCAGCCGAGGGGCCGGGGTGTATGAACACGGGCGGCTCTGCGGTGGCGAACCCCGGCCGACCGAGCCCTGCGCCTGGGCCCACGGCAGCCCGCGACGCCGCGGAAACCATCGCCGTGAAGCGGTGACCACGGCGCCCGGGCCCGGCAGCTTCCCGGCGGCTCGGCCCGGGGCGCTGGGCCCGCTTTGCTGCTGCCGCCGCGGTGACAGCCCCGAGCTGCGGTCTCGGCGGGAAGCCACCAGCCCGCGGGGCCACCCGTCACCCGTGGCATCTGCACCGTCCGCCGAGCGGGCCACCCGTCACCCGTGGCATCTGCACCGTCCGCCGAGCGGGGCTCCTCGGCCGCCACTTCCCCGCGAGACCGCAGCCCGAGCGGACGGGGCGGACACGAACCTGCACGTGCGCCCGGGGCGGCGGGAGGAGACGCCCGGACTTCCCTGCGGGTTTAGTCCGAACCGCCGACCCGGGACCGGCTCCGGGCCTGGACGGGGCGGCCTCCCGGGGACTCCGTGCTCCGCGGATGGACCGGGCCTCCCACCACCTCCTCGCCCGGACGGGGCTGCGTGGGGCGGGGTTCACACCAGGACGTCGCTGGGCAGGGCCAGGCCCGGGTTCCCGTGGGCCGTGGACAGACACCGGCACAGCCCGCCGCCCGCTCCCCACGGACCCGCGGGGCAGCCGGGCAGGGGCACGGTCCTCGGCTGACCCCTGGTCCCGGTGCCTTCTCCCCTCGGCCCGTCTACTCAGCCGTGGCTCCCATGCACATCAACCCCACGCACGCCGACCCCACGCACACCCGCCCTACGCACGCCGACCCCACGCACACCCGACCCACGCACGCCGACCCCACGCACACCTGCCCCACGCACGCCGACCCCACGCACACCCGCCCTACGCACGCCGACCCCACGCACACCCGCCCTACGCACGCCGACCCCACGCACGCCGACCCCACGCACACCCGACCCACGCACGCCGACCCCACGCACACCTGCCCCACGCACGCCGACCCCACGCACACCCGCCCTACGCACGCCGACCCCACGCACACCCGCCCTACGCACGCCGACCCCACGCACGCCGACCCCACGCACACCCGACCCACGCACGCCGACCCCACGCACACCTGCCCTACGCACGCCGACCCCACGCACGCCGATCCCACGCACAGCCCCACGCACGCCGACCTAAGCCGCCTCTCTGAGGTCCCTGCGTGGGGGCTGCGCGCCCCTCAGGGCGTTCCTAGGACCAGCGGGGAGGCCCCAACCAGCTGGTTTTCCTTTCCGGGGGGCGCTTCTCTTCCTGGCCCCCCTCCGCCGTCAGAGGCGGGCGGACACCTGCGAACCGGCGGGGGGCCTCCGGGCCGCAGGCACACGTGGCTGGCGGCGGCTCGGCAACATTGTAGCGAGGGACTGGCTACTGTGTTACCATCTGGGAGGCGCGGGACACAGGCGCGAACCGGGAGGCGGGGTTTCCGTCCGCTGCCCCGAGGGGCGCAGCCAGCAGCACGGAACCGGCTGAGTCCGGCTCAGGAGCAGGCACGGCCCGCAGTAACCTGTTTACAAACGCAATCGCGTTTACGTTGCCTCTTGATTAGCTCAGAACCACTGATCCGACAGGCGCTCATTTCCTGCTCTGATTCTGCGTGAGAACAGACGGCAGCGCCCACTGAGCTTCCACGCTGAGAAAAGGACTCGGCTGGTGTGGGCCTCCCCGTGTGCAATGCTTCCTATGGCGGCCCTCGGAGCGACTCCGGCTGCTGCCGGTGAAATGGCAAGTCCGATGGGAGGAGTCTTTTGGGAAAAGCAGTACAGTGGGGCCTTGACTTACGAGTTTAATTCGTTCCGTGACGGAGCTCGTAACTCAAATTACTCGTATGTCAAATCAATGTTCACCATTACAATGAGTTGAAATGCCATTAATACGCTGTGCCTTTCACTGTGGCGTTCGCTGCACCAGCTAGCGGTGGGGTAGCAGAAGCTGGCTCGTAACCTGAATTTTAGCTCCCACCTCAAAGCAAAAAATCGGCTCGTATCTCGAAAAACTCGTTAGTCGGGACACTCGTAAGTCAAGGCCCCACTGTATTTTAAGGCTGTAAAGCAAGTGACCGGCAGGTGCTTGGACAGGCTGGAGGCCCAGGCGGGCGGGGGCGGGTGGGGGAGAGGGAGGGTGAGCGTGAGTCCTGGGCGCAGCGGTCGGCTGGGGGAGGGGAGACGGAGGACGGAGGGTGAGCGGTGAGACCTACGCCGGTGTTATCACGGTCATTGTTGGCGCCCGGGCGGGAGGGGCCGGGACTGGAGGAGATGACGGTGAACGTGAGGGCCGGTGGCACAGGCCCAGGGACGCTTTCCTGGGGGGCGGGGGCCCCTGGAGGCTGTGCCGGCTGCCACAGGGACCGAGTCACCTGCACAGGAAGCGGAGCCGGTCTTCTACCGTGTGCCTCTGCCTCCACCTCTCACCCCGGGACAGGACGGGCGCCAGCCTCCCTCGGCTGGAGGGCAGCCCCGCGGGGGAGGCCGGGGCGGCCCACGCAGGTGTGAATGTCTGCCAGCGCCGGTCGCTGTGCCCGGGCACATGCCTTCCGTCTGTTTTAGAAACTGCTTGAATCTGCTTCCCGAACCCCAGGAGCCCCTAGCACCTCACTTTCCTGTCCTTCCTCCACCTGCCCCCCCACCCCCCCAGCCCCCCGCTGCCCCAGTTCAGCTGGGACCCTCCCGCCCGTCTGCCCTGGTCGGCCCCCCTGGAGGCCTGACCCCTCATCCTCGCCGGCACCAGCCCCCCGGCCACCCTTCTAGGGACGCGGGGTGATGCCCGGGGCTGGCCGCTGTCCCCTCGCCTCGATGCGGCCACCGCAGGCCCCTGCCCCTCGTGACGGGTGACGGGCGAGCAGGGGGCCGAGGGTCCGAACCTCGGGCGGCTCCCTGGGCCTCTCGGGCCCCCGGGTCGGACGCCCTCTCCGGGACGTCCCCGCCGACCGCCGCGGGCGCTCTTGGTTCCGGGCGGTTTGCCGGCTCCCGTGGTCCCTTCAGTCTGGGGTGGCGGTTTGGGTCCGGCCGGGACCTCCTCGCTGCTTTAAAGAGAAGGTGGCTGAGGCTCGTTTCGTACGATGATGAGGCTGAAGGCAGACTCAGAGTCACCCTTGTCTGTGACCCCACGGCCCAGGCAAAAGGGCAAGAGACAGACGCAGAGGGAGCCCGCCGGCGTGGCTCCGTGGCTGAGCGTCGACCAGGAACCAGGAGGCCACGGCTCGATTCCCCGTCAGGGCACAGGCCCGGCTGTGGGCTCCATGCCCGGTGTGGGGCCTGCAGGAGCAGCCGGTCCGTGATTCTCTCTCATCATGGATGTTTCTCTCTCCCTCTCCCCTCCTCTTTCTATATGTGCGTGTGTGTGTATTTAAAAAACTGGAGTGCCCTTCTCCCCTCCCCAATCTATATTTTACACAGTAAACACCCGCACCAACCACAACGCCCCCCAACCCCCCGGCCTGGCCGCAGGTCACCGCTAGAGGACGCGGATCGGTCAGCAGCCTGCAGGGCTCTCTCACCCAGCACAGCTGTCCACAGCCCACCCCGCCCCGCCCTGCAGCCTGGAAACTCCCTGTAACTCTAAACAGGCCTGACTCCCAGCCATTCCTGCTCCCCGCCCCCCCCCCCCAGGGCGCGGTGGGGCGGTGACTCAGCGGCTGGCCCTTATCTCGTGGGCAGTGCCCCCGGGAACAGCTGAGGCCTGGGGTCGCGGCTGGGGCCTCTGGGTCAGCTCTGGTTGGGGCGGTGGCTGGGAGGGTCCTGGGGAGCGATCAGCTAAATCAATCCTTTCCTTCCGGCTCAGAGATAGCAGCCCGGTGCCATTCCACTCGCGCCCAGGCACGCCCCGCACAGCTGACGGCCGCGTCCCTGCAGGGGGGGAGGCTGCCGGCTGCCAGGCCCGCCCGCGGCCAGCGATGCCAGGGAAGTCCTGGAAAGGAATGAATGAACAGCCAGCGCCCTGGCGCACCCCCCCGCCCCCCATTACTCAGCCCCCAGCTTGGCAGTTCCGGGGTGTGGCTGCGCTAATCCCTGCTATTTCTGGGGCGCTTTGCACTTCAGGGAGCACGTTCAGGCCATCCATGCCAGTGACCCCGGGGCAGCCCCTAGGTGGCTATTCTTGGTGTCGCCCCTCAGCCCCCCTCCTCCCCGCATACCTTCTCCAGAGCGTCTCCGGCTCGCGGTCCTGTCATTAGCCACACGGCCGTCACAGGAGGAGCAGGCTGTACCGTCGGACTCGCCAGGAGATCTGGCTCGGCCCGGCTCCTCGCAGCCTGCGGGCGCCTCCTCTCCGAGCCTGGCATTCGCAGGCCTGGAGCCAAGAGGCTGTGGCCTCACCGGGCAGCTCTGACCTTGGTGAGGACGAGACCGGGGCGCGGGGAAGCGCAGGGCGCCCAGGGCGGGGTCTCCTCCCCAGGAGGCTGCGGGGCCTTGACACCCAGCCCTGCGCCCTCTTGTGCCCCCGGAGCTCAGCACAGGGCAGGGCAGGCGGGCGTGCTGCTCAGACACAGGAAAGAACCCACGTGTTGCGTGCACCTGGTTTAAAACGTGGTGAACAGAACCCCGAGAGATCCGGGGCCCGGGGGCGGGATGGACTCCCGACGGCCTCGCTGCTGGTCTCCCCGCCGCCCGGTGCCCGCAAAGACCTGCCGGTCAGTCTTCTCGTCCGTTAATCAAACTTCTCCACACGTCTCTCACCGTCCAGGCACCTTCCCGCCCGGCTCCTGGCTCCTCCCCAGCAAACCCGCCTTTTCCGGACGTGAGAGTCTCTTTAGCAAAAAAGGCCGGGGGGGAGGGGCCGGTGGTGGCAGACGTGCGCGCTGCCCCGGCCATCGCTACGCAGAGCAAGTGACGAGGACTTTGAAAGGCCCGGCTCCTGGGGGGAGCGAGGGAGAGTCCTGAGTTCAAGCTGGTGCAGGGCTGTCTCTGGCTGTTTCCGGGTCTGCGGATGCCGAACAGGTGCTGTCGAGCTCACTTACGTCAGCCTCCGGCCTCCAGCCTCCGGCCTCCGCGTCTTCATGGCCATTAGGATCAGGGTCAGGATCCCAGCATGGCCGCTGGGTCCCCACAGCCTCTTCCTCGGGGACCTCCCCCCCCCCCCCCCCCCGCGTCCCGCTCTGCCCCAGCCCCGGTCCCTCTTGGGGTTTGGTTTTTTCTCCTCAAACATCACACGCCTCCCTGAGCACAACGGTGTCATTTCTCCAGAGCCCACGGCCCTGTCCCCGTTCGCTCCTCCCCTGCAGAGCTGGGCTCCAGCGTCACTTCCGCCGAGAAGCCCCCCGACCGCCCGTGTCCGTCGGGGCCTGTGTCACATAGAGCCGCCCTCGCGTCCTCTCCCTCCGGCCGGCGCCCGCTCTCCCTGCAGGCTCTCCGGGGCGGTTGGAGTAGCACGTGCTCTCTCCTCGGCCGCAGAGGGAGGTCCCGGGTGCGTCCCTTCTGCGTCCCCCGAGCTTCTCCCTGAGCCCCGCCACCGCGAGTCCTCGGCGTCTGCTGACCCGGATGAGGACATTGATCGCACGACTCGGGGTCTGTGTCCTCCCCGTCCCCATCCAGGTGGTGGCTAGACGGGCCCGGGGCCGTGGCTGTCGTGTTTGCTGGGCTTTCCAAAGTCGGGGAACCCTCAGGGGATGACCGTCTCGGAGCTGAAAGAGATCAGACATCAGCGAACCCCCAACGCCCCCTCTTCCCAGACCCCTGGGGCGCCTTCCCACTCAGGACCTGGTGGGCCGGCTTGGCTTGTCCTGTGCAGCGACCCCCACCAACGGATGGCGGGGTGACGTCACCCAGAGGGGCCCTTTCAGAGCCATGTGAGGACAAGAGGAAACTCACCCTGGAGAAATGTATCCACATTTTAGAATGAGCAACTGTCCATCAAACAGGCAAAAATGCAGGCCAGAACGTAGAGAAACAAACGGTGAGATGGCTGTTTTGGCGTCCGTGTGCGGCCCCTCCTCCCCCCTCCCTCCTGGAACCGGGTCGGCTGCATGGACGCCCGCCCGCCCGCCCGGCCTCCGCAGACACCGGCGCTGATGCTGCGAACCGGCCGGTCCCTTCGCGCCTCTGGTAGGGCGTCCTCACCCTCCGTCCGTCCTCACCCTCCGTCTCTCCACCTCTCTCACTGAGAAAACTCCACACCTGGAGTGTGGAGTCTGCTCAGCTCACATGGGGCGGCACATGCACTTTGCAGAATCCCTGTGTCGCCCACGTCCGTGTGGCCAGGACCCGGTGCTGGGACGTGGCTGGATTTCCCTGAACCTTCCGTTTCTGAGTCTAACTTACGGTCAGACAGCGAGTCCCAGGGACCAAGAGGGGCAGAGAGCGTCCACTCCGCGGGCCGGGGTGAGGGCCACACCAGGCCCCCGGCCGCCGTCGCCCTGAAGGCTTCCGCTGCCTCTCCTGCCCTTTTCTCACTTCTCCCTCCTCCTCTGCCCACAGGCCCTCCGTGTCCCCGGGTGCGAAGGCAGGCTTGTCCCGGCCTGGCTGCCCGGTCTGTAACGCCCGCCCATCTGGGATAGATTACACACAGACCCTCAGCCTGCGCGACACTCAGACGCTTTCCGGGAACGACCGCGAGGTGGGGGAGGGCCCGCGGCCGGCGGCCCTGCCCGGGAACAGCGCGCCATTGAGCGCCCAGACCAGACGTCTGTGTTCTCCAGGGCTCAGCAGCCAATAAATCCGACGGAGCCTTTTCATTCCGCGCCGCTGGGAGGGCGAGCCCCGCTTCCTGCGCGAGCCTAATTGCGAGCTGCGACGCGAGTGCCAGGACGTCAGCTGCAAGTTGCAAACACGGCCACGTTTAAGCAGAACCATATGTTACAGCGAAAGAAAAAGTCAGAAACGAACCGATCCCTCTACCTTTTGCTGAGCAGATCCACGGCCAGGAGGCAACCAGGTCAGACAAGAACCGTGGCCCAGTGACCCGCAGGCAGCGCCGGGCAAATACCTTCTCACCGGGAAGGAGGTGAGGCGCCCGGGCCCCGCACACAGGCCTGAGGCTGGTGGCGCTCATTCAACACCAGGTTCACGTCTTCCTTCACAGGAAGGCCACTGGCCGGGAGGGAGGGACGTTCGGTGGTGTTTGTGGTCGGTCGGTCTGCAGCCATCCTGTGACCTTCAGTGGGCGTCGGCTGTGCCGCTCACAGCCACGGTCTCGGCCGAGTCGCCGTCACTGTCACGTCCCCACCCCCAGCCTTCCCGCCTGGGCCAGGAACCGCCCCTGGACGAGGCGGTGGTTACAGTCAGGCTCTACACGCGAGGCGACGGGCTCAGGGACTCTGAGAAACTCACCTAAAGAAGCAGGAGGAGGGAACTGAAGGGTAAGGGTTCCAAGATCTATTGTTTTAAACACCTGCGCCTTTCCGTTGGGCCATGAAATCACCTTTACTTATTCCGGGAAGCTCTCTGGCTTCCACCGGCTCGCTGTCTGTCTGTCTCGCATCGCGCGTGTCCGTCAGGGAAGCAGGCGAACCGCCTTTCGGTGGCCGCGGAGACAGTAGGGAGCGCAGCTGTGTGGGCTGGAAACCACCGCTCCAGCTCAGGAGGCCCAGGGCTGAGGACAGTGCGGCTGAGATGAGCCTGAGTTCACTTGACACGGAAAGTGAACTGATTTCAGCAACGTTTAGGAAAATCACTGCACGTGTGGAATGGAGACACGAGGGAAAACACACACACGAAGCTACTGCCTAATAATTGAAAATTGCGCAACCATCGGGCGGGTAACGCCCCCCAGCTCTCCTAGCTCAGGAGGCGGCGTGGTCCTTATTGCTAACCGAGCCCGCACGGGTGGTGGCCATGCGGGACACCACTGCTCAGCCACGCTCGCCATGGCCACGCAACGGGCTCCGCCGTGAGCGTCAGAGCGTTTCCAACCATTTGTTTATTTTTAAATATTTTCTTACTGATTTCTGAGAGGAAGGGAGAGGGAGAGAGAGAGAAGCATCAATGATGAGAGAGAATCGTGGATCGGCTGCCTCCTGCACGCCCCACACTGGGGATCGAGCCCACAACCCGGGCCTGTGCCCTTGGCCGGAATCAAACCCGGGACCCTCCAGTCGCAGGCCGGCGCTCTATCCACGGAGCCACACCGGCCAGGGCTGACCCTTTATTTTTAGAGCCGAGGAGTCTTGTCCCCGTGACCGCTTTCCTCCCCCTGCGTGTCTTCAGCTGCGTGTCCAGCTCTCGCCGACCAGGCCTGCCTGTGGCGACATCACAGGACACACAGCCGCTCAGCCCCGGTCCACGGACCGCAGATCCGGACCCACCGCCTCTGGGGGATGTTGGTGGGGGGGGGGAGGCAGACGAGGCCGGTCTGCCAGCGAGGATTAGCTGGTTCCCACGCGTGAGGCGATGATAGAGAGGCGTGGAGAGGGTTGTTGACAGGCACGCTGCCTTCCCGGGAGCGAGTGGCTCGCTCTCTCCCGCATAAATAACGTGAACCCGCGTAATGAACCCGCGAACGAGTCAGTGCAGCGCCTAACAGGAGGTGCTTTTGCGCCTGGAGATTCTCTAGTAACAACCGGACGGAAACTTCGTCGGCAGGTGGGCTGCGAGCGAATGGAAGAACGGGGGTGGGGGGGGAGGGGGGGATCATGCCTCGGCAGCTCGACACATGGTAGCCAGTTTGTTCCCCTCAATGTCGGCTCCTTCACTCGTGTCTCTCCCTGTCCTCAGGGTCATCTTCATTCCCGAAGGCCTCCCGTGCCGCCCCCGACGGACGGAACCCAGGGGAGCCTGGGAAGCGGCACATGCAGGTCTGCTGGGATCAGCGTCGTGGGGCCGTCCCAGGGGTCGTGAAACGGACCTGCACACCAGCTGCATGACCACGGTAAGAGCATGAGGGTCCTCTGGCCTTTAAAACTCCGTGAGGGCAGTGAAGCTCTGCGGCTACAGGTGTACACGCTGTGAGAAACGCAGAGCTCGTGTGTGTGCGTGTGTGTGCGTGTGTGTGTGTGCGTGTGTGTGTGTGTGTGTGTGTGTGTGTGTGGACACTGTCATCAACGGTAGAAACGGCTGCTCATTGGCCAAGAATGGTATTTCCCCCCAAACCTCCGCGCTCAGCTTGGTCTTTCTGACGCTCGTTCTCCAGGAGGACTGAGCTGGGGAGACACTGGGGAGACTCCGCCTGCCCTGGGTCGTCCCCTCCCTCGGGGCACCCAGCTCCCTGCCCCTCCCTCACCCAGCGCCTCCCGCAGGGCCCAAGCCCCGGCGTCTGGACCTCTAGAGCAGGGGTCCTCAAACTCTTTAAACGGGGGGCCAGTTCACTGTCCCTCAGACCGTTGGAGGGCCGGACTATAGTTTAAAAAAAACTGAACAAATTCCTGTGCACACGGCACATATCCTATTTTGAAGTAAAAAAACAAAACGGGAACAAATACAGTATTTGTATTGGCATGTGGCCTGCGGGCCGTGGTGTGAGGACCCTGCCCTAGAGTCGACTCTAGACCCTGCGAGGGTGGGGACCTCACCCACTGTTTGCACCGCTCGCTCCCGGGACCAGCAGGAGCCTCACGCACCACGGGCACCACGGTGTTCGCTCGGCGGGCGGCGGGCGTGGTGAGTGCCGTCGGTCTAGCTCCGCAGCAGGCTGAGCAGGTCCGTGGTCAGTGCTAAGGTGCGTTAACCCACACGGGCCTGAAAGTAAACTGATCGGATCCTGCGAGCGGGCTTGGGTCTCTCTCTTCCTCTGTGAATGTGCACCCGCCGCTCGGGGTTGGGGCGGGAGTCTGGGCCTCGGGAAGGCAGCCTGGTGTGGAGAACGGAGGCTCGGCTCCCAGCTCCGCCCTCACCGCTGGGCAGAGGCGTGGAAGCCCAGCGTTCCCTCCAGACCCGATTGCGCTTGGCACCTGTCGGCCCACTCGGGTCCACCTGGGGGCGAGCGGCCGCCCCTCTCGCTTCATGCCCCAGTGATGGTGGGTTTGCTGGTGACACGCAGCAGGCACACGCTTTTTCTGGTCAAAGTGGGCCGCTGTGGGCCGTGGCCCCGGAGAATGACACGCAGCCACACAGACACAGCTCGTCCGGGTTCGGCTCCTGACTTGTCAACTTTCCGCCTATAGAAAACACATCGGGTGTCCTCGGGCTCGCCCGTCTGTCGTCGGCCAGGGAGACGCTGTTTTGCAAAAGCATCTCCATCCAGTACGGGCACCTCGGCAGTTAACGTCTCAGGTCTTTTCCAAGTTCCTGTTCTAGACACAGAGGCACCAGCACCCCACTGGGCCCTGCCCCGGGCGCGCACACTGAGCGGACCCCCGGCCTGAGGGGGTCTGACACTTGGGCCTTAGCATCCGCGCTGATTCTAAGTGGAGCCCAGAGCCACCTTCTCCGTCAGTGAGTGAGCGTTCAGTTCCCCAACAGGAGGCTCGCAGCCTTAGACTGTGCTCAGCCGACTCGCCCCGCGTCGGTGGTGAGATGAATATCCATCGGGCCGCCATCGATTTCGTTCTGGGGCTAATGAGGCAACTTCGAAGGAAAAGCTTGTTCCCGTGGCGCACAGATTAAAACAGATCGCGCGCATTTCCTGTGTAATCAGCCCAGTAATTGAGCGCCTCTCGCTTGCATGTGCCTTTCCTCTCAGTTTAACCACAGCTGCCGGCTGCTTGTCCTGAAGCTGAAGGACGGGTAGAGAGGGCGCCTGGCCCAGAGAATCCCATTTCCAAGGCCCCCCCCTACCCCCTCCAGCACGGGGCGCGGCTCTTACCTCCGGTCGCCAGGCGCCGGCGTTCCCTGCCCGTGTCCTGCGCACGGAGGCTGTTTCGGAAACGACACGATGAGAACAGCATCTTTACGTCTCAGACACGACACGCAGCTCCCATCGCGAGGCCGGTGGTGCCGGGGCCCCGACAGGCCAGAGAAGCGGCCCCAGCAGCTGCGGCAAGGGCACCATCGTGCGCGGAGTCACCCAACACCGAGCTCTCGGGGCGTCGATCCAGGCGACCGAGCAGCGGGCAGACACGGGATTCTGCGGTTCCCACGCGTCAGGACCTACAGGCCTCACGGCCCACAGGCTAAGGGGACGGGCGGTTCCAGGAGCGTCCAGAGCAGCGCTCTCACGCGCAGAGAAAGCCGTGAGCAGAGCGTCCAGCGCAGGTGGTGGGAGAGTGAAGCCGGGGGACCGGCATTGCCCAGCCTCACGACTCACTCTAACGCCGGGGAGTCACACGGTGTCAGGCGACGGAGACAGAGGCGGGACAGTGAGCCACAAGCGTCAGCTGACCTCTGACAGGGAGCCCAGGCCACTCCGTGGAGCAAAGACGGACGCTTCCCCACATGGGCCGGAGCCACATGCAAGAAAAAACAAAATGAATCAGACACAGACCTCACCCCCTTCCCGAGAAAGAACTCATACGGAATCGCAGGCCCTGATGTAAAGTCCAGACGCTGAAGTTCCTAGAAGATGACACGGCAGCAAACCCAGGTGACCGTGGGTGTGGAGATGACATTGTAGCCGCCACACCGAAGGCCGATCGATGAAGAAATAATCAATAAGCTGCCTTCATTCAAATAAAGAGCCGCTGTTGTGCATGTCCGTGTGTGTGTGTGTGTGTGTGTGTGTGTGTGTGTGTGTCTCAGGAGGACGAGCAGCGCCCAGCAGCAGGGAGGGAACCGCACATCTGATACGGGACTCTCTGAATCTGCAAAATGCTCTTAAAACTCAACAGTTAGACAACGAACAACCAGATTCAAAAATGGGCCCCAAACTCAACAAACACCTCCCCGAGACGATGTTCCGATGGGACGTGACCCACGGAAAGGCTCCTCATCCCGTGTCGTCAGGGAGACACGGATAAACAACAGTGAGAGGCCATCCGCGTGGCGGCCCGTAAGCCAACAGCGCCAGGTGCCGGCAAGGACGGGAGCGGCAGGCGCCCTCGCTCGTGCCGGTGGGAACGCGCCGGGTGCAGCCACTCGGGAAGGCAGCCTGGCGTTTCCCACCGAAGACGCCGCACCCCTCGCGATCCCGCAGTCGCCACCGGCCGCGGCGCTCCTCCCCCGTCACCCAGAGGAGACGGACACACGGCCACAGACACGCCTGCACTGGGCGCTCACGGCGGCTCCACTCACAACGGCCAAAAGCCGCTGAAACTTGGAGACACCAGGACATAACGGTGAGTGGACAGGCAAACGGAGGGTTGTTATCTCGCCCTGGAAGGCGACGCGCTGTTAAGCCATAAAACATAAAAACCAGACGGAAGACACTTACAGGCCTGTTAGCAGGAGAAAGAGGCCAGTTTCCACCCGTGTGAGTTCTGGAAAAGGCGAAGCCGTGGAGGCAGCAACATCAGTGGGTGCCGTGGGGGGGGGCCGGGGGGGGGTCGTGAGCAGACAGCCCGCGGGTTTTAGGAAAACGACAAGACTCTCGGTCGCCCTGCGGCGGACGCATTCGTTGTACGTTTGCCCAAACCCATCGAACGTGCAGCAGCGAGAATGGCCGTCAGCGCGGGCTCATCAGTTGCCGGTGCGCCATCTGCGGGCGTGTGGCCAGTGGGGTGCCTGTGCGGTCGGCGTCGGGGTGTCTGGGCCTCAGCCTTGCTGTGAACCGAAAAGGGCCCCGAAAGTGAAGTCTATGAAAACCAGCGACAGCTGAGCCCCGGGCGCTGAGGCAGCCAGAGGGGAGACGGTGCGGGGAGGTGATGAGGCGCGGGAGGCCCTGAGCGCCTGCCTGCCGGGAGCGGCCTTCCTGACCCGCCTCCATCCCAGAGCGGCCGGGCTGGCCCTGCCTGACTCCAGGGCTGCTGACCGCCCCCGACAGACCTGCATGAGACCGAAACGACGCTGTGTCCTCGGCCCCCAAAGCGCAGGCTGTCCTGTTCAACGGCGGACAGCGGGGCGGGGCGGGGCTCCTTGTGGGGTTCGCCCGGCCGGGTGGCTCAGCGGTGAGCGCCGGCTGGGGCCCAGGCCCAGGTTGTGGGCTTGATCCCCAGGGGGCCGAGCGGGAGGCAGCCGGCCCATGATTCTCTCTCATCGTCAATGTTTCTCTCTCCCCTCTCCCTTCCTCCCTGAAATCAATAAAATATTTTTTAAAAGAAAGAAACTATTTAGTGGCTGTGCCGCTCCCCTTCGCCCCGAGCCAGACGCCCGGCCCTCGGGTCACCCGCAGGACGTGACGGCCAGAGGTTTCCACACAAGCACGAGGCGCCGCCCCGAGCTGCTGCCTACACGGCTCCCCCTTCTCCGTGCATATGTGTGAGGTGCAGGCGCGCGTGTGAGGTGCAGGCGCATGTGTGTGAGGGGCAGGCGTGCGTGTGAGGGGCAGGCATGCGTGTGAGGTGCAGGCACGTGTGTGAGGTGCAGGCGCACGTGTGAGGGGCAGGCATGCGTGTGAGGCGCAGGCACGTGTGTGTGTGAGGTGCAGGCGCGTGTGTGAGCTGCAGGCACGTGTGTGTGAGGTGCAGGCACGCATGTGAGGTGCAGGCGTGCGTGTCAGCTGTAGGCGCACACACACAGAGTCTGGGAGCACTTTCAGGGCAGCCCAGAGCATCCCAGGTCATAAACGTCTTGCTTCCGGCTGGAAACAGCCTCCAGGGGCGGCGGGGAGGGGACGTGCGCTGGCAGCCGCGTGTTCTTGCACCGGCCTGTGGGCTCAGCGCCAGACCCCCGGCCGCCTTCCTGGGCCCTCCACCCCCGGCAGAGCCACGCAGGTGCCTGGCTGCACGCCTCCCCCGCCTGCCGTCTGGGGAGACCTGAGTCCTTCCCCCAAGGGTGGGGCTCGCGGTCACTGAGCCAGTCCCGGGGACACAGCTCCTCGCAAGAAGCGGACACCCTGCAGTGGCAGCCTCGGGGGTGATGAGGGGTTTGGGGGAGAAGGGGACCCCTGCCCGGTGCCTTTGCTCAGTGAAGCGAGGATGCCACGGTCTCTGTCGATGACCTGGGAGGGGAGAGCGGGGCTCACACGCCATCTCCTCTGCCCCCCGACCACCGGCGGGATGAGCTGACTGCGAAGCTGAGTCCCTCCCCCAGCTTCTCAAGGGAGCGTGGCTCTGGCCGTTGACCTCGAAAGGTCACACCGCGGGGGGTGGGGGGCTTGGGAAGTCGGCACCCTCTGAGCACCGTCCCTCCACGCGCAGGCGCCGGCCGCCAGGAGGCTAGAGAGCCTGACCGAACCTTCCAGACGGGGTGTGGGGACCCCTCTAACGCCCGGACTCAGTCTGACGCTGAAGAGAATCGCCTTATTTTCAGCTCCGTCTGCAGGAAGCACTGACCACGCGCCGTCGGGAGCGCCGAGCCGTCGGGAGGGCGCTGGGTAACAGACAGCCACAGTCGCCAGGGCAGAGCGGGCGCCTCCGCTGCAGCGGTTCCTCCGTCAGCCGTGAGCCCCACACGCCTTTCGGTGCCAGGGGTCACGTGAGGCTTCGTTCCCCGACGGGGCGTGGCCGCCGCTGCTCTGTCCCAGGCCCCCGGGCACCCAGTCGCCCAGCGCAGGGACCGCGTGTCTGCTGCGCGGTGCTTCCCCGCCATGAGTCAGACCGACCGCGTTCCCATGACTACGCCCCGTCGTCACCTTCCCCGTGTGGTCCGGCCGCGGGTGCCGGGTGGAAGGCGGTGTCCCGTGGCCCTGCCTCCGTCTCTTCTAAACGCTGAGGCCCCTCCCACCCCGAGTCCTTGCTGCCTTTTTCTTCCCTTTTTAAAAGTATTTGTATTGATCTCAGAGAGGAAGGGCGAGGGAGAGAGAAACAGCACTGATGAGAGAGATTCACCCGTGGGCTGCCTCCTGCACGCCCCCGACTGGGGACCGAGCCCGCAGCCCAAGCACGTGCCCTGACCGGGAATCGAACCCTGACCTCCTGGTTCCTAGGCCGACGCTCAACCCCTGAGCCAGGCCGGCCGGGCAGTATCAGCCTCTAGGTCCCATCCCGGCCACACTCGCAGGCCTGTCTGAAGTGGCACTGTCCATCGGGAAGTGACCCTGAACCCCACGTGCGCAGTGAACTGGCCGCCGGGCTGGTCTCCACGGGGGCTATCGCCGGGTCTGTGCCGGCCGATCAAGGCCACAGGCTGCGGCAGCTCCGAGGCCGCCAGCGTCGCCACCGCGCCTCCCGAACAACAGGCTGCAGGTGAGAAGCCGGCGTCCCTGGCGTGGGGGCCTGGCCCGATGTCCGCCGCCTCCGGAAGCTGCGTGGCGCCCACGCCGGGCTGGCCCACGCTCCCGGCGTGGCTCCAGGGGCCGTTGCACGCGTAGCACCTGTGGATTCGTGTTGTTATCGGAATTGTTTTTAGAAACTAGAACCTGGTTGTCCAACATGCAGTGAATTTTTAAATTTTATTTTAGAGAGGGAGGAAGGGAGAGAGAACATCACTGTGAGAGACCGACCCATCGGTGGCCTCCCGTACGCACCCCAACCGCCGTGTCATCGAGTCGATGGGCAGGGAGATGGACAAGCCAACGGATGGCCCCGCGGCCCCTTCTGTAAGCTGACGGCTGCATGTTCGCGAGGCGTGGGCCGAGGTGGCGAGCCTGAGGCCGGCCCCGCCCCCCGGGCTCACCTCCCTGCTCCTCCAAATGCCATGAGACCAGCAGCTACCGCAGGCCCCGCCTCCCTCCCGTGGGAAAGCCCACGTCTCCAGCGAGATGAGGCAGAGACGGAGAGAAGAACAAGACGGGAGAGAGAATGGGCCGAGGAGAGAGCAGCTGTGCCCAGCGGCCGCCCGGCCTGCTCCCGGCCAGGAAAGCCAGGCCTGCTCCCCGGCGAGGCCGCGTGGCCGGGGTTCTCCAGGGACGGCGAGCTCCTCAAGGGCACATGCTTTCCACTCCGGCCGGCGGCTGGGCAGAGCCGGAGGCACTGGGTGCCGAGCCGCCCACACAGGAATGTCGCTCGCCGTTCGCGGGAGGGTCAGGCCCGCGGGGCAGCTGTGTGCCGGGCCCACCCTGGGAGCCCTCTGCAGAGCCGCCTGGCCCGGGGGTGGGCACAGATGCCTCTGACCGGCCGGCCAGAGCTCCTGTGCATAGCCGCCCGCCCTCGCTGGGTGTTTCCTGGGCCGGGCAGCAGCGGCCTCCCCCGCCGGCTCAGTGGCCCGGGCCGGCCCCTGCGCCCGGAGAAAGGCGGGCGGGGGAGGGGAAGCTCCGTGTCCACGCCAGGCGACAGGGACAGACATCCGCTCCCCCTAAGACCGCCGGCCAGGCCGCTGCAGGGCATGCTGGGAGAGTGACGGGCTCCCACCCCAGGGCGGCGGTTGGACGGGACTAAAGGAGACGGAGCTCAGGGAACTGCTCTGTGGCCTGGAATCGCACTAGAATGTTCCGGGTTCTGTGGTCAGCGCTAAGGGGTCAGGTTTGGAGGCGGGTTTGTCCCTGTGGCCGTGGCCGGCCCCGGCTGGGCGCTTCGGCATCACAGGGCTTCTGCCTCTAGGCCAGCGATGGCGAACCTGTGACACGCGTGTCAGAGGTGACACGCGAACTCATTTTTTTGGTTGATTTTTCTTTGTGAAATGGCATTTAAATATATAAAATAAATATCAAAAATATAAGTCTTTGTTTTACTCTGGTTGCAAATATCAAAAAATTTCTCTATGTGACACGGCACCAGAGTTACGTGAGGGTTTTCAAAATGCTGGCACGCCGAGCTCAGAAGGTTCGCCATCCCTGCCCTAGGCCTTCTGCTCGCTCCCGACGGCGCCGGGAATGGCTGTCAGGCCCCAGAGCGGGCGTCTGTGAGTCCTGAGCCCGCAGAGGCCCCGGGTGCCGATGGTGCACGGGGTCCGGGGCAGGCGGAGGGCAGGGAGTCTCCGAGGGGCGTGAAGGAGGGAGGAGACGGAGGAGGGAGGCAGTGGGTAACCACGAAGCCTGGGTACCCAGGACCAGGACCAGGACACGTGCCCGCGTCTGGCGTGGCATCGAAGCACAGGTGCCGCTGGGACCAGCGCGGAGAGCCGGACGGGTCGTTAGTCTCGTTTGCGACAGGGAAAGGCGACCGAGGCCCTTTAAGCGGCATAAATAGCAGGGGGTGGAGAAGAGCCGCAGTCAAGGAGAGAACGCGGCTCCCACCAGCTCGTTTCCATGGCAACTCGCAGTGGCCAAGCTCGTCCCTCTGGCCCATCACCAGCACCTCCCTGCCCCGGGGAGGAGAGACGGGGGGGGGGGGGGGGGGGGGGGGGGAAGGAGCCCGCACCGTTCACACCCGGGGACAGCGGAGCTGAGAGGGGATGATGTGGCTCCCAGGGAAAGGGTCCCACACAGCCCCCCTCCTCACCCACAGCCCCCCGTCCTCACACACAGCCCCCCCTCACCCACAGCCCCCCCACCCACAGCCCCCCTCCTCACCCACAGCCCCCCCTCCTCACACACAGCCCCCCGTCCTCCGGCTTCTGGTGGAGACGCCTCAGGCCCTTCAGACAGAGACGGGCGTGGCCTGTGTTTGTGAGCCTCTAATGCAACGGTTCTCAACCTGTGGGTCGCGACCCCTTTGGGGGTTGAACGACCCTTTCACAGGGGTCGCCTAAGACCATTGGAAAACACATCTATAATTACTTATTGTTTTCGTGGTTAATCACTATGCTTTAATGATGTCCGATGTGTAACAATGAAGTTGGGGGTCACCACCACATGAGGAGCTGTGTTAAAGGGTCGCAGCGTTAGGAAGGTTGAGAACCGCTGCTCTAATGGCAGATGTTCTTCTCGACGTGCAAGGGGCCGTATAAGTCATTGCTTCCCCCTCCGAGGGTCTCACCCTCGGTCCCTGAGCTCTGCCCTGAGGCTGCAGATGCCAGGCTGTGGGCCCCGCCCTCCGACAGGCGTCGGGGGAATAGCAGGAGAAACGGGAACGCGGGTCCGAGGCCGGACCGAGGCGTGGAGCGAGGGCCTCCTGCCGGAGCCGGAGGACGCAGGTGCGTGCCTGTGGCGACAGGACTTAGACGCTTCCCGGAGGCAGAGGCCTCGAGACAGCGTGACGGGCTACAAGGCAGTGAGAAGGCCCGGCCGGGGCTCGGGCTGAGCATCGACCCAGGAGCCAGGAGGTCACCGCTCACTTCCCGGTCAGGGCGCGTGTCCAGGCTGCGGGCTCCATCCCCAGCGTGGGGCGAGCAGGAGGCAGCCGATGGATAATCCTCTCTCGTCACTGCTGTCTCTCTCCCCCTCCTTCCCTCTGAGATCAATACAGATATTGTAGGTAGTTTTAAAGGGAACTGCAATAGCAGACCTGCACCGATGAGCGCGTTGCTTGGCGTGGTGGCCACAGGGGCCGCGGCTTTGCCCGCTGGGCGCTCTGGGCTCGCCTCCTCCAGCGGCATGTCCGCACCCAGGCTCATCTGCGGGAGCCCAGCGGGGGCGCCTGTGTCTCCCCCCGCGACTGAGCGCGGGCGCCGCCGCCTCTGCGTGTCCAGGACGGACTGTGCCGGAACCCTCGCTGCTTCGCGGCACCGTGACCCTGGCCGCCTCCCGGGAACGCCGAGAGCGGGGCATTCCCTGGCGCTGAGACACGCGTGTTTAGCGTTTCTGAACTGGGCTCTTCTTCTCAACGACGTTATTATCAGTGAGAATAAATGCAGAGCCCTCCGAGGCGTCGCCAGGCGGGGCGGTGACTGTTCTGTTAGGGGCCGGGCCTGCGTGGAGGATGTGGTGACGCTGGGGGAGAATCACTCGGCCGGCCATGCCCTCAGCGCCGACATTTCCATCGATAGCGGGGGACTCCGTTCCAACGTAAATCTGAACCCGTCAACGTCACCTCCAACGTCACTCACAGGTCACACCGTCCTGCGCTGGCAGCCGCGTGCCGGGCGGGGCACCTCGCGCTGGGCGAGGCGGCCGATGTCCGGGAGCACGGGGCTCTTCCTGCCGGAGGACGGGCTGTGACGGGGGGCCGGTCCCCAGCCTCGAACAGCCCCCAGAACAGCCAGTTCTGCATCGGGAAGAGCCAGTCCTACTGGGCTTGACATTTCCTGAGGTTTTCACAGAGTTGTGATTGTTTTTTTTGGATTGTCGGAGACGCGGGCTGGTGACTCACGGGGCTTGCCCGTGCCCTGCTCGTGTTTAGAGAGTCGTATCCTGTGCATGCTCGTCCGTCTCTCCACGGGGAGGTCATTGGACCTTCTCTAACCGGCTTCCCTCCTCCGCCCAGAAGGGGAAACCTCTTGGGAAGAGAACACTTCGCTGTCACGGTCAGAAATATTAAAAATCAAATTCCTTTAAAAAAATACAGTGAGGACTCTCCCCACGCACGCACATCTTCTGGTCCTGGCGGGGAGCGCGCGGCTGCGGGGGGCGTGCGAGGACACATTCACCAGCATCGGCTCCGTTCCTTCGCGACGCTAGTGAGACTGCGGCTGCGGTGGAGGCCGCCGGGCCTGAGCGTGTTCACTGAGCCGCCAGCCCAGGCGCGGGGGACCCTCCCAGACGTGGGGGACCCGCCCAGACATGGGGGACCCTCCCAGACATGGGGGACCGCCCAGACATGGGGGACCCGCCCAGACATGGGGGACCCTCCCAGACATGGGGGACCCGCCCAGACATGGGGGACCCTCCCAGACATGGGGGACCCGCCCAGACGTGGGGGACCCGCCCAGACGTGGAGCTGACGGTCCCAGCGAGATGGTCCTCGCACGGAAGGGACACGCTCAGATCCCCTTCCTGGTCCCTTTGGGCACAGGCAGCCAGGGACCCGGTCACCCCTCCCAGCCGGCGGGGAGGCCGATGGCGTCTCCGTGGGACATTTGCAGGATCCTCTCCGCCTCCGCCTCCCGCGCTGGAGCACAATGGGCCCGGGTGACAGGCGGCAGGACATGCCCACGTGCTCGGGTTTCAGGCTGTTCCAGCGGCTGGAAAGGCGGGAGGGAGATGGCGACACGTAGGAGAAGGGAGGACGCAGAGAGCTCTGGTCCCGCAGAGAGAAGCCATCCAGACGTTGGAAACGGGATCCGCCGCGGTGGCCGGCCGTTTTCTAATCCTCCTGTTTCTAATCCCCGGACTCTGCTCAGCTCCCTGCCCCTGGAAGGCAGGAATTCGCAAACAGGAAACCTCGCTCCCCCCGGCGCGGGCTCCCCGGGAACCCCGACTCGTCCCGGTGGCTGTTCCCGGGGCGGCTCTGCGCTTTAGAAGGAAGTCAGTCCTGAGTAGGAAGGAGGCAGCCTGCACACCCCGGTCCGGTCCACCTGGAGAGCAGGGCCCACTCCTCCCGCCCCTAACCACCCCCCCACACACACACACACGCACACACACGCACACGCACACGTCTGTGTCCTGACGCGCTTCTCTGTAAGGACGTTCGGAGCCCGTTCCGGGTCTGTCCCTGTCCAACACGTCGGCTGTAACCCTTCGATCCGACCCATCGGAACGGGAACGGGGGCTGCGGAAACCTCGCTCCTGGAGTTGACACGCTTGATGTTCCCGGTGAGTCCTCGACCAGCCAGGAAGTGAGGTGTCCCGAGTTCCCCTCTTCCCACGGGCACCCCGACGTTGAGCCTGGATGTGCTCAGAGTCATGAGAAGTGAGGGCCGTAGCCACGCCCGCAGCTCCCAGAGCGGATGCTCTCATCCCGGGCCCACCTGGCCGCCTGCAGGGTCGGGCGCGGCGTTCACACCTCCCACGCTCACTGGTAAACACAAGCAAAACAACAGCCGTTAGAACATGGGCTGGAGCCTGAGGTAGACGTCCCCCAGAGAAGACACGCGGATGGCCACCAGGTGCATGGGAAGATGGTGGACATCACGCCCAGGGCATCCACGTCACGCCCACACCTGTCGGGTGGACACCTGTCAGGAGGGCTGCGGCCAGTGGTGAGAGGCAGCGGCGTTGGGAGGATGTGGAGGACTCGGGGCCTTGTCCTGGCTCAGCGGGAATGCGAGCCGGTGCAGCCACGTGGACACCAGTATGCAGGCCCCTCAAACATGAGACAGAGCCACCATGCGATCCCACCTCTCCCTGCTCATCCACCAGAACTGGACTCCAGATCTCCAAGGGCCACCCTCTCCATTGCTGTGCTGTTCACACTGTCACAACAGCAACAACCCAAATGTCCATGCACAGTGAATGGATAACGGCTTCGCTGCAACCCTTAGCTCCAACGGTCTGTGTTCCTGTCTGGAATACTGTTCAGTCAAGAAAGAGAGAGAGAGAGAGAGAGAGAGAGAGAGAGAGAGAGAGAGAAAGAAGAAAGAAACTTTTGCAATATATAACAACTAGAGGCCTGGTGCACAAAATTCATGCAGGAGGGGGTGTCCCTCAGCACGGCCTGCACCCTCTCCAATCTGGGACCGCTCGGGGGATGTCTGACTGCTGGCTTAGGCCCGATCCCGCAGTCGGACATCCATCTCACAATCCAAGACCGCTGGCTCCTAACCGCTCTGCCTGATTGCCCCCTAACTGCTCCCCTGCCAACCTGATTGCCCCCTAACTGCTCCCCTGCCGGCCTGCTCGCCCCCAACTGCCCTCCCCTGCCACGACCCACCTCCTCCACCGGGACCCGCCTCCTCCATGCTGCATGGGGCCATGGGACCCCCAGGCCTCATTGTGTGGAGCGGCCGCCAGGCCCCGCCTCGCTGTTCGTGCGGCCATCTGGTAGCAACATCGCACGCGAGGGCGCGAGGACCACCTTGGCTGTTATTATAGATGAACCTTGAGAACATGAGCCTAAGTGAAATCAGCCCGTCGCAGAAAGGAAACTAGTGCATGATTTGCCCGGCTGCGTGGCTCAGTGGTTGGGTGTCGACCTATGAACCAGGAGGTCACAGTTCGATTCCCGGTCAGGGCACATGCCAGGTTTCGGGCTCGATCCCCAATAGGGGGCGTGCAGGAGGCAGCCGATCAGTGACTCTCTCTCATTGATGTTTGTATCTCTCTCTCCCTCTCCGTTCCGCTCTGAAATCAATAAAAATATATTTTTAAATAAACAAACATCCTCGCAAGACGCTGTTCGCCTCCGCGATGCTCGCGCTCCGGGTCCTGTGGGTGGAGGCGCGGCTGTCCTTCCTGTGGGAGAGGCTCCCGTGTGGGTCCAGGGAGCCCAGGACACAGGACCCTGCCCGATCGCCGGGGGAGGGCACCTCCTCCCGCCGCGCCTGGCGAGGAAGGGAGCGGGGTCCCGGGAGGGCGGACCGGGTGGGTGGGAGCCACTCCCCTGGGAACCAGAGCAGGACCCGGGCGGCCGCCGTGTGAGCTGCTCCCAGCGCGGCTTCCTCACAGGAGCCAGCAGCTGCTCGCGGACCAGGTCCAGGGAGAGGCCGCAGGGTGCGGGCCGGCCCGCTGCTGGGAGGACGGATCTCGGTGGAACGGCTGTGATGACATAAGAACTGGCTTCCGAAGGCTGCGCTGGGGCGTAACCAGCCGGGGAAGCGCAGAAGCACAATGGTTGGCAGGTTGATGGACCCCCCAGGGGCACCCAGGAGCCTGGGCAGAGGGAAGGCCAGTTCCCTTAAATCGGTGCTTCCTCAGGGCCCGCCACCCCTCGTACATCATCGCCCCTCGTACATCATCGTTTGCGCAACGCGTCGGCGCTCACACACGTCCCCGGGGGAGGAGAGAAAGGACGTGGCTGACAGGAGCGCGGTTTGCAGCCACGGGGGAAGGACAAGCACAGGTCTCTGTGGACACGGGTTTGTGTGGTGCAGTCACGGGGCCTGTCCCTCCCCTAGGGGCTGGGGGGCAGTCAGCCTGGAGCCCCCTCCCCCGGAAGGAGCCTCTTTCAGGGAAGGGGGCTGAGGGCCTGCGGGGGAGGGGGCCCAGCGGGCGGAGAAGGAGGGGACCCATTGTCAGTGTCCTTGTCCCAATGCTTCTGGATGGTCCCCCCAAATGGACAGAAATGCAGAAGTTTATTCGGGGGTTTGAATGGAAAACAAACTAGATTTCTCAGCAAATGAGACATCTCCTCCCGACCCCCATGAGGGTCCAGTGCCAGGCACATCCCTCAGCGTGTGCGCTAAGATGCCAGGCGGATGGAGCTCATAGCAATGACACAAAAGCACGTCGCAGCACCCGGCCTGCGTGGCTCAGCGATGGAGCCCGACCCGGCGGCCGCGGCTCGATTCCCGGTCAGGGCGCATCGCAGGCCGGGGTTGTGAGCTGATCCCCTGCGCGGGGCGGGCAGGAGGCCGCTGGTCCAGGATTCCCTCTCATCACTGATGTTTCTATCTCTCTCCCTCTCCCTTCCTCTCTGAGATCAATAAAATAAATAAATCCATTCGTAAATAAATTTTTTTTAAAAAAAGAATGGGATTTTTGATGCAGACGCCGCACACGGAAGCTTCCTGTTGAGTGGGGTTGCTGACTTCTTTCCTGATTTCCCGAATGGAACTTGTTTATACCGGAACATTTGAAACGTTAAAAAATAAAAGCAAAACAAAATAAAATCACAGACTCACCATCCTCCTGGCAACCTGAGGTGAGTGCCCTCGCCTCTGAGGGGACAACGGGGCCGCCCCGCCCGCCCCGCCCGCCCCTGACAGTCTTCTGGGCAGCGATGGCCTCACGGGCGATGAAAGACCCGGACAGAAGCCTCTCCCTTTCGGAGGACGGAGCTCTGTCTTAGCCGCGTCCCTTGCTGATGAGGCTTCTCTTAAAAGCGTGGCCTTGAGACAGAACCTACAGACAGAAGAACTTCGCTGGAGAGAACATGGCAAAAGATCCTGGACTGAACCTGACTATAGAAATTGGCAAGAGAACCTGACTAGAACCTGGTGACTGAACCTGGCTGGAGAACCTAGCGAGAGAACATGGCAAAAGATCCTGGACAGAAACTGGCCACAGAACCTAGAGACAGAACCTAGTGAGAGAACCTGGCTGAAGAACCTAGAGACAGAACCTGGATAGAACATGGCAAGAGAACCTGACTAGAACATGGCTACAGAACCTGGCTGGAGAACCTAGCGAGGGGACATGGCTACAGAACCTGGCTGGAGAACCTGGAGAACCTGGCTGGAGAACCTAGCAAGAGAACATGGACACAGAACCTGGCTGGAGATCCTGACCAGAACTTGGCTGGAGATCCTGGCTAGAGATCCTGGCTAGGCTGCTGATCAACTGAACACTGTCTCCGTGTCATTCCTTCTTCACCGACTCCGTCTACACCTTTGGGAACCCCTGGACCTGCTGGGGTTGGACCCCAGCATCTGGCGCCCGAACAGGGACCCGTAGGTAAGCCCCACTCTCGGGATGGATAGGACTGCACCGTAGGAAGAGGGTGGATAGTCTTCGCCGACTCTGTCCACACCTTTGGGAACCCCTGGAACAGGATTCCCTTAGGTAAGCCCCCCTCCCCCATTGAGAACCCCCACACTCGGGACGGATAGGACTCCACCAGGGTACTGCGGACCCCCCTATAGAGGATAAGTAGGGTAAGAAGGTGGATAGTACAGAACTTAGATTAAGAAGATGTGCCATACTGAGTCCAAAGAAAGAAGACTCTGTATTGATCTTTTAACATATGTGCTTGCTAGCAGAGGAGTTAAGGTTACTCCCAGTCAGACAAAAAAAAAAGTGTGGCCTTTGCGCACGTGAAGGCAAACACAATCCTTCCCACCTGCTTCCCCTCTGGCCAGGCAGAGAGCAGGGGCCACCGCTGGCCAGGTGCCCCCCTCGCTCACCAGACGCCCCTTGATTCGGAATTAATAAAGTTTTCAGCGGAGCTATTCGTCTATTACAGCGGTTCTCAACCTGTGGGTCGTGACCCCCTTGGCGGTCGAACGACCCTTCCACAGGGGTCGCCTGAGACCATCCTGCAGATCAGATATTTACAGGACGATTCGTCACAGTAGCAACATGACAGTGATGAAGTAGCCACGAAAATAATGTTATGGTTGGGTCACAACATGAGGAACTGCATTTAAAGGGCCAGGAGGTTGAGAACCACTGGTCTGTTACTTGGTGGCACGTCCGCATGGATTCAATTGCCCAGATGTTTAAATGGTTTGGCCTCAGAAATAGCCAAGCTTAAAATAAAGTCTTTGGCAAGAGAGAAGCTCCTGATGAAGAGCATGTGTTGAAAAGAAAACAAAACACAGTGGACACGTGGCCGCGGGCTAACAGAGTGGACACGTCAGTGTGGACGCATGGACATGGGGCCGCCGGCCAGTGACTGACCCTGGTCTGTCGCCGAGGCAGGCCCTTCCATCGCGGTGTTCCCCTCAGAGTAGCTCGGCCTGACCTTAGAGAGGGAGGGTGTGTGCTGTGGCACACACTCGTGCCTTTGTCCGTGCACGTGTGCGTGTTCCCAGAGCTCTGTGCGCACAGCCAGTGGGCACACATGCACATGTGTTGTCGGTGCAGGTGCCAATACGTCTGCTTGAATGGAGAGCGAGGCGGACAGGCTGTTGGGTCCTGGCCCGGAGACGGCCCCGGGATCGGGTCTCAGCCACGGAGACCACGCAAGACGGTGGCTCCTCCAGCCATTTACCGCGTGGGGACGCCGTGCCCGCCCTCCACACGCGATGGCTCTAATCCACACGGAAATCCCACAGGCTCTCTCGTTGGCTTTGCATCACGGTGACAAACAGGTTTAAGGATTCCGTGTCACACGGTGTCACACGGCCCGCCATTGAGCCCGGGTCTCCTGCCTGCAAACGCCCTCTTTCTCCGTCACGGGGTTTCTCCTCCGGAGGGCGGGGGGGATGTGATAGGAGGAGCGCCTTCCAACAGACCGCGAACGAGCCGCTCCCTGCTCCCTGCAGAGCGGACAGGAAGTGCGAAGGAGGGCTGGGCCCCGCAGGGGGCACTTCCCGGAGTCACCGGCAATTCCGAGAGAGTCGGGAGGACGGTCCCACCGACCTCTCCCCGCTGCTCAGCAGGGGGCCACCTGGTGTAGGCGACACCCAGGGAGGGTCCTTTTCCAACGCCCCCGGCAGAATGACGTCCAGTGTCACTCCTGGGATGATTGGCGCTAATCAGGACGCTCTGGACTCAGTCTTGGCGTGCAAAGTGAGCTGCTTAACCAGCAAAGTCGGTTTCCCTTCTGAAGATCTAACAGCTCGGTCGCTGGTTCTGTGTGGGGCTAAGTCCACGTGGACTAAACAGCAACGGCCCATCTCCCTGTTTTGTGGGCTTCATGCAGGTAGGACGGCCAGACACTCACACGGAGACGAACGGGAGGAACTCGGGGCCCGGCCTTCCGCTCGCCCATCGCCTGAGAGATGCCGGTTGAAATCAGAAGCTGCTGTGCTGGCAGGAACCATCGCGGACCAGTGTGGGCGGCCACAGCGTGTTGGGGCGAGCCTGCCCCATTGCAAACACTGTGACGCCCAATGCAGGCGTGTCCAGCCAACGCACTGACAGCGAGGAACTGAGCCCCACGGGGGCTACGCACCTGGAATTTACAGTCTTAGGGCTCATGGTTGGTTGACCTTCAAGTTTGCTGTCTCCTGGACCTGCTCAGAGCCCTGCCTGGAGGGCAGGTTTCTGTCCCCCCCCCACCCCCCCGCCCCACACACCCACTCACACACCCACCATCAAAATGGAAGACCTCACAGCGCACCCCAGGCCCACAGCCCCGGACGGTCCCCGGCAGACCCCCTGCTGGAGTTCAGGTCTCTGGGCTCCGGCCCAGGTCCCGACAGTCCTGCTCACAAGGCCTTCGCACAGGTCGCCCAGCTAAGTGACGGCTGCCCGTCTCCAGGGCCGTCCTCTCACGGCGGCCTGGGCTCCATCACCGGACTCTTCCCAAGAGGCTGAGGGACAGCTCAGTCCGGACCCCCTGGGCGGGAAGATCTTCCAGAAGATTCCCTGACCGAGCCCGCAGGAGCCATGAGGCCCGAGGGGGTGTCCTCGGTGGTCGTGGGTCTCCCCCAAACACCCTTTACTGCGAACGGGGCTGAGGGGTGTTTCTGGTGGTTTTTCTCAGGCTCCTAAGTGAATCCACAGGGACCGTGGGCCGTTATCACCGAGTCTCCACGCGCTGATTCCCTCGCGGGCGCCCACCGTCGCCCCGTCCTCTGGGAGGGACCTCACAGTCCCGCCGGGAGCACTGCACAGGGACGAGTTGGGTGGCAGCTCACGGGGCGCCTGCCGGGGGGCGTCCACTCTGCCGGCCTCTCGCCCCGACACCTCCAGGCAGGACGCACGTCTCGCCGGGAGGCCCCTCCGGAAGCCGCCCAGAGTGGTTCAGCGTCCCAGTGTTCAGGCCGCCCGCTCCGGCTTCCCAGCTGCTGTCAAGGGTGGAGCTGCCCGCCCCTCCCCCTCCGCCTGGTCTGCCAGCCTCATTTCTAAGGCGTGTTTGGGAGACAAAGGAACACTGTTGGACGGACGAGGCCTGAAGGCACCGCACACGTCAGTGATGGCTCCTCGGGTCAGATCCACCCCTGCTGCCCATCACCCTGCCCACAGCCCTGCGCACCTCCCCACTGCCCACTGCCCTGCCCACCTCCCCGCTGCCCACTGACCTGCCCACCTCCCCGCTGCCCACCTCCCCACCTCCCCGCTGCCCACCGCCCTGCCCACCTCCCCGCTCCCCGCTGCCCGCTGCCCTGCCCACTATCCCACTGCCCTGTCCACCTCCCTGCTGCCCACTGCCCTGTCCACCTCTCCACTGCCCACTTCCCTGCCCACTATCCCACTGCCCACCACCCTGCCCACCTCCCCGCTGCCCAAAGCCCTGCCCACCTCCCCGCTGCCCACTGCCCTGCCCACCTCCCCGCTGCCCACCACCCTGCCCACCTCCCCGCTGCCCGCTGCCCTGCCCACTATCCCACTGCCCACTGCCCTGTCCACCTCCCCGCTGCCCACTGCCCTGTCCACCTCTCCACTGCCCACCGCCCTGCCCACTATCCCACTGCCCACCACCCTGCCCACCTCCCCGCTGCCCAAAGCCCTGCCCACCTCCCCGCTGCCCACTGCCCTGCCCACCTCTCCACTGCCCACAGCCCTGCCCACCTCCCCGCTGCCCACTGCCCTGCCCACAGCCCTGCCCACCTCCCTGCTGCCCACAGCCGCTGCGGGTGCTGGCTGGGCCCCGGCGCCCACGGAGACGTGGGTCCCTCCAGGGCTTCACCTGGCACCCGCCTGGCCTCTGCGGCCGCCCCGAGCCATTGGGGGGTCCACCCCCCTAGCGGAAAAGATTGGCTCAGTGGATGGAGGTCGGCCTGCGGACTGAAAGGTCCCGGGTTCGATTCCGGTCAAGGGCACATGCCGGGTTGTGGTCTCCATCCCCAGTAGGAGGCGTGCAGGAGGCAGCCGATCAATAATTCTCTCTCATCACTGATGTTTCTCTCTCCCTCTCCCTTCCTCTCTGAAATCAATACAAATATATTTTTTAAAAATAACAAAAGGCAGCATGATCTGACCCCGTGACGTCCTGCCGGGAGAAAGGATCTTGGCAATGGCTGCTCAGGGTGTGAAATACACGCCGTTTTCACTTCGCAGGCTCGTCGGCACTTCCTGCACGCGCCTCACGTCTACAGTGAGATCAAAGCCCCCGTGTGAGCGAGCCCTTTAGCGCGAGGAGTGATGCACTTGGTGATGGCACTTCAGGTGCATACAAGTCAGCAGAGACCTTTCACTTGAGTCTCCAGACCCACCATGTCCGCCTCCCCACGGTGACCGTACCCGTGACCGCGACCGCGGCAACACGGAACGAGGCCCGGGCTGAGCACGTCCCCGCGGCCTCCGTCGCCCTCAGCACGGCCGCGCCCTGGCTGCTCACCCGCAATAACAAAGATACAGAAGATGCCACCTTCAGCATTTGTGCCGTTTCAAAGCCCGCGGAGGCGAAGGTGCCAGGAATATGCTAATGCGCCCGCGCCGGGGACGGGAAGCCGGAATCGGCCGTGCCCAGCGCCCTGCCCTCCGCTTTCTTATGCAGGCGGCCCCGCGCCTCCTCCGGAACCCAGGACAAAGCCTGCGGGGCCTGGCGGGGCAGGGGGCCTGGGGGCCCATTCAAATGCCGCCGCCGCCGCTTGCAAGTGCAGATGCCTGCGGGCAGGGCCTGCGCCCCAGGCGGCCCCGGGGCGGGCGGGCGCCCAGTTCTGCCAGCTCCAGGCACAGGCCCTGAGGAGCCCCTTTCCTTTCTCCCCGCGAGGTCCCTGCCCCCCTGAAGCCGGGTGCTGCTCTCGGAGGCCCTCCCCTCCCCTCTCCTCCCCAGTCCCCCAGAGAGAAGCGAGGACAGGGCTTGGCGAGCGAAGGGCAGCGGCCCATCAGGCCCGACACCCGTCGTGTCTGTGGCTGCGACATCGCCCCCATTCCCCTGGCTCCCCGCGGCCTGGGCGCCCTGCGGTCCGGAGCTTTACTGCCGGGAGGTCCCCCCCAAACCGCCCCCCCATCTTCGCTCACTTTCCAGCCTTCCCGAACTCCATGGTCATGTTACCCACGTGGAGCTTCTCTCGGGCTCATGGAGGAAACGCTACAAAAAATGAGAGGACAGCCCAGCCAGCGTGGCTCAGTGGTTGAGCGTTGATCTATGAACCAGGAGGTCGCGGTGCGATTCCCAGTTGCGGGCTCGATCCCCAGTGTGGGGGTGCAGGAGGCAGCCGATCAATGCCTCTGGCTCTCTCTCCCTCTCCCTTCCTCCCTGAAATCAATTCTATATTTATATATATTTTTATTTTTATTTTTTTAAAGAAAGGATTGGCCATGGCTAAGTGGCTCAGTGGCTTGAAGATTCCGTGGACACACGGACACGGGTTTCAAGTTCGATTCCTGGCCACGGCAGGAGGCCACGGGAGGCCTGCCAGCCTCTACCGCCCACTCTCACGCCAGCACACGTTCCCCACAGCGAAGGACTCCTCATGGCTCTGAGGCGTGGCTCTCAGTGTTGGCCATGAGCTCACGTTTACGGACGTGAACGGCTGTGCTGTTGATGGAGAGCCCACGGGGAGGGGGGTGCAGGGGGGGGCGCAATGAGGCTCCGGCCGGGCCCGAGACCCCCCTGCAGGGGCCAGCGCGGCCGTCACCCGCTGGATTCCTCAGGCCGGTCACTTGGCCTCTCCGCTCCGTGGCTCACTTACCCCTAAGACACAGATATCCCCATTCCAAGCAGAGGGACACGGAGCGCAGGAATGCTGTGCGCAGGGAGCCCCAGGGCATGGCCGGCCTGAGCCGACGTTGGGATGGTTCCAGAGGCTTCCGGACAGTCTCAGACGCAGTCTTACCTCAGCTGGCAGGTAGATGGCTGAGGGGAGATTTGGTATGTGGACGAAAGGGGCCACATGCTGACCTGACAGCTCAGGAGAGGCCTGCATGGCAGTTTTGCAGACACGGAGACCTAAAGTCACCACAAAGGATGATCTGAAATTAAACCTTAACTAAAAGCAGTTATGGTGGGCAGTTACGTCCTAAGCCGATATCTTCACTGATAAGGTCAACTTTACTGTAACGGAGCCTATCTGTCTTTTTGCATCTATGATAACATACCCTTGAAATGTCTGGGTAACTTGCGGTTTCCCTGTATCTGGAGCCCCTGGGGCAGGGCCAGGTGTGCTGGGCCCAGGACAGATGCTGCAGATCTTTCATTTGTCATGTGAATTGTTCCTGCACCCACCTAAGTATGTGTCCATCATTTTACTTTTTATCCTATCACGGAGGTTTCCCCGCTTCGCTTAATCCCACCTCCTTAAATCTGTCACCAATGAATTTCATGTTTAAATACGGATGTAACCCCGCCATTCTCCGGAGCACTATCTCAAGCCGTTGAGGTGCTGCTTTCCGGCATATGTCGACAGTTTGGCTCAAATAAAATCACAAAAATTCTTTACAGGTTTCAATGGTTTTTTTACATTAACAGGTATTAGGTTCGCAAAAAATCCAGGAGGAGGCCATGCCACTGGGAGAACGCTGTGCGGTGTGCATGTCCTTGGGCACGACTGCATGTGCATCCCGACTCCCAATCGATGCAATGATTGATCTGTGTCCGTGAATGCAGTGGTACAACGCCATCCACGTCACTACCCTTCCCGTTCCAATCAGGTGTGAACTCCCAGTGTCTCCGGAGTGGAGACGTTATGACAGGAAGGGACAGCCCGGCCGGCATGGCTCCGTGGATAGAGCGTCGGCCCGTGGACCGAAGGGCCCTGGGCTTGATTCTGGTCCAGGGCGTGTACCTCGGCTGCAGGCTCCTCCCCGGCCCTGGTAGGGGCATATGCAGGAGGCAACTAATCGGTGTTTCTCTCTCCCGTCTCTCCCCCTCCCTTCACTCTCTCTAAAAAACAATGGGAAAATATCCTCGGGTGAGGACTAAGAAAAAACCTAAAATAATCCTATCTAATAAAAGAGAAAAATGGTAATTGGCGTACGACGATACCCTTTTCATTGGCTAATCAGGGCTATATGCAAATTAACTGCCAACTAAGATTGGCAGTTAACTGCCAACAAGATGGCGGTTAATTTGCATATGTAGGCACAATGCAGGGAGGCGAAAGGGAAAGCAGGAAGAAGCCCCCTGCCACTGACAGTGATTGGAAACCCAGCCATGACCGGAGAATCAGGCGCCTTTGCCGCCCTGGCCAGTGATAGCAGGAAGTAGGGGTGGAGCCAGCGATGGGAGCTGGACACGGTCGAAGCTGGCAGTCCCGGGTGCTAGGGGTCCCTTGCCTGGGCCTAAAGCGGAGCCCACGATCGCGGGGCCGCTGCAACTGAGCCGGACGCCTCAGCCAGAGGCGTTAGGCCTGGGCAGGGGCAGAGCCTGCAACCGCGGGGAGCTGGGGGTCCCCTGCCCAGGCCTGACACCTCTGCCGGAGGCCTCAGGCCTGGTCAAGGGGCCGATCCGGTGATTGGTGATCGGAGGGTGATGAGGGTCAACTCCTCTGGCCGAGGCATCAGGCCTGGGTGGGGGGTGGAGCCGGGGATTGGGGGGATATGATGGTCCCCTTGCCCAGGCCTGAAGCCTGGGTCAGAGGCGTCAGGCTTGGGCGGGGGGTGGAGCAAGCGATCAGAGGGAGATGGGGGTCCCCTGCCCAGGCATGATTCCTGAGCCAGAGGCCTCAGGCCTGGGCGGGGGCCAGAGCCAGTGATCAGGGGGAGATGGGGGTCCCCTGTCCAAGCCTGACACCTCTGGCGGAGGTGTCAGGCCTGGGCAAGGGGCCGATCAGGCGATTGGAGGGTGATGGGGGTCTACGCCTCTGGCCGAGGCATCAGGCCTGGGCTGGGGGCAGAACCAGTGATGGGGGGAAATGAGGGTCCCCTGCCCAGGTCTGACGCCTCTGTCAGAGGCGTCAGGCCTGGGCAAGGGGCCGATCCTGCGATTGGAGGGTGATGGGGGTCAACGCCTGAGGGCTCCCAGTATGTGAAAGGGGGCAGGCTGGGCTGAGGGACACTCCCCCCCCCACCCCACACACACACACACAGTGCACGAATTTCGTGCACCGGGCCCCTAGTAAAAAATAAAAATAAAAGGGATGTGACAAAGAAACATGCTACTTCCTGGCTTCTCAGAAAAGCCTGCCCCTGCAGGAGCGTGTGCGGAGGCCACGCGGGACCACCGCCCGGGGTGCCCCGCTCCTCACCCACCCGGGACCCCATCAGCAGGGGAGAGGAGCGGTCTGTGGGCCACGCAGAATGGTGCAGAGTGGGGGGGGGAGCCCCCTGGCTCCTCGGGGAGCCCCCCAGTTTATCCGTGGCAGAATCAGCCATCTTCCCTTCCCGCGTGGCCGACAGCAGCGCTGACCTGGAAGGCGGACCCGTGAGGGGCCTGCACCCAGGGAGCCACCAGCTCGGCCGCAGCACCGCCCACGCCACAGCGCGCCCAGCGATGGGGGCCTCCAGAGGACACCACCCTCCTCTTCCCGGGGGCCTGAAACAAAACCCTGAACGAAACAAACTTCTGTTTGGCTAGCGTGACGCTGCCTGCATAATAGCAAGCTTCTGCCTCAGCGAACGGGCTCGAGAGAGAAGCCGTTCGACTAGGAAACAAGGGAGACGATGGCGACACCACGGGCCTGTGTAACGTTACCTGCTTGTTAACACCAGGCCCGCGGTTTCAGCAGGACCTTCTCCCTGTGAGACAGAGAGGACCCAAGTGCCGTCCGTGTTAATCACAACGGAGATCACCGCAGCCCTGACCTTCCATCAGAGGCCCGCCTCCTGGACCCCTGTGGCTGTGGCCATGTGACTGATTCCAGCCAATGACTTGCCTGGGATGTCTGCCACGGTAACCAGCGATGCTTCCGGGGAGGCCTGAGCCCAGGAGTGGGTGTGGGACACAGCCCTGGGTGATGTGGTGGGCGGGGATTCACGGAAGAATTAACTTTGTTGTTTTAGCCACTGAGAAGTCAGCGTGATTGATGATTGATTGATTGATTGATTGACGCCAGTGGCACGGAAACTAGTCACCATGTGGTATCAGCTTGTTGGGCCATGAGAACACAGAGCCACAGCAGAAATGAATTCGTTGTGGCGGGAGTCCAAGAGCAGGGGCTGCAGGTGTGGTGCCTGCTGAGGACGGAGGGAGGCATACGTACCTCCTGTGTTGAGTGGTTTGCCGCCAATCTTCGGGGTTCCCTTGGCTTACAGACGCGTCACCCCAATCTCTGTCTGCATCTCCAATGGTGTCTCCCTGTGGTGTGTCTGTGTCCAAATGCCCCCTTTTTATAAGGAACCGGTCATACTGGACCAGGTTCCCCCTACCCCAGCCTGCCTCATCTTTACTAATGACTACAAAGACTCTACTTCCAAACCAGGTCTCCTTCTGAGGTCATCAGGGGGTGGTTTCAAGCTCCCTTGTCTCTCTGTGTTTCCAAAGAAGGGTCTGCAGCTTTCCGGAAAATTCTATGGTTCAATGTGTCTGTTTTCTACTTCTTAACGAGGGTCTTAATTTTTACTGGTGCACCTAAGAGTCCTGGCTGCCTGGGGTGTCGGCCACAGGACAGACGGCGCACAGGGTTCAGTGCCACGTGATCTGAGAGCACGTGAGCTTATAGCTCAGAAAGTACAACCCCCCACCCCCACCCCCGAGGGCGATAGGCGTTGTGGCTAATACATAGAGGCTTTCCATTTAGGGAGCCCTGAGCCCATTAGCGACTCCACTAATAGGTCAAGAGAAGTAATAGGTAGTAAATATTTTATTAGCATTTTTTGAACATTGCTAATGGAAAAACCAACTATTTCTAAAGTAGCAAGAGTCCCATTCAACAGCAGGCCCTTGCTCATTGCTCACTCTCGGCTGTTCCTTATGACTTTTAGTGGAATAATTAGAGAACGGCCAACAGAACTGTGTGGGCAACTGTGAATATTGTTATTTTCTGCTGTAAATCGCCCTATGCTCTTTCTTTGTATTTATCTCCATTATGTAGTCAACACTAATTTTCTATCTCCATCAGAGTCACTTTATGGCTATGTTTACCTGTTAATATTTTTCCATCTGGGAAATGAATGACTTTTACATGTTTTGTTTTTAAAATATTAACTACAAAAATGCATCAAGTATAATGAGTCATTACATGGTATCCGTCATCCTGAGGATTATCAGAGTCCTTTACAAACAAAAATAACCAACAACAAAAAAGGAAAACCCCACACCTAACAGAACCACCACCCATGATCAAAATAGCGCCATAATCAAGTTTAAATGAATAAAAAAAGAAAACAAACAAAAAAAGAAACCCAAATAGTTTTCTTGGTAATTAATATGATTCACTGTCTTTCAAGCAACGTGGCTTTACATAGTTTGGAGTTTTCAAGAATGGAATTAGTTGGAACCAGGAGTAAAGTCATTTAAGGTTTGGAAACAGGAATGGGGTACTAGCCAGGGCTCTCCAGAGAAACGGCTCCAATCAGGTGGATGGATAGATGGATGTTTGGATGGATGGATGGATGTTTGGATGGATGGATGGATGGATGGATGTTTGGATGGATGGATGGATGGATGGATGGATGGATGGATGGATGGATGGATAGATAGATGGATGGATGGATGGATGGATGGATGGATGGATGGATGGATGGTTAGATGGATGGATGGATGGATGGATGGATGGTTAGACGGATGGATGGATGGATGGATGGATGGATGGATGGATGGATGGTTAGATGGATGGATGGATGGATGGATGGTTAGATGGATGGATGGATGGATGGATGGATGGATGGTTAGACGGATGGATGGATGGATGGATGGATAGATAGATAGATAGATGATAGAGACAGCGATGTAATATGGAGATATAGATACAGATATAGATATATAGATATAGACAGATATAATGTGGAGATATAGATATAGATACAGATATAGACATAGACATAGACATAGATATAGACAGACAGCGATGTAATATGGGGATTGGCTCCTGCAATGACAGGGTTGAGAAGGCAAGGTCTGCCACCTGGAGAACCAGGAAGGCTGGTGGCTCATTCATTCGTTCTGAGTCTGAAGGCCCGAGAACCGGGAGCTCTGACGCCCAGGGCAGGAGGAGGGGGTGTCCTAGCTCAGTCAGGTGAGAGCACAGCACAGCCCAACGCCTGCTGATTCTACTGGGGCCTCACGGGCTTGGTGCGGACGGGCTTGCTTAGTGCCCGTGGAGACCAGCTCACTCTGGGTGACCTGGGACTTCCTGCACATTTGCCCTCAATCCACGACGAACCAGGGCCCAGGACCCCCGGGGTTGCCTGGATTCCGGAGGCACAATCAAAGCCACCGCTGCCCCGTCCTCTCCTCTCTGTCTGCTGCCCGGGTTCGTCTGGGTGAATCAGCGTGATTCTGGTACGTGGCCCACAGCTGCATCCTCCCAACACGTCACGAGGAGAAGCCACACTGTGTTCCCTCCGGACGGAGGACTAGAGTGCGCGTGGGAGGTGAGGGGCCCGCGTGGCAGCAGCGTGCGTGGCGAGCACAGACAGCTGATGACGTAGGACAAGCGGAGTTAACTGTTGGCCGGGCACTAAGAAAGAAGAGCCGCCCGAGAGGGTCCGCTGGAAACCGCTCGACACTGGGAGGCAAACGCTCCAAACCCTGGAGCCCAGAGCCCGGCCTGGGCTCCCTGCGGCGCCAGAGGGCGGGGCCTCCACCTTCCGGTCCTGGATGCCAGGACATCAGCACGCATCTGGTCACTGCAGCATCTGGTCACTGCACGGCAGCTCCTCTCCACAGCTCCGGCCTCGGCCTGGCTCTCCCTCCACGGCCACCGGGATGCAGCCCCCCAGGTTCCGCAACCCCCCGCATCGCCATCCGGAGGGGGGAGCAAGCCGCTTCTCCTGGGCCTGAGCCACACCCTCCGCCTCTCTCTCCCGTCCGGTGCTTTAGGATGACGCCCTCGGGAGCCGGGCCCTGACGCCGTGGAGGGACGGGGGCGGAGGGGGACGGATGCTGAGAACACGAGTGCCGTGGAGGGATGGGGGTGGAGGGGGACGGATGCTGAGAACACGAGCGCGTGCCCAGCACGGAGCTCTTCCAGGAAAGGTGTGACTCAGAGCCTTGGGGAGTCCGACTCTCCCTACGGCAGGTCCACGGGCGACGTCTCGTCCAAGTTCGTGGAGAAGCGAGGACAGTGCCACATGCCACGTCTCCAGGAGCAAGACTGGGCGTCCACCCCCAGCCACGGCGTGGGCTGCTCCTGGGGACTTGGGCGAGGTACTGAGCCTGCAAAAGGGGACAGTGAGGGCCCTGCTCCCCGATGGCCGGGAGGCTGGGGCTGGGACCGGAGCCCTGGAATCGGGCCTCGCTCCGTGATTAGCACTTTGCTCCCGGCCCAGGCTCCTTCCCAAGGCAGCTCCCCTCCTGCTGGGGCCTGAGGAAATGAAGGGAAAAGGGGCCCAGAGCCGCAGGGAGTCACAGGAGCAAAACAGACCACAGACGCTCCCATGAGGACCCCGGAAAGGCAGGCAGGGAAAGCAAACCGAGTTTGGGGAACGGCTGGGGTGGGACCAGGTAACAGAGGCCTCGAACGCCATGTCCCAGAGCTCGGCCTTCAGGAAGGCCGCCGTCATAGTGTTCCTGAGGTTGTGGTGGCACCTCCCAACGTATTAGGAAATATTTCCACGGCATCGACTGCCTGCGAGAGGCTGCCGTCCAGTGTGAGGGGCACAGCCCTTTCGCATTCGCCTCCCATCCCAGCAGGCCTCCGCCGCTCCCTTCTACGGCGGGCCATTGTCTGTGTCCACTTGGCGGGGCCACGGCGCTCTGAGATTTTGTCAGCCATTATCCGGGACATTTCAGGGAGGGTGTTTTTGACTGAAACGGACTTTGAAATGGGTGGGCTCTGAGGAAAGCAGGTTGCCCTCCATAATGTGGGTGGGCCTCGTCCGATCAGGCGAAGACCTTGAAAAAACACAAAGACCAACCTCCCCCAGGCCAGAGGGGATCCTGCCGGCAGCCCGTCTGCAGATTTCACGGGCCACATGGGCCCTCAGGCGCGATGCAGCTCAGCCCTGCGTCTCCAGCCGCTGGCCTCTGTTCCCTGGGGAGGGGTGGACGCGGATGTGACCAAGGACCTGGTTACAATATGACACAAGCGTTTCTACAAAACCAAATTTAATGTACAACACACACGCACCATGTAAACACATGTTTTAAAAAATCTGATAATTCCAAGGATCACTTACAGGCTGCCATAAAAGCATTTCATAGCAGGAATCTCAGTACAGAATGGTTTCTATGTCAAAATACATTTACACTGTAAGTCGCTCATCGAAGGGAACAAAACGAAACGAGAGACACAGAGAAATGGAGTTTGCTGGCACTGAATTCGACAGCAGGACGCCCTGACAGCCTGCCTTCATCTCCGACGTCACCGGTTTCCGACAGCCAAGTCCGTCTACCCTCTTCCTCGCAGCCCAGGCTTCCCTCACTCCCTTGGCCAGTTACAAACCCCAAACGCCACGTCCGCGCTCACGGTGACCGACCCAGCCCTCCCGCCCGCCGGCGCCCCTCCTGTCTGACACCCAGTCCTTTGGGAGCCTGTCCGCGTCCGTCCTGGGGACACCCCGTCAGGAACGGAACAGTAGTTATCAAACGCAAGCCTGGAGAAAAGTCACATAGAAACCCACGCGTGCGGGTCGAGCGCACGCTCCGGTTCAGTCTTCCGGAAAAGGCGTCCCTCCGTGGGAGACCGGCAGGAGACGCGGGGGTGGAGGTTTCAACCCTGAGCAATGACACTGCAGGCCGAGGCGCGAGCACTGATACTCTCTATGTGATCGGGTTTGTACAAAAAAATACATCGTTTTCAATAAATAATGCTTCACTTTACAACTTTGATACAGCAACGGTGTCCACACACTACCTCTGCATGCTAGACAGCCCACGAGACACGAAACTTGGCCATGCATTTCCTAGCGCCATCCCACTCCGCCCAGCGCGGGCCCGGCTCCCCCACTCGCAGCCTGGGGCGCGCGCTGGCATGCAAACCCTACATAGGTTCCCCCCCCCAACCACTCAGACTTCTAACCAAAATAGCGTCTCAGCCTTTCTCCCCCCAAACCTGGAGAGGCTGTGAACGTGAGTTTCCCGTTCAGACTCGCCGACACCCGCGAGCCCTCACGCAGCCCGGGGGGCGCCGTGACCTCGAGGGTCTCCGCCCACAGAGGGGGCCTCCCACTTAAAACAGTCCATCCAAGAAAAGGAAAAACGCAAGACCCTCAAACCCACAACATATGTACAAGAGTCAGAGCCGACGACACGGGGACCGGGGGGAGGCGGCCCCCCGTGCGAGCAGAAGCAGGAGATGGGCCCACAGGGCGAGGCCCCCGGTCAGGCCCTATTTGATCAACATTCTTCGTCGGGCACATGAGGGTGTCCGGTTGCTGTTTTTCTGAAGAGAATTGAGTGGCTCTAATCACAGAACATAAGCATCAAGGGCCACGGAGTTGTTGGCTTTTTCCCCCGCATTTCCCAACATTCTGTCCTATCGCTTCCTTCCGTCATTTTCACAGCAGAGAAGAGCCAAGTCCACGCGCCTGCAGGAAAGAAGTTTGATCAAACAGAAGGAGGAGCCGCCCTGGCTGTCCCCGAGGGGACTCCCACTGCCCGGCTCATCCTATTGCTTTTAGGGATCGTTTCCCTAACAGAAGGGACCTGTCGCGGCCACAGGCACCCGGGGGGGGGGGGTCCCCCGGTCATTGAAACAGTCCTAACTGAGCACTGGCAGAGGTATGGAGTCTCTGAGGAGTATCTCTACCCAATAAATTATTACTCTCATACACGGAACATTATGAACGTAGGATTCCCTCTGTAAGCCATTTTATAGGTTCTGCACAGTTGTGCTTCTTCTGAGTATAAAAATAGGTCTCCTTTAAAATTCTGCGCAAGCTCACTAAAAAACTACTTGTTTGTGAAATTCTCTTATAAACTCACTGCATCCACATGTAACAGATACAACTAATTAGGCAGCTAATCGATATAGGTAGTGTTTAAAAAAAATGCTCCAAGGGGGGGAGGCGGAGAATGAAGCCGTGTGAGGCGTCAAGAAGAAAGCAGTACAAAGGCAGAGAACTGGGTTGAATGGCCGAGAACTGAGTTCACTCATCTTGTTCCCACTTGACTGTGATTGGAGCCCTGGGCTCCGTGGAAGGGGACCGGGGAAAGGTGAGCTGCTATGGAAGAGAGAATCCGCCAGGTCACCAAACGAAAAGGGGATGTGACAGAACCAACCAGACGGCGTGGACAGCGAGGAAGAACCAGTCGTCAACAGAAGCCAAACCTCCGAGAAGCATGTTTGAGAGTCGGTGGCGACGGTTGCCCTGGGAACGGGGACATGCCCGCACCGGGATGCGTAAGGCTCAGCCTCGACTCCTGCACAGGCCGAGGCTGCACGGAGGGCGTCTGAGACGGACATTCCTGATGGACATTGTACAAAATTTGGCCCTTAGAATAACTGAGAAATATCCTGAAAGGATCGTCCCTGAAACTGTAATACAGAAAGTGTCTCATCGAACCGGTAAAACCGACAGCGCAGTGAGCTATTTTCGCTGTCATCCTACCATAAGAAAAAAAGCAGAAATATATTCGTCTCAGAAATCTGCGAAAAGCAGGGAACCGCACCATAAAAGCGTAGAAAGAGTCTAGAAACGGGAGAGTCCGAGAAAAGGCTCTCTCCAAGTGTCCACAAAGATAGAGGAAAAAGTAAGACTATACACACCACCGATCACCTCCGAGAATAGAAAAGCTAGGGTTGATATATTTATATTGAGTGACTGCTCTAAAATAGAGCAACTGATTGGCTTCATTTCTCAGATTCCTTGGGCAAGTCATGCACATTCCGAAGCGATCCGCACCTGCGAATTCCTTGTACTGGATGGTGGGTTCGGCTCCCAGAGAGAAAAACAAGGCTGGCCTTTGGAGTCCTTTCCTTCCTCAAAGAAAAAACCAACCAGACAAAACCCCACCAAGTCATCCTGCCGCCTGCACCCCACGCAGCTAATCCCTGCCCCTTGATTAACATGAAAAAGGAGCCGTCAGGGCCGGAGGCCTGACTTTTTCCTCCTAAAAGACGGCGATCCATTCCCAGCACACAGATCCGCACAGCGGGTTAAACGCGGCCCGCCGTCCGCATTGCCTGTGTGTGTGTTCGATGAAAGGGATGCGCGTCGGAGTGTAAGAATGGAAGATTCTCCCCAGAGTTTGGGGGGTTAGCAAGAGGATGCTGGTTCAAGTTCTGGGAGATGGAAATCGAAGGCAATGGTGTCATCAGAGGTACCAACCGGGCATCCCCTGAGCTGGGCGGCCGCCCAGCGCCACCCCACCCCACCCCACGCCACCATTTCTAGAGTTTCTGCCAATGCTTAGTGAAGAGTAAGACTTATTTAAGAGACGGAAAGAAATGCAGTTAAGCTTTTATTGCAGAAGATCCAGTGGCAAGAACACCGTGAGCCTGTGCCACGCGGTAGACATTCGGTCAGGAATCCTACTAAGACTGCCTTTCGCTGCCTCCGGCCCGTGTGAGAGCGCGGCCCTGAGTCCCACCAGGGCCGTAATTCAGCTCGCCGACCACCACCCGACTTCCTCGTAGTTTACTATCAAGAAATCCGGCTACATGGCTTTTCTAAAAAAAGAAAGAAGTCAAAACTGTTTCCATTCTGCGGCAGATCATGCCGTGGTGCTAGTGTGCATGGAGTGTCTGCCCCTCCGTGCGTCCTGCTGGAATCTAGGTCCACCCCGGGGCGGGAGCCTCCGCGCGCATCGGTGCAGTCGCTGCAGAAGCCAGCGGTGGCTTCCCGGGCGGGGGCGGGGCGGAGGCTGCTGGGAGCCCGTGGGGGCGGGGTGGGGGGAGGGGGAGGGGGCGAGGGGCCGAGGAGGCCAAGGAAACGTGGGGGGTGGGGAAGGGGGCGGGGCAAGAGGGTGCCAGGGCCCAGCAGCTCCTGCTGGTGGAGGCGCTCACCAATCCCAGTGAAAATGGAGGGCAGACCTCGATGCATCATTTCAGTGGATAAGAGTCGCGGCGATTCGCACCGACCGAGCTGCAATCAGCCCCTGAAAACCTCCCCCCCGCAGGCACCGCGGCTCCCGGAGGCTGAGCTCAAGGCTGGTGCACAGCCCTCCCCCGCCGCCCCCCCCCCCGGGCTTCCCGCAGCCTCCCCGAGTCAGGCCTGCCCGGGGCTGCTGGCTCAGGCGGGCTGGGAACATGCGGGGGGTTGGGGGGGTGGAGGGCCCAGGCACAGGGTGCCCAGCGAGCAGGGAGCCCGAGCCCCGGGGGTCAGCTGAAGGAACAGCCAGGCAAACACCTTCCCGAGGCTGCCCGCCCGAAGGCGAGTCCGCGGGCGACCCCCGAGCCAGCGCAGAGCGCCCCGGTGCGCGGTGCCTCCCCCGGGCTGTGCTTTCTTCCTCCCGCCCCGCGGCCAGGGGGTTCCCCTCCACACCCGAGGCCTCAGGCGCCTGCGTGGATGTCCCCGCGCGCCTCCGGGGTCGCAGGCGGGGTGCGCCGAGGCGCACGCGGTGGCCGGGCGTGGAGAGCCCTGGTGGGGTAGGGCTCGGTCCCTTGGATACCCAGCCGCCACCCACGCGTCCTGCACCCACTCCTCACCCTGAGGGCGGCGGGGTCCTCGAGGACGCGGGTCCCGACGACACACAGGCCGCGCCCTCCTTCCCCCGCTCCCGCCGGCGGGCAGACTGGCCCCGCCGCCCCCGCAGCCGCCCTCACCCTCCACCGCTCATCGCCCATCTTGGGACGAGCTTTCCCGCCCAGAGGGGCTGGGAGACACTCCGGCAGCCCGTCCCCTGCCCCTGCCATCACTCGAGGTCCAGAGCTGGCGGCGCATCGCCCACTGCGCATACGCGGAGCTGCAGCACCCAAAAAGAAAAGAAAGACCCACAAGGATTACGCCGGCGCCTGCCGCTAACGGGGGGCGGCGGGTCCCAGGGCCCCCACCGCTCGCCGCCCACGGGAGCCTGTCCTCGCGACGCGCAGCCCAGGACCGCGCGCGGCACCCGGTCGGCCCTCCCCCGCCTCTTGGCGCGGCCCGCCGGCCCGGAGCTCGGGGAGAGGGCGGGAGCAGGAGGTGAGAAAGGAAGTAGGGGGTGGGGAGGGGAGGAAGGCCTAGAGAGAGAGAGAGAGAGAGAGAGAGAATCCTCCTCCCGCTTTTAAATAACCAGCCACGGGAGGAAGAGGAGAAATAAGCGGGCCCGCCGGCTGCAGCCTGAACGGCCATCTCCGCGCCACTCCCCCCCGCGCGCACCACGCCGGCCACGGACGGCGCTGGGACCGCGGGGCCTCCAGCTTGACTGCCAGAGAGACTGCTGGCGAGGTGACCCTATCAGTTCCAGCTGATTTATTATCATTATTGTCAAGATGCAGACTTCCGGCACACAAAACACAAAACCAGGCGATGATGTCAACGGGGCATGGAGTCTGCTGCGCCGCCATTTGCTACCACATCGGCAGATGGTCTGTACTTTATTTAGATCATATTGCACAAAATGAGAAACCTTTTAAACTATGTGCCTTCTTTCTTTTGCTAAAAATCGAGAATCCAGTTTTAAACCTCCCATCTGGGGCCCCCACCCACATGTCACAGCGTCTGAGATACATCCAGTCCTACTATATAGTATAGTACATATACAGGCTTCCAACTATAACAGCTCTGAGGTCTAGATCACCATTTTCAATAAATCTTTACCTACAAATATCGAACAAATCTCTACTATAGCTGTACAAAAAAAAAAAAAGTTCTGCTTTTTTTTTTTTTCCTTTAAACCACAAGGCCTTTAGATGCAAGGATTATTTTAAAATTTTAATCCTTTAAAAACCAGGACATAACGTACCAACAAACTTGCATGCTAAAAAACAGAGGAAAAAAAAAAAAAAGAAATTGAAAGGGAAGAAGTGCCTGAAAGTCTTACTGGAAAAACACAGCAAGAATGCTCCCTTTTCACTGTACAAAAATACGCCTGAAAATATATTAATTTTTAAAAAAGACTGAGGTCTGTTATGTATCAAAAATGTTTCAATACCTTTTGTACTGAGGTCTAGGCTGTCTGGTATTCAATCAAGGAGGTATCAGGGAACAGTTACCAAAAAAAAACAAAACAAAAAAAAAACGTTGGCAAGTAGAAATCACATTTGTAAAACCATAAACAACTGGATCTGAAAAGTAAGCTTTGAACGCGGTCAGTTCACAGTTTTTGTGAGCGTGTGTACAGTCTGCATGTTTTCAAGCTCCCTGCAGTTTTAAGAATCGGATGCGTAGAAGACATCAGCTTTCTCCCTCCAAAACAAAATAAAATAAAAAGTTGCCATGGTCCCTTTTTTTGCTTTATTTTGTGTGTTTTCTTAAAAAATAAAAAATTTAAAAAAAACACCCTCCAGTTCTCTAAGATCTCTTAAGAAAAAATAAAAATAAAAATATTCTCCAGCCAACTCCCTAGCGTAACGGTTGTGCTGCCCACGGTCTGCAGCGGAGGCCAAGCTTCACGCCGCCCAGCTCCGGCCGCGCCTTCCGCGGGGCCTCCCGCCCCGCCCCGCCCCGCGCCTTTGTTGCAATCACGGATTTCAGGAAAAAGAAATCGTCTCGACAAAAACGCATTCGGGGGCGGGTAAAAAAACAAAATCACAGCTCCAGGCTAGGTATGCAACTACCTTGAGACACGAGAAAGGCAGGGAGGGGGAGGGGACCAAAAAAAAAAAAAAGACAGAAAAAAAAACCTTTAAAAACTACTCATTTCACTGGAACGCCACCAAAAACGTCACCATCCTTCCCCACTCCTTTGTGTCACGGCATCAGGTCAACGTGAGCATCCTCTTCTCTCCCCGCACCCCCCGCCGCCGCCACCATCCTCCCGGCAGCACCGCGGGGCCGCCCTCCCCCCGCAGGAGCCCGGCGGGGTGCCCGCGGGGCCCGGGGCCGGCGCCGGGCGCGCTCAATACGTGAACACCAGGTCGGAGAAGTTGGCCTCCAGCCAGTCCCCCGCGATCATCTCGCTGAGCTCGGGCGTGCAGTAGTCGGGGAACTCGAAGTGGGAGCCCAGGCTGCCCTCGCTGAACGAATCCAAATCCTTATCCACCAGCGACAGGGACAGGTTCCCGGCCGCGCCGCCGCCCAGCTGCTGCTCGCCGGCGCCGTGCGCGCTCTGGGAGAAATTCAAGCTCAGGTCGAACATCAGGTCGTCGGCGTCCTCGCCGCCGCTGCCGCCCGAGGAGGCCGAGGACGTGGAGACGGAGCGCGAGGACGCGGGCGAGAGCGCGGGCTGCGCCAGCGGCGGCGGGTGCTGCTTGGTGATGTTCTTGAAGCTGTAGTAGAGGCGGCTGCCGCCCCCCGGGCCCGCGGGCGCGCCGGCCCGCACCTCGTCGTACAGGCTGGCGCCCTCGGGGGACTCGGCCGCGCTGCTCAGCGTGGGGCTGGCGGGCACTTTGGCGACGTTGTAGCGTCTCAGCAGCGGCGGCGGCGCCTGCGGGCCCGGAGGCGGCAGGAGCGGCGGGTGCGGCGGCTCGTCCTCGTCCTCGTCCGGCTCCTGCTTGATCCGCAGCGGCAGCTCGTCGCCGTCCTCGTCCTCGTCCTCCTCCTCGTCCAGGAACACGCACTTGACCGTCTTGGCCGCGCCGCCCGCGCGCAGGCCGCCGAGCACGTAGTCGTCGCCCGCGCCCAGGTCCCCGCACGGCGCCGCCTTGCCCGCGCGCGCCTTGGGCTTGCCGCACTTCTTGCCGGAGCCCTTGGCGGCCTTGGCGCCGCCCGCCGCGCTCTTCTCGGGGCTCTGGCCGGCGCTGGGCTTGGTCGCGGGGTCCATCTTGGGCTTTTTCCGCGGCCGGTACTTGTAGTCGGGGTAGTCGGCCATGTGCTTGAGGCGCAGCCGCTCGGCCTCGCGGATGAACGGGATCTTCTCGCTGTCCTTGAGCATCTTCCAGCGCTTGCCCAGGCGCTTGGAGATCTCGGCGTTGTGCATGTCGGGGGACTGCTCCATGATTTTGCGCCGCTCGATCTTGGACCACACCATGAACGCGTTCATCGGCCGCTTGATGTGGCCCGACGCCGTCTTGCACCAGTCCGGGTCGCTCTCGTCCAGGGCCGCCGGGCTGCACGCCATGAATTCGCCCTCCTCCGTGTCCAGCGCCTCCCGGGGCAGGTTGCTCTCCGCCTCCAAGCTCTCCGCCTGCTGCACCATGATCCGCCGCGGGGCTGGGCGCTCCGACCCGGGCCGCTCGGGCTCGCTCTCGGGCTCGTGCGGAGGTCCCCCTCCCCTTCTCGCCCCTCCACCTTCCCGGGCAACTTGCAAAGTCCTGGGCGCCCCGCGGCCACGACTCCCCCCCTCCCCCCGGCCCCCCCTTCCAGGCTGCACACAGCGGCTGCGGCGGCAACGGCCGCCCGCACGCGGGGGGCTGCGGCCGCGACAGGAGAGGCGGCGGCGGCGGTCGAGGCAGCCCGGGGACCCCTCTCTCCTGCTGGTGGCTCCCGCCGCAAGCGCCGGACCCGAGCACTCCCAGGCGCGCGCGCTCCTTCTGCAAAAAGTTGGGGACTCTCTCCCAACTAGTTATCAGGGTGTCATATGGGTGACATCACTCCCCGGGCCAGCCAATGGCCGCGGCCGGCTCCGCCCACCCCCCTTTATTAACCGCGGGGCCCCGCCCCCGCCCCCCGCCCAGCGGCTGCTCCGCAAAGATGGAGGGTGGGGGGCGGAGGCAGGTCTAGAAACATGTTATTTTTAAAAAATCCGCGTGTGTGCACAGATGCGCCTCTCCCCGGGATGCTGGGGGCACGAACCACACCGCGGCGAGCGGACGCGCCCGGGGCGAGCGGGCGAACCGGGGACCAGGACCCGGGAGGGGCCGGAGCCTTTGTGCCGGCTCCGCGGCCCACGATGCGAGCGGACGGAGCGCGCCCCTCGCCGTGTGCACACGCGCGGGCACGCGCACAGCCTGAGATGGCGGTGCAGCCCGGCGCGCCCCTGGTGGGCGCAGCTGCTCCTCGTGCGCCCCAGGCCGAGCCCGCCGGGAGCCCCCTGCGTCCCGGGCCGACGGAAGGTGGCGCTTTAACACAACACCTTGTGGGGCACGTGGGCTGCTTTCTCCTTTTCCCTTTCTCCCTTTTTCTGAAGCAAAGAAATCCACTTACAGCCCGAGAGGCCTCTAGGCCCCCTCCCCCGGCTGCCTTTTCCAGTTTTGTCCTTTTGCTCCATCTGTGTCCCCTCCTCGTGCGGGCTGGAGGCCCCGCGGTGCGCGGTGCGGGTCTGGCCGGCTCTGGCTCTGCGCGCTCGCCCGTGCGCCCCGCCCCGGGCGGAGGCCGGAGTAACGGTCAGTGGGGTTTGGCTGGGGCCGGTCCTCGCGTTCAATCTGGCCACTCCCGAGGCTGGTTCGGAGTCGGGCGCTGGGGCTTGCCGGCCTCGCGCACCCCACGCCCCGGCGTCACTCGTCCCACCCTCCCCTCTCGCCCCTCTCCCGTGTCCCCTCCCCCAGCTCCCTCTCCTTCCCGGTCTTCCTCTTCCTCTAGGTCCCCTCCCCCCCTCCCCCTCCTCCTCCTCCTCCTCCTCCTCCTCCTCCTCCTCCTCCTCCTCCTCCTCCTCGGCCACCAGCGCCCCCCCAGAGCAGCCTCCTCCAGAAACCCAGCGCCCAGCTGGGTCTTCCCAGTCGCTCGCGGTTTCAGCTGAACAACACCGATTAAAGGGGACCCCAGGTGCACCCCAAGTTTCCAGGGGGAACGTGTCCTCGCCCTGGGAAAGGGTGGGTTATGTAAAGCAGCCTGCGACCCGGCGAGCTCGCCTTGCAAGCCGTCTCCTTTGTGTCTTTCTTTAGTCCCCGCCACCAGATATTCGGGGCGCAATTAAGAGAACAGCGCCGCTTCCCACTCGCTGTCTGGCGTCATCCCTGTCTCCGCCGCCTCCCGCGCTGGGGAGCTGGCAACTCGCGACCGTTCCTAAGACACTGCTCGGCTTTCACCGGCAGCCCAGGCAGCTGCCCGCGGCAATGAAATTCCCCAACCCGCTGCCTTTCGGGGGTGCCCCCCCCCGCACCCCGCAAATGAGACTCATTCCCTGAGGGGCATCTCCTCCGAGGCCCCGAGCAGCCACGCGGCTCCCCGTTTTCACGCCGCATTATTTGAAAAAGAATTTACCGCCATCACTATCCCCGCCCCCCACACTCATCCTAAAGACAAACACTGCAGCCAATCCTGTCCTCTCCGGCCAGGCGTGCTGCGGCTTCTCTTTTTTGGAGCCAGAAGGGTCTGCAGGCAGGATTACCGGGGGGCCTGCGGTCGGAGGGGTGGGAACCCCAGGCAGGTATGGAAATCCACCTCCCCTCCCGGCAGGCCAGCGCCGCACTGGGCTGGGCCTCCTCGCCCCTCACTCCGCCCAGCTCCCGGGACGCCATGGGGGTGGTTGGAGAGAGGACTGAGTTTACACCCCTCTTCCCCCAGCACCGGGCAGGCCCGCCAGCTCCAGGGCTGGAAATTGGTTAGCGGGTTGCATTGTTTAAGTCAAGCTATGCCCGCACCTGGCACCTTAGACTGTGAAAGAAGCTGCATTTGGAAATCATGGCAAGTGTAACGTGTATATAACTGCCTTCTTCCCTCTCTGGGGGGGCTGTGCTTGGCGTTAGGACGGGGTTCTGGGGCTGTGGTGGGCCTGGAAACACGTGGGGTTTGTGCTCCCGGTGCTCCCCTCTCCTTGCAGAAAATATTAGCCACAATGTGCTCTTTCGCTAAGAGATGGGGCCTGTGTTTGAGAAGATGGGGGGTGGGGGGGCTGTGTGCTGTGTGAGGGTCAGACCAGAGGCGTCAGTAAACTGCAGAGGCTGAGGTGGGAGGCAGGGGGCTTGTCCAGGGCGCAGAGCAGAGCCGAGCCCTCCCTGCAGACTGCGGACAAAGTAACACCATTTTCAGGAAGAATCCGCTCCCACTCCCGCACCCCACCCTCACCCGCATTTCACGTTAGCCAAGTGAGTGAGGGCGAGAGAAGCAAGGAAAAGAAACTAAACACAACTCCGGCTGCTTTCCTGCGTCTCCAGGGGAAATGTGAAAATAAGTAACATTTCCGGGAGAACGGAAGGTGCTGGAGACCCGCGCGCTTCTGGCCGCGCCGGGCAGAGATGGGCTCCCAGCAGTGAGCCACCGCGGAAGGGCCTTCGGCTCACAAACAAAACGCGGCCTCCCCCCAGGACGCACCTCTTGCAAAGCCAATTTGGAAAAATGGGCTTGTTTCTGCTTTTTAAAATGTGCACTGAGTGTCGAGCAGGGTCAGGCCCCTCCGTCATCGCTCTACGGCCAGCACGCACTGTATTTCCGTGTGTGTGTCTGTCCGTGTGCGGATTTATAAGCAGGATATGCAATGCTCCCACTACAGAAGCATTCGAGGGTCTATAGTTAATATTCAGTCCTAAGACTGACCTTGGGTCAGAGCAGCAGATGACTTTCATGGTCATTGTTGTTAGTCAGACTCATCCTTTTACAATGACCTGTTTACAAAGACCCTCGTTCCTAAGGGCTGTCACAGAAGGCGGGGGGGCGGGGGGGGGCCTGGGAAACGCCCCCGTCCGAGGACAGTGGGGACCGAGACGGCTGCTCCTGTGCCCTGAGGACGGAACGTGCTCAGCGCCTACGCTCAGTGCCCGGGAGGAGCCCGCTCCGGCTGGGCCTCACGGCGTCGGCAGTTTTCTGAGGACGTGCCTGTCCCATGATGACAGGATGCCTCCTGCACCCCAGACCCGCTCTCCCCAATGAGCTCCCCGCCCACCCACCGTCAGCTATGGCTGTGGGGTGTCACCTCGGACCTGAAGCCTGAGCTTGGGTCTGAGTATCTTCTATGGTTCCCCCCAGTGCCCCCCCGAGTGTCCCTTGTTTTGGGTATAAATGGACTCATCCCAACACACGCACACGAACATGCACACACACCACACACGCATGCACAGACACACCACACACACACGGACACAGGCACGCGCGCGTGCACACACACACACACATGCACGGGCACACACATGCATGCACAGACACCACATACACACACGGACACACGCACACACACATACACATGCACACATACCACACACACACCACACACACACATACACACACACTCTCAGTTTCCCTGCCCCCCCCCCCCCATCCCTGCCTTGGTGAGATGTTAGTACAACACACCTGCTGATGGAAACAGAAGCACAGGGCCCGGCCGGCGTGGCTCCGTGGTTGAGCATCCACTTATGAACCAGGAGGTCACGGTTGGACTCCCGGTCAGGGCACAGGCCCGGGTTGGGGGCTCGATCCCCAGGGTGGGGCGTGCAGGAGGCAGCCGGTCCATGATTCTCTCTCATCACTGATGTTTCTCTCTCTCCCTCTCCCTTCCTCTCTGAAATCAGTAAAAATAATTTTTAAAACAAACAACAACAGAACATGGGTGCCGTTCAGCACGGGGACCCCCACAGACTGAAGCCCCGAGGTCCCACACGGGGGACATTGTGGTCTCTGAGCACCACAGCCTGGAGGACCGGAGTCGGGCCTGGCTCCCCAGATCCGGTCCCGTTCCCTCAGGAGGCTCCGCATGTTTGCAGCGGGCTCTGTCCACCTGACACCCCCTCCACACCGGCCGGGGCGCGCTGAGCCCCTCACACCTGTGACCTCAGGGGCACTGCTCCCCAGTCGCCCAGCGCTGCCCCCGCCCCCGACACACGCCGCCAGGGACTCCACAGCCTGCTCGGCTCTCAGAACAGTCTCACTGGTTCATCCCGGGAACCACCAGCCGCAGGAGCTCCCTGGAGGCCCGTCATGGGCCTGGGACCCTCACTCACGCCCATCGAGACCCTGCACACACTGGGCACCTGCAGAGCAGGGACCAACGGCCACAGCGTAAGCCTCTCCCTGGTGAGGACAACACGGGCGACTTTCTGCGCTTTCAACAGCGCTGGCGAGGACACTGAACGGTCTCCAGCGAGGTGCCGATGACACAGGCTGAGGGGTAAGAGCGAAGTCTCTGGAATAGTCTGCCATGGGCTGGAAATTCGAGTTCTATTGTCACACCCTTCTCCTTCCCTTCCTTCCTTCCTCCCTCCCTCCCTCCCTCCTTTCCTTCCTTCCTTCCTTCCTTCCTTCCTTCCTTCCTTCCTTCCTTCCTTCCTTCCTTCCTCCCTTCCTTCCTTCCTCCCTCCCTCCCTCTCCCTCTCTCTTTCTTTTTCTTTCTTTCTTTCTTTCTTTCTTTCTTTCTTTCTTTCTTTCTTTCTTTCTTTCTTTCTTTCTTTCTCTTTCCTTCCTTCCTTCTTTCCTTCTTTCTCTTCATGCAGACCTTCACTGTTAGCCTATATAATAAAGAGCTAATATGCTAATTAGACCAAAGAACCAAACGGACCATCTGGACAACATTCCGGACGAAGCCGGGGCTGTGAGGGGTGTTGCGGGCTGAGCCCCATGCATGAGTTTCATGCGTCGGGCATGAAATAATGGAAGTAGTTCCACAAAGCTGTGCCCTGTTACCTTATGGCAAGCATGTCAAACGCAGGGCCTGCAGGCCGCATGGCGCCCACAACGAATATTTTTTGTGGCCCAGCCAATATAACGACATGAAAGACACGTTTTAATAAAAATTTCATAACTTAATTTTTACAATATCCTGTTATACATAATTATTAATAACAAACTAAGACGTTTGTTAATAACTGATGACTATAATCATGTTGCATTCATCTCTCTTACGCGCCTTACACGCAGGCGCACCATTTCTCTCCACTGATACCAGCAGCGAGTATTTTAGCAGCCGGTGGCCACATCGTTAGTCTTGCACTGACTTGTTTGGTGTGCGCAACAGGAAATACTTCGCTTTCGGAGAAAAGAAAAATGTGTTTATTTGCGTGACGCTTATTAATTTGTGCAGTTATTCGGTGTCTAAGTTAATGCTCAAGAAAAAATATTAATTTTTATTAAAATGTTGTATTATTTTAGTTAACGATGACTCATCTATTTCAGCCCTTCGCATTCAGCACGTCTCTATCGAAATAAACCCACGTTTCTATGGAAATGGAAGCTTTTGGGGGTTTTGCGGCCACACCCACTTACACCTTGTTTACTTGGCCGTGAGCCTTTGAGTCTGACATGCTTGCCTGTTGGTATCTGTCCTCGTTCCTCGTCTATTACAGGCCGCGCTCGCTGTGGAAATGGGGGAGACGTGGGTGTAAGAAGAGCAGACACGGAACGAGTCCCCGCGTGGCTCCCCGCCGGTGTTTGGGTGCCTCCCTTCAGCAGTGATGTCACTTCACGGACTTGCCCGGCAGAGCAGAGACCAAGCTCGGCGGGTGGACAGCCCCCTGCACCAGGCCCCTTCCCGCCCTGGGCCGCCTCTGCAGAGCACCTGGGCCCCCAGCCACTGTGTTCTCCACAGCGTGAGGGTGATGAGCACAGCCCCTCCCCGGTTCTTCCAGGCAGCCCTTCCCCCTCCTCCTTTTCCTCCTCTTCCTCCTCCTCCTCCTCCTCCTCCTCCTCCACGTCCCCTGCTGCTCCTGCACCCAGGCCTGCGCTCTGCTGTCCCGGGCCCTGCAGGCAGGCCACTCTCCACGGGGAGTCATGCACCCCTCCTACCTAGGCAGGTGCGGGTCTCCCCTGAGCCGGCTCCAGGCTGGAACCCGGCACCGCCAGGCTGTTCTCCCCAACAGGGAGGAGAGGCGACCAGTGGCCCGGGACAGAGCATCAAGCCGGAGAGGGCTCCTCCCAACCGCCAGCAGGGGAAGGGGCGCCAGGAGAAGTGGGGGGGGGGTGCCCGACGGCCGCGTGCGGGGGCTCCCATCGCCCTGTCCAGCGGCCACGGCTCCACGCGGACAGACAGCGTTTCTCTGGCGTCTCAGGCAAAACCCCACAGGAAGCGGACGCCTGAATGAAAGGTGTCCCCAGCGACGGGGCTTGTCCGTCCGTGTTTCGTTTTCCTCCCAGGACGTGGAGCTGCGGTTCCTACGGCCACACCGAGGCCTCCCTTTCCCCACGCGGGCAGAGAGCGAGGAGGAAGCGCCGCCTTTCCTCTCTCCCATCAGGGGAGGCAGATCTGCTTCCGGGGCACCGCGGGCAGGTGTTCGGCCGCAGGTGGGGAGGAGCCAGGCAGGACAATCCGGCCGTTTCTCCCTCCCGCCAGGGCCCTGTCCCCACCGCTGCGCCTCCCAGCAAAGGGCACCACTCAGGACTTCCCCTCAACACTCTACCACCCTGTCATCGTCTCCATCGTTTCCCAGCTTTGTCTGGGGCTGCAGCTGGATCTGAAGCCACCTGTGCCCCAAGTTTTATTGCCGAGATCGCCACTGTCGAGCCCCGTCTTGTGAGTGGCCCACAGGAAGCCAATTATTGTGTTTAATTCAACCAACCAATCACTGTGCTTCCCTGAGTTACATGGAACCAACCAGTGTGTTTCACTGTGATACTTGGGACCAACCAGAGTGTTTCCTGAGCTACGTGGATCCGATCAGTGTGCGGAGTTGGGCCTCCTCGTGTTTCACCCCGACCTTCAGGTCGGCACGGTCTCCTCGTTGGGCTCCACACGGTGGACGTTCCGGCCTCTGCGTGTCACACGGAAGCGCGAGCATCTTGCCAGCACTGTCCCCCGGGGCCTTCAGAGTGACCGCCTCTCGGTGGGGCTGCCTCCTTGGGGCTCCCGCTAGGAATCGGGGACAGGACCGCCCGCGATCTGCAATGCCGTCCCACCCGTCCTCTTCCCTTCCCTAGAGCTTGGAGAACCCCCTCACCATGAGGGGGTGGTGCTCAGAAGAGGGAGAGCTCCCCTTCAACCCCCATTTTCTTAAACATTTTATTCTCCTAAGACTTCAGGGTTTAGATCGCAAAGCCGGGAGGAGACTGAGGGGCTATTTCCTCCTGAGCCTGGCGACTCCCACCGGGAGGGAGGCCGGGAGCCCGGGGCGGGCACCTGCGTGAGGGGAGGAGCAGGGCTGGGAGCAGAAAGTGTAGAATAGGGACGGTGACCCTGAAAACACACCCAGGCCCGTTTCAACGCCCTTCGCCCGCCCACGATGGCACCCGCCCCTGAAGGAGGCACTGAGCGTGAGGATGCACCGTGCCCACCAAGGGGGGGGGGCACTTTCCAAAGAGCGAGGCAGGAGGCTGATGCCGTCCTATGGCAGCGGCGCTTCGCGGCATGTGTGGCTTTCACTGTATCTTTTTATTTATTTGATATATTTACGGACGCCACAGAAGCGAGTCCGTAAGATGCCGTAAGTGCTCGCTACTGAGCAGGGCGGGGCTGGGCGCCCTGGCAGGAGTTAGGGGGGGACGAGGGGTGTGCTGGGTGCAGGCTCAGGAGGGGCATCAGGGACAGAAGCCACGTGTGCCGGGCCCAGAGTAAGGCGACGGGGCCACGGGAAAGCGCAGGAGCCGTGGCGTTGCTGCGCACGAACGGCCCACGGAGCCACGCAGGCCGCCACGTCACGGCGCCTGAGCTGGAATCTGTGTCGGCCGCAGAGAGAAACTGCCCGTGAGAATCACCCTGCCTCTGATTTGATTCAATACGTTTTTCCCAAACGGCTTGAAGGTGGAGCCAAGGAAGCCTGCGGGTATTCCGGGATTATTAACGCGTTTTCCCGTGAGCGCCCTGATTGCCCGTCTTTAGAAGGAGCAGGGTTTGGAGTTGAGAAGAATTTAATCCTGATCTCACCCTTCTGTGCCCTGGGGGTCACCCGGGGGCGTGGCTTCCTTGTCAGCGAAACAGGAGGCTGACTGGAGGCTCATCGGGTTGGAGTTGGCCGGGTGGGAGGCTGCGGCCGGGGAGCCCGGGGCATGGGGGCGCTCAGTGCCGAGGGCCAGGGCGCCAAGGCCAGGCCTCCCCGAGTGGCCCCGCGGGTCCCTGGCGTGGACACCGTCACTGGTTTCCATGTGGACGGACAGCACTTTTGGGTTTTGTCTTAAGTTTCGGTGGCAAGTGTGTTAACGCCGCGTGGCCACAGCCTCTCCCTCACGGGCTCTCAGCTCCCGGCTGCCTTTGAGGGTGAGATGGGCTCTGTGGGTGTGGAGCGTGGGCATGCTGAAACCCAGCACACGAGCAGCGAGAAAGAACTCGCATCTGAAGCTCTGGCCGCGGTGCCGGCGGGCCCTGTGCTGGGGGGAAGCTTGCACACGCGTGGCACCCGCGTCCCTAAATTCCGCGGAGCTCACACCCTTCCTCCCACGGAGAGTGGATAGGGCCCCGCGGGACTCAGCCAGAAACAGCCCAGGACCTCGTCCCTCCGCGGCGTTCAGAAGCAGCAGCTGGGGGCGGGGGGGGGGGGGGGGGGGGATGGTCCCGGCAACGTTGCTTCATGATGTTTTATGTTCCCTCCGATGAGGGGCCTTTAAAAATATGTATTTTTAGCTTTTGTTCTTATTAAACAAGCAATGGACTATAGGCCAAACAGAAAACGCAAAGTTAAAATAAAATAACAGAAACGACCCACAGTCCCACTGCCCGGTGATGAGCACGACTGATATTTCTCCATGAGCTTCCCTACGTCTGTAAATACCTAAACACGGAGGAGCCGACACCCTCCGTTTTGTCACCTAATGTCGCGAGGGGCCTCTCTGGCTCTTACAACAGGTCCGTGCTGTGTCTGTCGGACGCCATGGGTGGGTCCACGGAGCTGCTGATGTGTCATCATCCCAGAGACCGTCCCGATGTGAGGACAAACACTCTACATGCAGCGTGCGGGGGGGAGCGTGTGTGGAGGGCAGTGTGGTCTGCGGAGACCCGGCCTGCGGGGTGGGGGTCAGCGGGGACCCGGCCTGAGGGGTGGGGGTCAGCGGGGACCCGGCCTGTGGGGTGGGGGTCAGCGGGGACCCGGCCTGAGGTGTGGGGGTCAGCGGGGACCCGGCCTGTGGGGGGGGGGGGTCAGTGGGAACCCGGCCTGTGGGGTGGGGGTCAGCGGGGACCCGGCCTGTGGGGTGGGGGTCAGCGGGGACCCGGCCTGTGGGGTGGGGGTCAGCGGGGACCCGGCCTGTGGGGTGGGGGTCAGTGGGGACCCGGCCTGAGGTGTGGGGGTCAGCGTGGTCCCCGGCAGGAGCTCCCGGCGGAGGCGGGGGAGGCCGTGTGGATGCCGGGGATGCTGCGGGCGCCTCCAGTGGGTGTGGGAGGGCACGTCGCAGAACATGTCCAGACGGAGAAATTCTTGAGGCCGGGCCGGGGGGAGGGGAGAAAGGGCTGGGAAAGGGACGCAGGGGCAGGGGGGCAGCCTGAGAGGCCCAGGTGACAGGTGTGCCCTGGAGTCCTGGAGGTCGGGGCTCACAGGGAGCCATCCGCCGGCCCCGGGAATATTGGCTCTGCAGACGGACCCTGGGCGCCTCCGACGGCTCCTCTACGGGAGAGCAGGTAGAGGAGGCGGGAGAGGACGGTGGGCAGCTGGGCGGTGAGGACGGTCAGATGCTGAGTGAAGAGGGGATGCCGGCGACGTTTCGGTTTCTATCCCGTGGATTCCAGGAAACGAGAGTTTCCAGGAGGCCTGCTGGTCCGGCCCTGGAATGCCCTGGTCTCCGCGAGACAGCTGCTGGCGAGGACAAGCCCTGCGGCACTCGGCCCGCCTCTGCCCCCCCTCCCCACTCTGTGTCCCCCAGAAGGTCTCCTGAGGTCCATGGACATGACCTGTGGGTCAGGCTTTATCCGGGAGAAGCCCTGAGGGTGTGGGCGGCCCCGGGGCCGCGCGCTTTCTGTCCCCCCCGCCCCCCGACCTTGCACCAGGCAGCGTAGGGGGCAGGACTCGGCACAGACTTGTGAGAAAGTTGTAGAAAGCAGAGACCGATATTGGGGGGCTGAGTGTGTGGGCCCCCAGGGCGGGCAGGGCCTCACAGCGCAGGTCGGCTCCCAGCCCTCCATTCACCCCACACCGTGGTCTCCGTCCCCCGCCGGCCGCGTGCGGAGACTGGGGTGTGGGCAGCGGCAGCGGGGCTCCTGAGCGGGGCTCCTGGGCCGTCCACTGCCTAGACCAGCCGTGGGCAAACTACGGCCCGCGGGCCGGATCCGCCCGTTCGAAATGAATAAAACTAAAAAATAAAAAGACCGTACCCTTTTATGTAATGATGTTTACTTTGAATTTATATTAGTTCACACAAACACTCCATCCATGCTTTTGTTCCGGCCCTCCGGTCCAGTTTAAGAACCCATTGTGGCCCTCGAGTCAAAAAGTTTGCCCACCCCTGGGTTAGGACGTGGGGCCGAGGGTCTGGGTCCAGCCCCTGCGAGAAGCCGGTGAGATGGGCTTTCTCTGTGGTCAGAACATTGGTCACGGAAAGGGACCGTCTGTGGCCGGGCCCAGGTCCCTGAGGGGCTTGTGGGCGGGAAGGTCTTCCCACTCCACAGACGAGACGCCGTCCGAGGGAACTGCTGAGGAGGACAGGCCCGCACCCACCGGCTCGCCTGGGAGAGGCCTCTGGGAGCCGGGGACCCACAGGACGACGTTCCCGCCGCGCACGCGGCGGCTCTCCAGGACGCCGGGCCTGCGCTGCGCACCGGGCGGACGGGACGCCCTCTCCCGCGAGGGGCGGGCTGCTTGGAAAATGCCGGACACCAACCTGGAGCCCACGGCTGGGCCGCCACTCAAATATCAAAGGCCTCTCCTCTAAACGGCCGTAAAACACGGAAGGGCGGACCCTACTGTCTCACACAGAAGCGGATGGGCATGTGTCTCCGTGTAAACGCTCTAACCAGCGGTTCTCAACCTGTGGGTCACGAGCCCCTTGGCGGTCGAGCGGCCCTTTCACAGGGGTCGCCTCAGACCATCCTGCAGATCAGATATTTACATGACGATTCGTCACAGTAGCAACATGACAGTCATGAAGTAGCAACGGAAATAATGTTATGGTTGGGTCACCGCGTGAGGAACCGTATTGAAAGGGCCAGAAGGTTGAGAACCGCTGCTCTAACTGAAGCCTGGTCCCGACATGCGCTCATTTCGCTGCATTCCCACTAACGCCTGGCGTGTCTTTCACGTGTGCGCGAGGGGCACGCGGCTCTGGTCAGTGGGAGGGGGAGTGGTTCTGGGTGCCCTGGGTCCCTCTCTCGTCACCGGAGCAGCAATGCTGGTCCCCAAGTCCAGGGCGTGAAGCCGCGCCCCGCGCCACTCCTGCGGGAGGTGGGCAGGCGGCAGGTGGCGGGGGATGGGAGCGGCAGGGAGAGGGCCGGGCACAGGACCCGCGCGGCCGTCGGCACTCCTATGCGCAAGAGGAAACGGACGCGTCCCCCAGGTGCCACGGGCATTTTGTCTGGCCTAGAAGTCTCAGCCAACAGCACCGGGGGCATTTTTCGAGCTCTTTCCAGACCCACAGATGCTGAGCCCGTTCCTCATGGCCACACTGGGCCGCAGGGACGCCGAAGGGGTTGCTTTCCTGAAAAGATGGCCCCAGAGGGAACGTCTATCCACAGTAAAAAGGAGTGAAGGCCCTGAAGACGTGCAAGAAATAGGAAAAACTTTTAAAAACTGTCCCATGTTACAGCATCGCGGACGGACTGACACCATGGCAAGCCGTGGTGGGGTTTGTGACGGGTGGCAGGGGCCCACGTTTGAAGTAAAAGGCGCGAGAGTCGCCGTGCAGAGGCCGGGAGGGCAGTGCGGCCACAGCCCCGCTTCTGGAAATCAGTGGCTCCAGCCCAGAGCCGGCGCCAGGCAGACGTGTCCCAGTGCCGGGCCGGGCCCTGCCCTCCTCTCCACCATGCCCATGTCCTCCCTCCTGCGAGGCATCGCCGGGACGCCCGTGAGGGTCAGGGCCTGGGGCGCGATCCTCCCCGACGTGGGTGCGCACTCCGTCTCGAGAGCTCCGCAGGGTCCCGCCTCTCACTCCGTCTCCTCCCCACAAGCTCCCCTGCTCACCTGAGCCCCGCCGCCCTGGCCTGTCCTCCCAGAGCCCTGCTCCCGGGACAGTGCAGGTGCCGCTCCCTGCACGTCTGCGCCCACAGCCCCACCGAAGGGAGCTGGCGGTCGTGGTGCAGCCAGGGGCCCGGCGCCATCCACCCGCCACCCTGCTGGCTGCCGGGCCCTCCCACCTGCACCTGCGCTCGGGCACCACCCCGTCCCCCGAGCGTGCCCATGGGTCCCGCCTGGGCACACGGGCGCTGGTGTCTGCCTACGCCTCCTGCAGGCTCCTCTCTCCCGTTTGCCTGGGAAACCCGCCAGCTTCGGCACAGGCCTCAGGCGCCCTGGCCTGCTGTGGAGATGCTGAGACGTGGCCTTGGGCAATGAGAACAGGGGGGGAACGCGTGGCCTGAGAACAGCTCTCCTGGGGACCGGGCCCGGCCTGCTGCGTGGTCCCGGCCGTGGCCTCAGCGTCCGCCAGGCCCCTGCATCCCTCGTCCACCTCCTCTCGGCTTCTCACTTCCCTGTGAAACCCCCGGCTGATGCGTGAATGAGTCACAGGACCAGGAGCCACACAATTCCAGCTGCTGGGGTAGCTGTGCTTCCAGGGACGTTGCTCAGAAGTGGAAGGAAAATAGTAACAGGTCGGAATGCTGAGGAGTGGCCGGCGGGAGGGCAGCAGCTGTTGGGATGTGAATGTGGTGTCGGTTACACGGGAGCAGAAAATAGCCCCGAGGCCCTGGGAGAGCCTCCCGGGAGGTGCCCGCCTCCGCGCTGGGCGGTCCTGAGCCGGGAAAAGCGCTCTGACCTGGCGAGGACGGGGCTCGAGGCTAGAGCCTCGCCCGCACCAGTCTTGTCGGGTCAGGAGGCTCGCCCGGCGGTGGAGCAGTTACGTCCTCACAGGGTTTATCAAGAGCAAAAGCTCTCCCGGCCGGCGTGGCTCAGTGGTGAGCGTCGACCTGTGAACCAGGAGGTCAGGGTTCGATTCCCGGTCGGGGCACAGGCCCGGGTTGCGGGCTCGATCCCCAGTGTGGGGCGTGCAGGAGGCAGCCAATCCATGTTCCTCTCTTATCGATGTTTCTCTCTCTCTCCCTCCCTTCCTCTCTGACATCAGTAAAAATATGTATGTTTTTTAAAAGAGCAAAAGCTGCTCATGTATGTCCACAATTTAAACTGTGGCTGGAGTGAGGGTCTGTCCACTTTAACCACAAGTCATAACCCAAGACAGGAGGGAGCAGCGCGTGTTCACGGCAGGAGCCGCCGGCCGGAGCCCAAGGTCCCACGTCTGTCTGTCTGTCTGTCCGTCTGGCTGGCTGGCTCTTCGGGGCCCGCCTTCCGGTTCCTAGACTGAGTTAAACAGGAGGAGGGCCGAGCGCTGGGTTGGAGGTATTTTTAGCCGCATCCCCGACCGGCTGGACACGCGGGTGGGAGGCGGCCTGAGCCAGCCGTCCGTCCCGCGGCCGCGCAGTTGCTCTAGTTTGGAAAGGGGCGCCCTGAGGAGTCATTTCCTGTGCGTCCAGAACAGGCCTGGCTTGGTCTGAACCCGCAGCCGTGACGCCTCCGTGACAACAGCCCCACCTCGCTCTGACCTGGGGCCTCGGCCGTGAGGGGGACAGCTGTGGTCACCGCAGAGCATCCCGCAGCTGTCGCCCCGCATACCTGACGTGCCTCCCTCCCGGGCAACTGCTGGCGTGGGCGCGGCGGGCGCGGCGCACGGGGCTGGGCTGGGCCCCTCCGGCCGCCTGGGAAGCCCAGCGGTGGCCGCTGGATGGAGGGCGACCCGGGAGAAGGGCAGGGCTGGGTGCAGAGCGAGAGGAGGGGTGGGGAGGGCCCGCCCGGGGAAGGGGACCGTGAAGGAGAGTTTGGGGAAGGAAGAGGGTGCGTCTCAGGCCGGCCCCGCCCCAGCACCTGCCCCTCGTCCGCTATTCCAGTCATGGGGGTGGGGGGGCAGGGTGGAGCTGCCAGAGTGAGAGGGCGGGACTCCCCCCAACCCCCCACCCCATCTACACACACACACACACACGCACACACACACACACGCGCGCGCGCGCACAGCTGAGCTCCTGTCCCTGCTGCTGAGGAGTCACCCGCTGCCCGGAGCCCGGCTCCCCCCCAAGCGGGCACAGCGACTTCCCGCTGTGAGCTGTTCCCCGACCGGTCCTGCCTGGAAGGTGCGGTGCTTGTGGTCGCAGGCAGGGCTGGCGCCGAGCTCCGGGACCCCCCCCCCTCGCTGAGCGTGTGGCGGGAAGGGGCCGATGTGTAAAGCTGTCACATTCATGTCCAATTCATCGCCACCGCGTCCGAGTCCTGGCCGCGCGCGACTCGAACAGACAGGAGCTCACGGGCTGGGAGCCTGGGTCGCGGCGTAGCCTTCGCATTTCTTCTGTTCACAGAGCTTCTGTGCCTACGAGTGAGATGAGGCCTCTGTGCTTAGAACTGTGATAGGACACGCGGCGCATCCCCTCCAAGCTCCCCAATGGGCCGCACGCCCCGGTTCCCCCTGCCCTGACCTGAGGGCCCTGAGGGCCCTGAGGCCGCCGGCTCCCCCCAGGTGAGCTCCCCGCCCCTCACCCCCCACCCCCCACCCCCCACCCCGGCCTGACCCTCGCCGTCCTCAGCGCTTCCCTCCTGCTCCTGGGCCGGCAGCAGACGTGCTCAGAGCTCCCGTGTTAGTCATGTTGTCTCTTCTCCCCATCACCCCGGCCCTCCCCTGCCCCTCAGAGCAGCCTGGGTGCTCCCACCCCTCCCTCCCGCACCGCCATCTCTCAGTGTCTCCGCACCAGCCCGGCCCCCGCTGTGTCCTGGGGGTGGTCAGCTTGTCCCTCTGCGGCCGTCCCTGCATCCGCCCCATGGGAGAGCCTGAAGTTTCCCCCTGGAAGCCCCGAGAAGCAATGCATCTCCAGGACCGGGGGCCCCAGCTCCCCAACAGGCCGCGCTGGGCCTGTGGGTGTCCGACTGCAGAGCCCGGGGAGCTCGGAGAGCGTGTCTGTGAACAACGCGCTGCCCTCTGGGAAGTGGCAACATTTTCCAGTTCCCTCCAGGAACGCCGCGGCGGCTGCGAGTCCCTGAAGCTCTGGACCCCCGTCTCTCCGTGCCCTCCTCCCCGCACCCTTCCTCCCTCCCCCCCTTCCTCCCTCTTCTCAGTCCCTCGACCTGAAAGGGGGTGTTTCTGGTTTTAAGGGGAAAGCTTTCTGTGTGGCTGTTTGCTCACTTTGCATCGGGAATGAGCGGGCGCTGGGCCTGGGGTCCTGGCGGGAAGAGGAACCGCTGCTACGGCTGAAAGCGTGTGCGGGTCTTCCCGGTCGGCCGGGCAGGGCTGAGCGAACACTGCGGTTACGCTCTCCTGTCCGTGTTTGCACAGACAGGACTTCGGTTAGAGACGCCAGTGAAGGGCACATCCTGGCGCGTTCGAAGCGGAGAAGAAACCTCGGAACGGACTTTTCTCTCCTCATTAGTGTCCCTGCCGCCGCGTCTCCCGGGGGCCAGCTGTGTCTCCGCGGCCACCGCCCTGGGCCTGCGTTTCTCTCCGACGGGAGGAAGGTTAGCGCTCTGAAATGCCTCCAGGTTGGTGAGGATCCGTCATTCAAGTAATCACGGTCCAACGGCTTCTTTTAAGTCCTCTCAAGGAATTATCGGAATTTCAAAACCTCCCCACAAATCCCACTTCCTATCAGCGCTGGCAGGAGCCGTGGCCGGGAGCCAGTGCCAGGGCAGAGCCGGCGGACGGAGACGGGCACTGTGGTTCCCACTCTCTCCTGCCGACTGCCTTCCCCCAGCGCTTTCTTTTTCAAAAAAATATGTCTTGATGATGTCAGAGAGGGAAGGGAGGGAGAGAAATATCAATAATGAGGGAGAATCACGGATCGGCTGCCTCCTGCACGTCCCACACGGGGGATCGAGCCTGCAGCCCAGGCCTGTGTCCTGACTGGGGATTGAACCCTGACCTCCTGGTTCCCAGGTCGACGGTCACCCACTGAGCCCCGCCAGCCGGGCCTCCCAGCACTGTCTTATGACAGTGACCTTGTCTTGACGCCTGGGTGTCAGGCACAGGATGCAGAGTCACGTCCACCCACGGGAGTGTATCTAGGAAACGCTGTGTGTGGGGGCGCAGGGATCACAGGGCGGGATGGGGGGTGGAGGACTGTATTATCTAGAGCAGTGATGGCGAACCTTCTGAGCTCGGCGTGCCAGCATTTTGAAAAACCCTAACTTAACTCTGGCGCCGTGTCACATAGAGAAATTTTTTGATATTTGCAACCAGAGTAAAACAAAGACTTATATTTTTGATATTTATTTTATATATTTAAATGCCATTTAACAAAGAAAAATCAACCAAAAAAAAGAGTTCGCGTGTCACAGGTTCGCCATCACTGGCCTAGACAAACCCCACTGAGGGTCGGCCGCAGCCACAGCTCACAGCTCCTCGGTCTCCCTCCCCGCCCTCACCTGTGCGTCTGCACCGTGAGTGCTATTTCCTCTCTTTATTGTTACCTGTGCAGAGAGCTCTGATTTTCCGGACCCTATCGGTCACACCATCTTATATGACATTGGCCGAAATGTCACAAATGCTCTGTTTTGCAGAAACCAGAGTCTGATCGGAAGTTTCCTCCCCAGAACATGGGCTGGAACTGGCAGAGCTGCCCTGCCACTGCCTCTCAGACCCTCCCCTCTGCCCCCCGCCCCGTGAGCCCCCTCCCATCGGGTCAGCCCGCCGCCCTGCGGGTGCTGCTGGGCGCGGCCTCCGCTGGGCCGCCCAGGGACACCCAGGGAGGTGCCTGCCAAGGAGAAGGTCAAGGTCACCCATCCAGAGAGGTTTCTCCAAACTCAGCGAAGAGGCTGAGACCTGAGGCTGGGACGCCCTCCTCCGCGCCACGCGGCTTCCGACGGGGGCCCCCCGTCGGGGTCCCCCCCAGCCCGGGACTCGGGCACCAGGTCTTCTGTGGAAGCCGCTCCGTGTGGAGTCTGGCCTCCGGGCGAGACGCCAGCTGCCTCCAGGGGAGCGCCTCGCCCAGGACCCACGCCCGGGCGAGGAGAAGGTCTGGGCGCACTCGGGTTCCTCACGTTGTTTGTTTTCTCCGCACGGACTCCGGGCACTGGTGTGTGACAGGCCACCGCACCCCACACTCCACGCGAGGCCGCCCGCCGGCGGGCACTGTCCCCCCGGGACTGACGCCACGGCTGCCCATGACGCCGAGGCCGAGGTCCGCGATCCCGCGGGCGTGGCCGTCTCCCAGGCCACAGAGCGTGGCTCAGACGAGGGCACCGTCCCGGCGAGGGCGCCCCGCGGACAGCCGGTGGCTGGCGCTGCTCTGGGCGTGGCTAGAGAGGAGGGCTGAGCCCGGAGGAGGCGCCGCTCAGGGCGCGTGTCCCGCCCGCAGCCAGGCCTGTGCGCCGCCTCTCGGTCTCGCTGCTGCTCCCGAAGGCGAGTCTGCAGGTGCCGGGAGACACGGGGGTCCACAGGCCGACGCCGGGCCTGCAGGGCCCGCTCCCCACCTGCCGCCCGCCCCTTCTCCCAGGGATGCCGCCATCTCAGGGGCCAAGGGGAGGGGGGCTCTGGCGGGAAGTGTGGGGTCCCCTAAACTCTCCCCGTGGAGCCTCCATCACTGTCTCAGGCACAGACCCCCGCCGGCATCCTGGCTCCGCCTGCACCTCAGGAGGAGGCCCCCAACGAGATCCCTCCTGCTTGTCTGTCTCATGCCCCCCCCCAATTTTCCCGCCTTCCATCTGAGTTAACTCGGCTTTTGCTGTTTCTTTCAACCCTTCCCATGTCGTCAGCCACATGGCTACTCCCACGTCAGCGTGATGCGCGCTCCCGGTGGCCCTCTGTCCTGCTCACCCCCTGCCACGCTGCTGTGAGCTCTAGAACTGCCCGGCCCTCACCGGTCCTCCGTCACCGGATGAGTGAGGGGCGAGCTGACGCCCAGTGTCGTCCAGGAGCCACGAGGGGGGTACGGATCCCACGGGAGCAAACGCCACCCCCACAGCGCCAACTGAGGTCGGGGAACAGCTCAGAGCAGCATCCCCCACTCTGCGCGGCTCCCTCCCCGCCCCCCCCACTCTGCGCGGTTCCCTCCCCCGGCCCCCCCACTCTGCGCGGTTCCCTCTCCCGCCCCCCCTCCCCCGCCCCATCCCTCCTGCGCGCAGGGCTTGTTCTGGGCGTATGGAATCTCGCCCTCTCCCCAGTAGATGGAAGAGCATTAGGTATAACAGTTGGCGTTCATAACAGGAGAGTCTATTAAGCAGATAATGAGTTGACGACTGGAAAGATTGTCACTGATAACACATGTAATTTAAGCAGAGGACTTCCATCCGAAACATGTAGAGAACGTCTACAAATTAATAATAAAAACACAAGCCCGGCCGGCGAAAACGGGCCAACTCCTTGGGGAGACATTCAACACGGAAACTGTGGGTGGGTCACAGTCTTCTAAGGAAGCACCAAGTTCCATCAAACCAGCACCAAGTTCCATCAAACCAGCACCAAGTTCCATCAAACCAGCACCAAGTTCCATCAAACCAGCACCCAGCTTCATAAAGGCTCGTGCTGTCCACGTGGCCAAAATACAAACCATAAACTGCAAAAAAGTTTAAGTTTTCACGGATACCAGTGCACACTCTGTAGAACAGCAAAAAGTAAGAGCACGATGGTGAACGGCCGCCGCTGCACCGGTCCCGGAAGGAGGTGGACACGCCGACAACACGGGGACTCTGACCCGCCGCCGACCCCCAGTCCACGCCTGGGCATTTCTCCAAAAGCAATAAAACTATCGCACCCAGGACCGAACAGAAGCGCTCGCTGCCTCTTTCCTCACCGCGCCCCAACCTGGGAACAGCCAGTGTCCCCAACAAAGACTCACAAGCAGTGATTGGAACACGCCCAGGAGAAGGTTCTGCTCGCGGTAAGAAGGACCGCGGGAGAGCCCTCCAGAACCTTCCGTCCTGTGAAAGAAGCCAGGCGCAGGCGGGCGGCCATGCGATCCCCTCCGTGAGGCGGGGACGGCAAGACCACCCGCGACCCTGGGCGAGGGAGAGGCGGTTGTCAGGACGGAGTGAGGGGCCGAGGGAGGAGGTGGGACTGCACCAGGTTGGGACGATGGCGACACAGACGCGCGCCGGGGCTGGCATGTGACACTCGCCCGTGTGGGATGCAAGACGAGCCCGTGTTACTGTCCGTGCGTCTTACTGACACCTCTGCACACAGTCCCATCCTCCCAGCCTCACTCCATCCTCCCCGGACGGCGGCAGGGCCCGGCTGGGTCTGCACAGCCGCCCACGGGGGACGCGCTCTCTGCAGAAGGAGCGGCAGGTGAGGGAGCCGGTGTCGCTCGGTCCGGCCGGGCTCTGCCGCGTCCTTCCGCTGGGAATGTGTGCCGCTCCGGCGCCCCCTCCCCAGGGAGACGTCTCTCATGTAGGAAACCACGTGCAACTCCACGAGCTGAGGGCGTAGAGCGAGGTTCGCGGGACTCTCACCGGACGCACAGCAACGGGCACCGGCTCCACGCCCGGGACGCGCTGGGGGAAAACGCTCCAGGCACGGCTGAGCGAGCGGGAGGCTCAGAGCTCCCACCCGCAGGCGCCCGGCCCCCCGGAGCCCGCGTTCGTGCTCCTCGGCGCTCGGATTCGCACTCACGGTTCCCGGTCTCGTGTGCGGAGGGGCTCTGGTCGCCGTGGCCGCGGTCTCCCCGGTTACCGCTCCCCCCTCCTCTGCGGGACCGGCGGGTCCGAGCGGCAGAGCCAGAGCGGGCGGCGGGCCGGGGAGCCCCCAGCGCCTGTGGCTCCCGCAGACGGAGCGTCTCTCTGCGCGAGGAGCTAACGAGCCACAAGGAGCTAACGAGCCGCCGCGAGGAAACGGAAAAGCACGGACACGTGTGTGCGAGGAGCCCGCCCTCCCCCCTCCCTGCGAGAGGCTCCTGGTGGGGCACCTGGGAGCGCTACAGAGGAGGTGCCCTGCAGGCAGGGAGAGGCCGTGGCCAAGCGCCCTCTCGCTGGAGGAGGGGCCGCTGGGCCACTGTCCCACTCCCTGTTCTGGCTGGACCGGCGCCTGCATGTCCGCTCCGCCGTGTATCCCGTCCTCTTCCCGTGGTCACCCAGCTCCTTTGCGCCGTGGCCGCCAACAGGCTCGCCTGGCCACCTCCGCGGGCTCCTCGGCCTCCCGGGGAAACCAGCCGCCTCCTCTCCTCTCCTCTCCGTGCTCCTGTCCGCTCAGCAGGGAGCTTGTCCTCAGTGGTAGCCGCTGCCCAACAAACACGTTCCATTTGACTTCGGTTTCCCCACGGCAGGTCCTCCAGGCCCCTCGCCATCGGCCTGTGGTTCGCTGGTCCATTCGATGGGACGACACAGCCTTCTCCTGGCTCAGGCCGGTCGCCCGGGCCCAGCTCCCCTTCCTCACGGGCCGGCCCTGCCCGCTCAGTCAGGCCGAGGGCAGAGGCCTGGAGGAGCCAGGTGGGCCAGTCAGGTCTCCGGAACGTGACAGCCCCAGAGGCGGGAGCGCAGAGGAAGAGGAGGGTGGAGGGGGGCCCCCAGCATATTCCAGAACATACGTCTAATTTGTGTCTTGTGCCAGAAAACCGGCCTGGCTGTGTCTGCTCCGGTCCGGAATGAGGCAGAGGCTGGGGGGTGGACACCTGGGCTGGGGCCTACCAGCCGCGGGGGACGGAGGCCAGCGGAGGGTGTGGAAGCCTGGCCCCCGGGAGGGTCCCCGACTCTGCGGTGAAGCGTTGAGACCCCAGATGGCTCAGCAGTGCCTGCCATCTGCTCGCAGTCGGACGGAGCGTCCCAGCTGAGGAAGGGGAGCCAGACAGCTGGTGTCAGACTGTAGGAAACGGAAGTCCCGCCCCGAGCGCATCTCCACAGGCCGCCTTGGAAAGGGGTGAGGGCTCCCCACAACGCTGGCCAACGGGTGGGGACCCCACCATGTGCTCACTGCGGAGCCCACGCACCTTAATTCTGGGACGGGTGTTAGCGCTCGGCCCAGCCCTGCGTGGCTGCCCAACCATCACCCTCTTTTTTCTTTTTTTAAAAATACATTTTTACTGATTTCAGAGAGGAAGGGAGAGGGGGAGAGAGAGAAACATCAATGACGAGAGAGAATCATGGACCGGCTGCCTCCTGCATGCCCCTCACTGGGGATGGAGCCCGTAACCTGGGCCTGTGCCCTGATGGGAATCGAACCGTGACCCCGCTGGCCGGCTCTGGTGGAGAATTTAAACGGAGCCGCACACGCCTGTCCCTTCGCAGGAGCCGAACGGGTGCCCAGCTGTGTTTGCGTCAAAGCAGCTGCCCCTGCATGGGTGGCGGTGACTGACGCAGGCGCATCCCCAAGCAGATGTGCACATGCCGCCCGCCTCTGCCGAGAGGGGCGCGGCTCCCTGGGCCACATCAGAGGGCGCCTCCGCCAGCCCCCGCCCCACCCGGGAGCACAGTTCCCATCCGCTCGGGCAGCCGGGCTGTGCGCCTGGGAGCCTCTCCTCGAGCTGAATAGACCCCTGTGTGCCACCCCGTCGTCTCTCCTCCCCCGGAGGCCGGGCAGGAAGCGGCCAGCGTCCATCCCTGTCAACTCCGGGCTCTGGCCTCCGGCTCAGATGTCAGGGTTTGGGGCTGGCCTGGCAACAGAACACGCACTTAGCAGCGCAGGGGGGAGGGGCATGGGGGAGGGGGAGGGGCACAGGGGGAGGGGCATGGGGGAGGGGCACAGGGGGAGGGGTACTGGGGGAGGGGGCGGGGGGGAAGGGAGGGGGCCAGGGCTGGGGCTCCTTAGCTTGGCCTCTGGAACCCTTCTGGGCATCAGGCCTCTGGGGCAGCGAAGCAGAATGTTGGGGTCTCTCTCTGCACCTCCCCCACCTCTCCCCTCCCCCACCTCTCCCCTCCCTCTCCCTCCGGCTCCCTCCCCTCCCCCGCCAGGATCCCCAAGTGCCGTCTGGAAAGGCAAGTGGGGCTTTGCAGTCCGGGCAGCACGAACAATGGCCCGTTTTTCTTTCTGAGACATTCAAAGGGTGGCTTTTCTCATCTCGTCTCAGAATTCTCGGGGTCCCCCCAGTGAGGGGGAGGGGAGCAGTATTCTGGCCCCAGAGGTTGCCCAGCACCTGGTGTTTAACAAGGACTCCGGAAACTGTTCCCCAAAGGCCCAGGAGCCAGCAGGAAGCAGGCAGAAAACCAGACCCCCCCCCCAAACAGCAACCTAGCCCTGGGGCGCGCCCCCCACTCCTGGCCCCTGGGACCAGGAAGTGAAAAAGGCCAGGGACAAAACTGCACACAGAGCATGGCCACGTCTGTTAAACTCCACAGGAGTGCGGGTGAGCGCGGTGCGGACCCGTGTGCACGTGTGTCAGCACAGCTGGGGGGGGGGGGCGCCCCCATTGTCTCCCTTTTGCTCACAGTCCTCCTCACTCTCCGCCCACGGGAAGGACGTGTGTCCTCTGTTGGTTCCTCAGCGATAAAGAGGCTCGACCGTGCATTTCTGGGAGGAAGGGGCAGGACGGTGAGGCCGGGAGCAGCCGGTGTCGCGGGGCCTTCCTGGCGCCGTGTGCCTCGTTCTGAGCGTCCACGCCGCACAGGCTGCTGGTCGTGGGGTGCGTGGGGTGCGTCCACGGTCCCTCGGCCGGCTTTTCGTCCGGAATCTCTGGGGAGAAAGAGGTGGAGGAATTGGCTCTGAAGCTCAGAGGGCTGGCTAGACCCGTGGTCGGCAAACGGCGGCTCACGAGCCACAGGCGGCTCTTTGGCCCCTTGAGTGTGGCTCTTCCTAAGCCTTTGGAGGACCCTAATTAAGTTAATAGCAATGTACCTATCTGTATAGTTTCAGTTTAAAAAATGTGGCTCTCAAAAGAAATTTCAGTCCTCGTCCTGGTGATATTGGCTCTGTTGCCGAGTGGGTTTGCCGACCCCTGGGCTAGAGCCTAAGCTGCCCTTGGAGCCTGAGCCGGGTGAGGGGACCGCACTTTGTTGTCAGGGGAGGCCATTCGCATCGAGTGCAGCCTTGGGGGCGGGGGTTGGGGGGTCCTGAGGGGGATGCAGAGCTGCCTCCGCCTGGAGGAGAAACCCCGGAAGGAGGGAGTCTGGGAGTAACGCCCTGGACGCGCAGTCCAGTCCGTTCCTAACGGGACCTCAGGCTCCCCGAGCCCCCCCCCCAATGAGTCCGGTGAACCGATGAGCCTTTCTCTCCCTCTTTACTGCTATTCCCTCCTCCCCCGCCCCCCTCCTGTCGGGAGCCGTAAGGACGGGGAAGGCGATTCCCACGGAAACGTATCACCGTGAACCCAGAACACCGGCAGCCGGCGAATCGCCGCACGTCCGCCTGTGTTCGCTCAGGCCGTTTGCCGTCTCCCGGGGTCGGCGCGGGAGGAGATTTTAAGGGGCGTGTTTTCCCGACCCTGCGGTTCACATCGCCCGCTATGGCGTCGTGTGACTGGTTAATGCCCTCGTAGCCGACGGATATTCGTATGAGCATTGTCACCTGGCACCGCTGATACCCAGGAGCATCTGCTAGTGACCGTGGGATATGTTACAGGCACCGAGCAAAGCCGTTCACGTCAACAGGCCTCCGTACCTCCAGGGCGAGGCCCTGGTGAGAGCTGCGGCCCGAGCCCTAAGCAGCGCTGCCTGAGTTTGCAGCGAAGGCTCTTTCCCCAAATCCCTTCCCTCCTGTGACCGATCCTATTCCTGGGGAGGAACGGAACCAGGAGAGAGGCCGGCTGCAGGCTCAGGGCCAGGAGGAGCCGCTGGGCCCGGGCGCCCAGGTCAGGGGCACAGGGCTCTGCCCCCGGAGAGCCGGTCTCCCAGCTGTGGAGCCACAGGAGGGCACGCAGGGCCTTTCACGGGGCGGCAGGTGGTGGGGACACCGTTACCAACGGCATCACACGGGGCTTTTCCCGGAACAAGGGCGAAGCGAAAGCATTAGGCGATTTACTTATTTATTATTGTAAAAGTATTTTTATTGATTTCAGAGAGGAAACATCCATGATGAGAGAGAATCATCGATCGGCTGCCTCCTGCACGCCCCACACTGGGGATGGAGCATGCAAGCCAGGCCTGTGCCCTGACCGGGAATTGAACCCTGACCTCCTGGGTCACAGGCCGACGCTCAACCACTGAGCCACGCCGGCCTGAGCCACTGGGCGGATGAGATGATGTTTAATAGTTGCTTCAGCTGGGAACTCTGTGTGGCGGTGGCAGCAGTGAGGACGCCCCGGAAATGAAATGGCGACCCCCCAGCGCCCGGCCGCCCGGCGTTTGCAGGAATGCGGCGTCTGGGGGAGGTGGCTAGCTCGCTGGCTTGTTTGTTTTTGGAAAGAGATGAGAGGAGAAACAGGAATGTTGATGGGATTTAATTTCACGGGCCTGGCAGATTACCGCACCCCCATTTCTTTCTTTGCAATCATTGAAGACAATAAAAATATTCAAAGGGATTCCACACGCCTTCCCATGGCCACTGGCCACGGGGAGAGATGAAGTCGCGCTCCTCAGAGGGTGCCTCTCCCGTCGCCCGGGAGGAAGGAAACCGCCGGCGGAGAGGTTTGCCGTGGATACGTATGTACAGCAGGCATCTCCCCGGATGGCACACGTAAGCACATAGGAAACACGTATGTCCCGCTCCACCCACACCCAACATCATCTGTGTCACAGGCGCTGTTCACGGGGCAGGGAGCTGGCTACCTGTGTGCGACCCGGTCCTGCTGCTGAGGCGGCCGGGGGTCCCAGCTCCGGATCAGGAGCCGCTGGGAGCAGGATCTGCTCATTGTTGGGTCTTATCTCCAGGCAGGCAGGCGGCAGCAGCATTTACATTTCAAAACGGGGATTTGCTCAAATATGCAGATCAGCCCGGGGACACCTGCTCTTCCTGCTTTGCAAACGCTGTCGGGCGTGTTCCCTGGAAGGCGGCCCAGGCCCCCCTGATCCTGCTGGGAATAATGTGGGGTCCGCAGAGGTGCAGGCGGCTCCTGGGGGCGGGGCCGGAGGGGAAGGGGAAAGGGGAGGTCGGAAATGGCAGAGAAGGGCCGGAGGAGGTGTCCTTACAGCGGCGCTGGGGTTTGACCCCCTCCGGGCCACACTCTGTTCTGTTAACGCTTCTCGAGGGGCAGGAGCCCCTGACCTGGGCTGGGCCTTGCTCCTGCCTCCCCTGCCAGCTGCCCCCGGGAGGGGGGTGCGGGCGCCACCCACCAGGCCGTGCAGCCCTGGTGCCCACGCAGCCGCCTGATGGCAGCTGCCCTTCCCCTCTCGGGCCTCCCCTCGCCCAGGGCGTCTGAGCTCCGGGCCTGGGGCCCAGGCTTGAATGCCTCCAGTCTGACCCCGAGCCTCCTGTCAGGGCCCCTCACTCGGCCTCGCTCTGTCCCCTGGGGAGGGGGCTGCTGCCGGACCGAGCCGATGCCGCGGGCCCCCAGGACGTGGTGAAGGCCCCCCCCCAGGAGGCCGAAGGTCGCAGAGCTCTGACCGTGCACCTGGGAGGCCGCCCCCGTCCACTGAGGCCCCGTCCACTGAGCCCCGGTCTGTCGCAGCGAGTGAGGCGCGTGGTCGGGAGGGAGATGCCCTGGAAGCCGGCAATGGAGCCGATGACGCGGCGGGAGGCCTCAGGGAGGAGGGGGGGGGGATGGACGAAGGTGGTCACAGGCCCCGGAGCATGTGCTTCCAGAGGCAGGCGGTCGGCTCGCGGTTCCACAGGAAAACATGCTTTTCCTCATGAAGAGACACCTTCAGACGTGTCTAAGTATGTTCAACCAGCACATACACGTGTTCCAGCGGATGGGGCCGGAGTCTCAGAGACACTGGCCTGCTCCCCTCGGCCGAGGCTGTTCAGGGGGCACGCAGGCCTAGGCTGGGGGTGCAGGCTGGGGGGGTGCAGGCTCAGGGGCGGGGCACAGGCTCAGGGGGCGCAGGCTTGGGGGGCGCAGGCTCGGGGGGCGCAGGCTCAGGGGCGGGGCACAGGCTCCGGGCGCGCAGGCTCGGGGGGCGCACAGGCTGCGGGGGGGCGCAGGCTCAGGGGCGGGGCACAGGCTCCAGGGGCGCGCAGCCTGGCTGGTCGCGCAGGCTGGGGGCGGGGAGAGCAGGCTCAGGCCGCACTTATGCACCCCGCGGTGGCCTTCCCTGGCGGCTGGCATCGGGTCCTGTCCCACGTGGCCGCTCAGCACGGGGCAGGCCGGGGCTCCTGCAAGGATTGCGTCAGAGCTGAGAGTGGCTCTGTGTTTCCTCGGCTGCCTTCCCCCAGGACTGGCTTTGGGGAGACAAATCCACTCAGAGAAAGGGGTCCTCGCGGGGCCTGGACCATGGCTCCGGGGACTCAGCGGGAGAGGTGGGGACCGACCGCCCCCCACCGGGCCCCAGGGATCCGGGCCGGGCCTGCGGCGGCTGCTGGGAAGGCACGTGGGACGGCGGCCCAGCTCGGCGGCCCGAAGGCCAGCGCCGGGCCCTGAGCCGCAGGGACGTCTCCTTGGCTCGAGTCCCCTGCTGCACCCGGAGGCGGCACCCAGGTCCGCAGGGAGTGGGGCCTCAGGCGCTGACGCGGGAGCGGAAAGGAGCAGCTGGCGCTCCCGCCGCGGCTTCAGGGGCCCTGGACACCCCTCGGATCAGGGAGCCGGAGCATGCGTCCTTCCCGGGCGGCCAGGCTCTGCACGAAGAGCACCGCTTCCCTGACGCCCAGCGAGGCCACGCGGAGGTTCTGGCCAAATCAGCGGTGGGGGTGCGGGTCCCACGCGCAGGAAGGCGGCGGCGGCCGTTTGCAGGCGGCCTTCGCGTGGCGCTCAACTGCCTTGACGCTCGGAAAGCGCCGGGCACAGGCGTCACTGCTCCCTGCCCAGCGACTCTCGCTTCCGTGTTGCGGGCAGGGCACCTGCACCCGGCTGCTCCGGCTGCCAGGACTGGGCCCCGCGAGCCGGGCTGGAGGGACCTGATGGGGGCCGGGCCCACCAGCTCTTCACAGAGGAGGAGCCAGAGCTGCCCATTCGCACAGGTGCCCGCCCCCCGGGCTCTGGGCCGCCCGCAGGGCTGTCCTCATCGTCCACACAAAACGTCTCTGAACCAGGACTTCACACGTCTCTACACAAATGCATATGTGCACACACATGCATACATCTATGTACACACACATACATGTCTACATGGTCTAAATATTTAAATGCCCTTTGCCTGTCACACATCTGTATATAAAAGCCTGAGTGACGGACCGACCAGAACAGCCAGAACGACCGCTTGGCCCATCGCTAGGACGCGCTGACCACCAGGGGGGAAGCTCTCAATGCAGGAGCTGCCCCTGGTGGTCAGTGCGCTCCCACAGCGGGACTGCCACTCAGCTGACCGGACCCAACCCGGAGACCCACCAGCCTGGTGGCAGCCACTCACTCCCTCACAGTCCTGCAGGCCCAATCTCCAGAGAACGGGCCAGGCACCGACGGACCAGTGCCACCAGCATGACTCGGACAGCGCCACTGGACTCCTGGAAGTCGGCCGTGGGCCCCCCCCTCCCTTCCCCTCCCTAGACGCTCCTTAAGGAAGAAACGATATAAAAGCGGCCGCCAGGTGGCTCCCGACAACCGGTACCAATGTCAGCGGACAGATCCGGATCCGGGCCGGCAAGGGCGTCCCACCGCCCACCGCAGGGCCGATCACATCCCGGCCCCCCACCCCCCTGGGGACCCCACCTGTGCACGAATTCGTGCACCAGGCCTCTAGTATTATATATAAATATATATCTAAATTATATTTAAAATACAACAAAATCGGATTCATTAGGCACAGAGAGAAAAGTAAAAAATAGTTTATTTTATGCTAAGTATACACTGAGTGGCCAGATTATCATGACCACCCCATCAGTACTTCGTTGGGCCACCTTTTGCCTTCAATACTACGGCGATTCCTCTTGGCATTGACTCCACGGATGTTGGAAGGTGATGCGAGGAATCTGACCCCATGCCTGATGAATAGCGCTGTCCAGTTCTGTGAGCTTTGATGGTTGTGGAACCAGCTGCCTGATGGCTCTTTTAACTTCGTCCCACAAATGCTCCATTGGATGGAGATCTGGTGATGGTGGGGGCCACCTGAGCAAGGTAAAGTCTCCCTCATGTTCTTGAAACCACTAATGCACAATACAGCACCGTGGCATGGCGCCTTGTCTTGGAAGAAGCCATCTCCATTGGGATACGCCATCAGCATGATAGGATGAACTTGATCAGCAACCATACTTAGGTATGTTGTGCTATCCAGACGTTTATAATGCCCTGGCCCTCTAGCAACTTCAGCACAAAATTACAGCTAATTTGCTTACAAACGCCGGGTGGTCATAATAACCTGGCCACTCCGTGTATATGCTCCACTATAAATAGGTATGAACATACATGCTTTTTCTTGCACCGGGTAACCAACTAATCTTCCCTTCGCTGAGGAATGTTGATGCAGAGACGCTGAGAGAAAACGTGCAGCCAGGAGTGTGTCCTGGCAAACACTCGAGCGAGTGTCTGTGCGTTTCGGAGGCCGGAGCGCGGGGACACAGTCCCGACATGAGCCGCCGCGCGAGCTTCCGTTTCCACGGGAAAAGGCCGTCCTAACAGCACCATGTGGACGCATTTTCCGGGTCCTGGTCCAGGGAGAAGGGTGGCCGTCTCCAAGGAAACATGCAAATGTGAGGAGAGGAGGGGCCAGACCGCAGACCCCTGCCCCAGAGAAGCAAAAGCGATCTTTTTCCGTTTCACCGAAAAAAATATCCAGGGAGCATACTAACCAACAGCCTGGGCAGCACCCCATCTATTTACTTAGGAGCGGCTGTGGGAAGCCGCCCACCCCCCGCCACCCCCCGAGCCCGGACTCGCTAACCTGGGTTGGATCACGTCTCCAGACAATTGTGGCTGCAACCTCACCCGCCACCCCCCCCCCCCGGGAGGGAGGCTGGGCCCACCCGTGACACCACTAATTAGAGGAGGTGGTGCCAGTGATGGCGACATCCAGGCCTCGGGGGAGAGTCTCAAATCTCAGTCAACAACTGGCCCCCACTGGCCCTTCGAGGGAAACCTGCCCTGAGCGTCTCCAGGCGGCAGCTGCCCGGGCGGCCTCTGATTTTTAAAAATATATTTTGATTGATGTCAGAGGAAGGGAGAGGGAGAGAGAAACATCAGTGATGAGAGAGTCATGGATCCGCTGCCCCTGCCCGCCCCCCACTGGGGATGGCGCCCACAACCCGGGCCTGCGCCCTGATGGGAATCCAACCGTGGCCTCCTGGTTCCTAGGTCGACGCTCAGCCACGGAGCCGTGCCGGCCGGGTGTGGCTTCAGTAGCTGTGTCCGCCCGGGTCCCCCAGGCGCCCTCGCTGGCTGAGGGGCTTGGCCGCACACCTGAGGAGGGCCCCTGCCGTGAGCCAGGCTCCCGGGTGAGGGGAGAGCCCAGGGCAGGGGTTTGCTGGGGGCACTGGGAGGGGACAGGTCTTCCCGGCACCTGGCTGTGCTGGGCTGTGACCCTAGGAAGCTGGCTTTGCACAGCAAGGCAGGGGCGCGGCTCTCCCAGCCGCTCGCCCACACGTGCCCACGGGGTGGAGGGGGGGCAGTCCGGGACTTGCAGGAGGTGCCTATGCGTCCAGGAGGGACACGCATTTGCAGAACAAGGGAGCAGAGGGAGACGTGGAAACCTCAGAGGCCGCCAGGGTTAGGGTTAGAGTTAGGGTTAGGGTCAGGGACAGTGTCTCCCCCTGGACTCGGCTGCGCCCAGTCCTCCCGACCCTGGCGCCCAGGCTGCGTCCGAGGTCGTCGGACGACAGTGTCAGCCGCTGCTCTGGGAAGAGTCGGATTTGGGAAAACAAAATCTTCCATTTCTAGTAGAAGGCCGTAACATAAATTAGCCAGTTTCTTAAAAAATAAAATAAATACCAGCACGTGGGGCGGCGGCTTGCCCCCAGGTTGCTCTGGGCCTCGCCAGGCGGGCTGCGTGGACCAGGGCAGCACGTTAAACACGATCAGGTCGTAACCAGAGAGCACGGAGCGGTCGTGTGTGTCGCAGGGGCCCGGGAAATGCCGATAGGATAGCGTCCAAGACACGTGCTTTCGTGGAATATTGGTGGGGCACGTGTGTGCATATCTGACAGCACATGCATGCAGCCTGTGCATATGCCGTGTTTAAGCACACGCACACAGTGCATTCGCACTTTGCTTAGGGATGTAGATGCATTTGCAAAGGAAACACATTGTTCCACCGAGTCATTCCCCCATCCAAAGGCATAACCTTAAAACTCCTTCCTTCCGTTTTCCTTCCTTCCCTCCCTCCTCTGTCCTCCCTCCTCCCTCCCCTTTCCTTTTTTCTTCACTCCCCTTCACCCCTCCCCTTCCCTCCTCTGTCTCCCCCTGTCCCCCCTTCTCCGCCCCTCTCTTCCCCACCCCCGCCCGCTCTCTGGGCTGCCTCTGCCCACCCCTCTGCCTTCACTCTGGGTTGAAACAGGCAGCAGACACCAGCTGGCCCCGCTGGTGCCCATGATGAGTTCCCTGAGCAAGAGCCCACTTGGCACTGGGCGTGACCGAGGGACAGGTCCCTGCAGTTTTTATTAGTTTGAGCTTCTTTTGGGTGCTCGGCCTTTTCTCACGTCTCCTGAGATGTTCTGGGTGCGAGGAGCTGACCGCAACGCTCCCCGCACCTGCTGTGCCCACACACGCGCCCCCGATTTCCAAGTTTGTAGCCCTGGCCGGTGTTGCTCAGTGGGTAGAGCATCGGCCTGCGGACCCAGGGGTCCCGGGTTCGATTCCCGTCAAGGGCACGGACCTCAGTTGCAGGCTTCTCCCCGGCCCGGGCCCTGATCGGGGTGCGTGCAGGAGGCAGCCAGTCCGTGTGCCTCTCGCACATCGATGCTTCTCTCTGTCTCTCCCTCTCTCTTCCACTCTCTCCAAGAATCAATGGAACAGTGTCCTCAGGTGACGATTAACCAACAATAAACCCACAAATAAATAAATATCAGAGCTTGTGCAGCCACCCCTTCGACAGCGACTCCGGCTTCGTCTGGGCCCCAGGCCCTGAGAGTGACCCAGAGCGAGGCTGGCAGGACACCCCGCGCCCCCTGCACCCCAACACCCCATCGATGGGGTGGTTTTCACTCGCTTCCAGGATTGGGAACAAATGTTGCGGGAAGACTGGCTCAGATCCACGCGGAGCGCGAGCTGCCGACTCCGCCCTGGGAGGAAAGGGCCCCGTTAACCGGCTGCGAGCGCCGCGCTCTGTCTGAACCGCGGGCGGAGCTGGAAGGGGCGGCAGCCTTGCCCTCGGAGGGCTGGTGAGACACTCGCCGCCCGCCCCCTCCCGCCCCGGCTTCCTCACGGGCAGGTCGGAGGGCGGGCGAGGAGGACAGACTGTGTAGAAGGAAGGCCCCTTCCCCGCAGCAGGTTCCAAAATCCCAGTGACGTCAACCTGGGGGGGGGGGGGGGCGGTGGTTGCCGGAGGTTCCCATCCCCAGGCAGATTTGTGGGATTTTACTTTAATTCGCTGAGTCTGTTCCGCCAGGACACGCCTGGGTCGCGAGAGGCAGCGGGGAGATGGTGTGCGGCGGCGAGGGGTCCCCGGAGACAGGACCCGGCAGGGAGCTGCCGGTGGGCGAAGGGCCTCGACTCTGAAACGAAGGCTCGCGTTTGGAAAGCAGTGGACGCGGGCGGATGGTCCTCGCGCTGCGACGTCGCCGGGAAGCGCTTCGCCGGGGGACAGTCCCTCCGACGGCGACTTCCCACCTTCGCAGCTGAGGTCATCGGACAGCCGTTTGCAAACAGCCTCTTGGAACGCAAACGTGAGCCTCAAAGTGTCGCCTACGAGGCTCCGTGGGATTCCGGCGACTCCGAAGCCACGACCGTCCGGCCACGGCCGCGTCTCCGTGGTCCTGGCGCGAAGGCCCGTCGGCGACAGGCTGTGACTTGGCGGGTGGAGCTGTGGCCCGTGACGCTGCCTTCCACCCTGAAACTCCGACGTGCGCATTCCCCCCGCGTTCCGGTCAGTCAGGCTGCGGGGTCAGAACTCGGCAACCTCGGGCCTGTAGGGAGACAGAGCCAAGTGCTGGGACGGCTTCCCTCGCACCCCCCGCACCCCCTTCCCCCGCCCCCCGCAGGCCCAGCGTCGGGAATGAAGCCTTGAAGCCTAGAAGGAGGCACCTGTGAGGAGGTGAATGCCGGCAGCTGTGCCCATGGCCCCTCGCGGGCCACACCCACCGGACCACCGATCACAGGGCCGTCCGCCCTCCACCCTCCTCTTCCTCTTGGCCGTCTGCGAACAGCCCCGGGCCCAGGATCGTTCCGGGCCGCCCCGGGAGCTTCCAGAGTCTCCGTAACGGAGCCGCAGCGTCCGGGTGAGACGCGTCTGTAGGACGAGAGCCCCCAGACGGGCCGGCCGCCGGGGGACGCGCCGCGTGTCTCGCGGGGAAGGCTGGGGGGGAGCTGAGCGTGTCGACGGGGCCGCGCTTCGCTCTTCCGCCGATGGATTCTTGTTAACAACCCAGGGTCCCGTGTCTCCGTCCTGCTCTCTCTGCTGACAATCGGCTCCGTGACTCGGCACCCACAGACGCACCCCATCGCCCGGTCTCCTCGGAGTGTGCGGACGGTGACAGGTGGTGCGCCGGCCGCCGGGGTTAATGGAAGGGCTCCACGACCAGCAAGGTGTGAATTCATAACGAGAGCTGGCGCGCGGGCCTTCACGGCTCGTCAGACGTGTGCGCGGGGATAATGAGCCGCCCTCCAGCTGTGGCTCTCGCTGGTGGCGGGTTTCTTAACGAGGCTGATGTAGACACGGGCGTCACCGGCACTCACCGGCGTGTCCGCCAGGACCTGGGCGGACGGGCCTTGTGCAGGCGGAATCCTCTGCTGGAAATCACTGGGCGCCGCCCCTCCCTCCTCTGTCCCCACACTCTCCAGCCTCCTCTCACCAACGCCTCGCCCTTGGAGGATCAGCCCACGCTGGTGGTTGTAGCCACGGGCAAGCTCGACTCGGACCCTGACCTTCCCCCGCCAGCCGCGCAGCCACCGGCCCCGCCGAGGAGGGCGCCTGAGGCGGGGCTCGTCTGAGCGGAGTTGTGCTGCATCACAGGGGAAAACACACGCCAGCTCTTCAACGTTCATTACAACAAGATCAAAGCCACACAGCTCATTGGTTCTGTGTTTGTTGGTTGTTGTTGATCCTCACCGAGGGTATTTTTCATTGATTTTCATTATTTTTAGAGAGGGAGGTAGGAGGGGGAGAGACAGAGAGAGAGAGAGAGAGAAACATCGATGTGAGAGAGACACATCGATTGGTTGCCTCCCGCACACGCCCCGACCAGGGCCAGGAATGAGCCTGCCACCGAGGTATGTGCACTCGGCCAAAATCGAACCCGGGACCCTTCAGTCCGCAGGCTGATACTCTGCCCACTGGGCCACACCAGCCGGGGCAATCCTGGATTCTCTGTGTGAATTGTGCGTCGCAGCGATGATGATGGAGGTGTATCTGGTTGAACAGGACACGCTGTGGAAATGAATTGTCTTTCCTTTTACTTTCTTCTGTGGGGTCCCTGGGGAGCCGGGGCCTCATCCGGCGGCTCCCAGGGCACAGTCCCCGGCGCGACCGTCCCTCCCCGGGGAGTCTCGCTGAGCCGGCCGTGACGTGGGTAGGATGCAGGGACTGTCAGCTGCTCGCCGTCGGCGCTCTGGTTTGATTTCTGGCCGGATTCCTTCCAGACTTCCCATCACAACGTTTATTCGCTTTTCTTTGCTCCATTGAAGGCTGATGCAATAGAGAAGCGCGACGAGCGTACAGCCACCCAGAACCCCTCTGCCCGCAGGTCAGCAGCGTCAGTATTTCTGTGCATCCTCGTCCTGCCTTAGTTTGGATCCATTGAGCATCATCTCCCCTCAGCTCAGAGATGTCACAGGTTACAGGATGCGTCGTCATCGTGAGAGGGTTGTTTTGGGGAGAGAGAGAAAAGGATGCACCGCGTTTTACACGTTAACAGGTGGTGCCAGAGCCCAGGAAGGAACACGGGGACCCCGTGCCCAAGGCGCCCACATTCGGGCCATCGCTCCGCAAAGCGCCCGGGGCAGCGCACGGAGCCGCACCTGCCTGGGCACTGCCCCCTCCGGCCCTTCCAGTCCCCTGGGACTCTCCACCCAGCGACCTCCTCCTGCTCCTCAGTGCCCAGGCAGGCGCTTCCCCCTCAGCGGGTGTGGCCGAGCCAACGGGCGTCTCTCTGGGAGGAAACCTGCTGCTCCCCAAGCCTCAGAGAAACCAAACAGAACCGCGTGAAGGTGCCGGATGCGGGAGAAGCAGCGTTTAGGATGAGGACGTCCTGTGCCTGCTTTTCCCGCTGGAGACGCGTTCACTGGGGCAACGCCATGCCCTTGACCGGACTCGAACCTGCTGCCCTTCAGTTCGAGGGCGGAAACCCTAACCACGGAGCCACGCCCGCCGGGGCTGTTTTTATTTATTTTAGAGAGAGAGGAAGGGAGAGAGAGAAGCAGTGATCGGCTGCCTTCTGCACGCCCCCTCCTGGAGATGGAGCCCGCGGCCGGGGATGGAACTGTGACCTCCTGGTGGGGCTTGGGACGGTGCCGGCCTCCAGGGTCCTCCCTAACATGTGCGGACCTGTCGGGGTTCACAGCAGCTCTTTGAGGGGGGACGAAGGAAGGAGGTATTTGCACAAACATGTGCCCACCGACAGCACAGGCGGAGAGGGTTCTCCGAGGGGTGGCAGTGGCGCTGTGACAGGTGTGACCGTGTAAACAAGTGACGGGGCCCCTGGGACGATGATGTCACAGCCTCCGCCCGGGGACCTGGGGGGGGGGGGGATGGGGGGGGCTGGTGCCATCTGTCAGGAGAGGGAGGCACACGGGGCTGTCTGCTCGGCTCAGAGCCGGGTTTTGCATTTTCATTTGAATTTGCTTCCAAGTCGTTAAAAAGCCACCCCGGGCATCATCGATCTCTGACACCGGCGCCCACCGACGGAGACCCTGTAGCGACACTCGTCCCCGTGCTGCGCTGTCATTCAAAGGGTCTGGAACTTTCCCAGCACCGCGCCCTCCCCGTCGGCGTTGAGCTTTGACTCGCACGTGGATTCTGTCACTCGGAGATTCTGTCCTGAAGAGACGCTCACGGACGTTCTCCGCCCCGAACCTCCCGGCTGCCACCTTCCAGGACGCTCCTGCGGACGCAGACACGGACGCCTCCTCACGCCCCACACGCGTGGGCGCCGCGTTCCCTGCGCTCCACCGGGGGCCCTGCAGGAACATACGCACGGAGCCTGCGGGGGCCTCCGGGGTCGAGCGTCTCCCTCGTTCCCACCTCGTCTCCCACGGGTTCTCCTCCCCCGCCACCCCCCGCCCCCCCACCAGCGAGGGCCCCTGCCACCTGGGCTGGAGGAGGCAGGTTCCTGCTCCCGAAATGCACAAAGGAGGCTGGCTGGGCCAGTCCCAGGTGAGGTTTATCTTCATAAAACCTGCAGCAAGGCCCCATCCTCCGGGGCCTGGCGTCTCCGGCAGGTCCAGCAGTGTCGGAAGGTTGGCGGCAGCAAGCGCCCACCTCAGTCTCAGGAGCCACGGGAGCTGCAGGGGAGGGGTGGGGGGAGGGAAGGAGGCTGCAGGGGGAGGGGGAGGGGGCCGCTGGGGCAGCTGGCAGCAGGGCTCCTCTGCCTCACTGGCCAGCATCTCCCCTTCCCCACCCACCCCCACCCACCCCCCACCCCCCGCCCCCCGGCACTGAGGCTGTGAAGAGGCTGCCCTTGATCTGGACCCATCAACCTGCTTCCGTCCAGCCGCCCAGCACGGAGCTCAGACAGGGGCCCGCGCCTCAGACCAGGCCTGGGGGGGAGGTGGGGGGTGGACGCTATCCGCCTGGGAAGGGGCGCCGTCCCCGCGCAGCAGAGGGAGGCGGCCGTCCACCTGCCGGGGCCTCACGGGCGATGGCACCGCACCCAGCACCCCGATAGCTCAGCCAGGGGCGCAGCCGGGCGTGAGGGGACCCCGGCCGTGAACACGGCGGAGGTCACGCGCGGCTCGCCCTGGAATCCTGAGCATTTGTCCTCACACCTTGGAGCTGGGTTTCCTGGAGACGGAAACAGAAAGTACGGAATCCGACCGGTGACGGCATCCGTGGGCCGTGAGAGGTGGCGGCGGGACGGTGTGCGGCGCGTGGCTTGCGTGTCACGGGGGGTTCAGGAGGCCCTGGGGTCCTGGCCGGGCTGTGACGCTCACTGAGGGTCGTGGTCACAGGGGTGTTGACAGTGGTTTGTGAAACGATGCCTTTGTGTTTTATACACTTTTCCAAACGTGTATGATTTCACAATCCAGTGGGGCCTTGACTTCGAGTTTAATTCGTTCCGTGACGGAGCTCGGAGCTCCAATTACCCGTATGACAGATCATAAAGTGAACGAGCGAGACACGTGATGCAGGGCTGACGTTGTGGCGTTCGCTGTGACGTTCGCTGCGCCAGCTAGCGGCGGGGTGTCTGAAGCTGGCTCGTAACCCGAATGTTAGCTCGCAACTCAAAGCAAGAAATCGGCCGAGAGACGGCTCGGATCTCGAAAAACTCGTTCGTCGGGGCACTCGTAAGTCAAGGCCCCGCTGTACAGGCCGTCCTGGGGTTACGTCGGACTCGACGTACGTCATTCTGTGGTTACGTCGCCATCTCCCATTTATTTATATAAAAAAAAAGTTCCCTCATTTCGACGTCTGGGCGTCTGTGCTTTATGGTTTCTATTATTTATTTACCACAAGCGAAGGTCAAGAATTGTTATCTTTCTTTTAAATGTTTTTACTGTTTCCCTTCATGACTGCTGTGCCTCGGCTCCGTGTGAGCGACGCAGGTGCTCATGCAGGTGGTTCCCGCGTATGGTGACAATCGCGTTACGTTGCGGTAGGAACGGATCTCCGACGTCACCCGAGGGCCTGCTGCAAACAGTTAAAAACTACACGATACTAATTTTTAAAAACATGTTTTATACATAGGGATTTTTTTTAAATTTATCTTTATCGTTGAAAGGATTACGGATGCCCCTTTTCCTTCCCCCATTGCCCCTCCTGGCCGCCCCTGTCCCCCCCCCCAGGCCTTCGCCACACGGTTGTCCGCGCCCGTGGGCTATGCTTCGATGCAGTCAGTGCTTGGGCTGAGCTCTTCTCCTCCCCCCTGCCTGCCTTCCCTCCGCGATTCCACAGTCTGTCCCATGCTTCCATGTACTTGGAGGAGAAAAGATGAAAAAATCTGCTGTTTCGTGACCTTAAAATGCCGACGTGACTCATCACCTGACCTGTCCTAGGGTCCCCATTAGGTGGGCGTATAGATGCAGGGGTGGGTGCCCACAGAGGTGGCGATGGAGAGAGAAGCTGCGGGCAGGCGTGGCGTCGCACGCCAAACCCGCATTCCCGCGTTCCTTGTAAATCCGAAGGGGTTCGCTCTGAGCTTTTCTGACGTCAGATGGAACGAATCCACTTGAATGTTCACGACGCCCAAGTAAATATGTAAACGTTAGTCGTCGTTGCGTTTCACGTGGAAATAAAACCAGAGAGAGAGAGAGAAGAGAGAGAGAGAGGAGAGAGAGAGAGAGAGGAGCTTGGCCTTTCATGCAGACGTGTGGGTGCTTCCTCGGGTCACACTGGGCTGAGGCGCCCGGAGCACATGTTCATGGTGACGGGGCGTGAGGGCGGTGAGAAGCCGGTCAGCGCAGGACACGCAACATTTATTCTGAACTGGCAGCCCTTTGCGAGGCCCCGCGCTGCCCGGGAGAGCAGGTCCGAACACCCGGCTTCAGGTTTATTGGGGAACAAAGGGTTCGATGTCCTCGGATTCGCAAGGATGCGTTCCGCCAGGTCCCGTGGGCGTGGCCCTGAGAGGACAGGGCGTCCGGGTGCCGGGCCCGCACTCTCAGCCCCCGTCCTCAGCGCGTGGTGCCCCCGGGGTGTCGAAAAGCCGCCGATTTGCAGCTTTGGGGGGACGTGGCCCCGGCCGACATGGACACCGATTGCCTGGTTCTGTTGGTTTTCGTTGCATAAAACCAATGAGACGGGGAGTGTGGGAATGTGACGCCGTGCGCGTGAGACGGGGTGGTTCTCGGTGAGATTCCCGTCATTTCACGTTTGGAGAGGGGACTCACTTACAATACACGCGCCCTGGCCGGGAACGGAGCTGTGACCTCCTGGTCCGTAGGTCAACGCTCAGCCCCTGAGTCACGCGGGCGGGCTGTCTAGAGACATTCGTCCTGTGCCCACTGCAGAGCCACTCCAGACGTGGAGTGATGCGTGCGGCTTGTTAAACATGGAACAGCGTGTTCTCAGACAGCAAATTCCGGTTTTTTATGGAGACGGGCCAAAGTGTGGCAGCATCATGGACTGAAGATGAATTCGGACTCTAATATGTCGACCGACCCTAACTGTATGGACAGAAAGCACGCAGATCGCCGTGTTTAAGAAAACACCGCGATCGTGGGTATAATAAAACCCGTGTTGGTGACGCTTACGCCGTGGTCTGATTTAAACTGGGGGTTTGGCTTGTTTTTGTTCTCGTAATGAGTGTACAGCGCAGAAAGGAGTTTTAACGGTAGCCAGCATGGTTTAAATAATGCTGATCAATACGCATATGACTCCCCCAATAATCCTGTTTCCAATGACCTTACAGGCCCTCCACCCCCACCAGGCTCCCAGCCTCGCTCTGTGGGGACCGCATCCTGGTCCCGGCTGACCGGCTCTGACCGGCTGGCTGTCTGTGGGGACCGCGTCCTGGTCCTGGTTGACCAGCTGGCTGTCTGTGGGGACCGAGTCCTGGTCCTGGTTGACCGGCTGGCTGTCTGTGGGGACCACGTCCTGGTCCTGGTTGACCAGCTGGCTGTCGGCTCTGACCATGGCTGCCCTTCCCTGAGCGTCACCTTGGAAATGAATGCCGTCTCCGCGGCCGGGCGTTTCCACGCAGGAGCGTCTCCAACCACCGGCATCTCCCGAGCGCGCGTGGATTTGCGTCGGGGACACACACCTCTCTTCTCTGCCCCCCCCCCCACACACACACACGCGGGTCCATTTTCCTCAGCCTCCTGACCTGTCGCTGGAGCTACATGTGTGCCCCGGGTCTGGATACCCTCCCAGGTGGGACTTCGCCAGCAAGCGCTTTCGGCTGGAAACTCCCTCCTGTTTCACCCGGAATTGCACCACACGGAGTCCCTTCGTTAAAAAAAAAACTTCCCAGAGACACAGCCGTTAGCTGGATCAAATGCGACGCGAAAGACAGAAAGCGACGCCTCCGTTCTGAACTCGGCGTCTGATTTTTATTTCTTTTCTCTGACTTTGCGGCTGAGAAACTGCAAAGCCGGCGGGGGAGGGGAGTCTTAATTCGAATGAAGCCCCATTCGTTACTCACTTCAGAGCAGCATCCACGCCCTCCCGGCTGCCGTCGGTCACGGAGGCCGGACCTCGAACCAGAAGTCCCGCCGGGTGCGCGCTGCACTCGGGTGCCGGGCTGCCTGGCAGCGAGTCTGTAGCTGCAGCGAACGGTTTAGTTACTTCCTGACAAAGGAGCCGGGGACAAAGGGAGGTGACCGGTGCCTCTCGATGTGGACGGAGAAGAGCCGGCCTGAGGGACGGAGGGCGGAGGAGGGCAGCGGGCCACGGAGGGGAGTCAGCCCCGCTCCCCGCACGTCTGTGCAAAGCCCCCTCATTGCTGCTGGCGGGGCAGGCGCCCTGCGTTGCTTAAGTCCACGCACCTCCCGCTGTTCCTCCCGCAGACGTCCGTCCAGACCTGCCTCTTACACACGGGGCCGCCTGCGTTACGTGGTCAAAGAGAACACATTTAAATCGCGTCAGGTTTCATTCTTAAAAATCGTAATAAATAATGCCACAGTGCAAAGCATCGCAAACCTAAAATCCAAAGAGGCGACAACACGCAGAAACCCTGGCTCTGTGCAAAGGAGACGGGAGCCTGGTCACACCCGCCCCCACCCCCCTCCCCCCCCCCCGTGACAGTGTGAGCTGAACCCCGGCCACGTGTGCAGAAACCCGGGCAGCTCCGAGCCTGGCCGCCCGGCTGGCGGAGCCACCCTGGCCCTGTCGCCGTCCCCAGCGAGTCCGGATGGAACCCCGCCTGGAGCACGTCCCTCTGTGTTTGGGTTTATTAGCCACGTCGTTTTGAGTAAAATGACTATTAGGAATCGTTATAAACCCCACAGTGAGCCGTGTGTGTGTGTGTGTGTGCGCGCGCGCTGATAATCCAACATACCCTGATCTCTCTTTTACTTTTTCCTGATTTTATTTTTTATTCGATGCCGTTTTTAAATAAATAACCTCGTCGGCTTGTCTCTGCTGTGGGAGACACGCAAACGACACGCGCATTCGATGGTGAGCGTGTCCCAGGGAAGACGTCGGCGGCGTTGTCTCCGGAGCCTTCACGTTATTAAAGGCACATTCCTCCCACCGAGGGGGACCCGGTGGGAAACGCCGACGTGACGGACACGCCACGCGCGGGTGGGTGTGTCCAGGGCGTTCTGATCGGCCTCGGCCGGCCTCCCGGTGGCTCCCGAGCAGATGCTGGTGGGGGGGCAGGACCCACGGCGTTTAATGAGGTGTCGCTTTTCATTCTCCCTTAACCGGCCGCTTCAAAAACCACAGTGTGAAACTCCCTAATTTTATTAGACTATAATCGTTATTTTATTAGCATTTTCCTCCCAGGATTTTTTTCCCGTCGGATGATGGGCGCGCTGCTGCTCAGACGGTGTGATGGATGCGACTTTTCCCGACAGGAATTTTAACAGCCCCGCGCCGGCGCTCGACTGGCACCCAATTATGCGCCGGAGCCGGCAACCTTGAATTTATGTTGCCATGGAGACGAGCCGGTCATGCATTATGGATTATCATTGAAATTCTACACCCCTCCTCGCATAATGAGGGCCGGGGACTTAATCAAATCAGCCATTCTGCGCGGCGCAGGCAAGAGCCAGCCCTCATTGTGCGGCGAGCAGGGCCGCCCGCGGGGAGGCAGCTGCGCCCGTGATGGATGGCCCCGCGCCCCGCCCCGCCCCGCGATGCCCGGGCAGATGGTCCCGGCCCCGCGCCTCACCTTGTTGTCAGGGCACAGGGAGCGTGGACAGTCGGGCTGAGCCGTGGGGCCGGAACAGGGGCGGGTGGGGCTGGGGGAGGGAGGGCGGCCAAGAGCGCACGATTTTTTAGTTTTTATTTATTGTTATTTTTTATTTAAATATATATATTTTTATTGATTTCAGAGAGAAAGGGAGAGGGGGAGAGAGAGAAAGAGAGAGAGAAACATCAATGAGAGAGACTCATGGACCCGATGCCTCCTGCACGCCCCGCACTGGGGATGGAGCCTGCAACCCGGGCCTATGCCCTGACGGGAATCAAACCCGGGACCCTTCAGTCTGCAGGCCAATGCTCTATCCACTGAGCCAAACCAGCCAGGGCTATTTTTATTTTTTATTGATCTCAGAGAGGCAGGGAGAGGGAGAGAAAGAGAGAAACATCAGTGAGAGAGACTCATGGACCCGCTGCCTCCTGCACGCCCCGCACTGGGGATGGAGCCTGCAGCCCGGGCACGTGCCCCGATAGGGAATCCAACCATGACCTCCTGGTTCACAGGTCGCCGCGCCGGCCGGGCCGTATTTAATTATTTGAGGAAACTGTTTCCCCAACCGGTCCAGCTTCTTGTCTCCGGACAAGACCCGTAGCTCGTTTTCACGCCTTAGTTTCCTCCAGGAGCTTCCGCTTTCTAGGCCTATTAAACGGTCCCTCGTGCTTCGTGTACACGCATGTGCATGCTTACAACATGTGTACCTGCCTGTTTCCATCTTACGGTTTTTAATAACATATACAGCAGTGATGGCGAACCTATGACACGTGTGTCAGAGGCGACACGCGAACTCATTGTTTTGGTTGATTTTTCTTTGTTAAATGGCATTTAAATATATAAAATAAATATCAAAAATATAAATCTTTGGTTTACTATGGTGGCAAATATCAAAAAACTTCTCTATGTGACACGGCACCAGAGTTAAGTTAGGGCTTTTCGAAATGCTGACATGCCGAGCTCAGAAGGTTCGCCATCACTGGTATACAAGGTGTCCAAAGAGGCAGACACACCTTGAAATAATTATTTCATTCCCATGGGTTAAATCTGACCAGAAAGAAACATCATTTGAACTATCAGCTATTCAAGTGTGTATACATTTTGGGGGGACTTAGGGGGAACACTGTATACTTTTTTGATCTTCACCTGAGGACATGTTTTTATTGATTTGAGAGAGAGAGAGAGAGAGAGAGAGAGAGAGAGAGAGAGAGAGAAAGAGAGAGAGAGATTGATTGAAGTGAGAGAGAGACATTGCTCCGTTGCCCCCGACCTAGGTATGTGCCCGAAAGCGACGCTGCTCCCACCCCGCTCCCCGACCGGGCTGTACACATGCACTTCCACCGTTTAGGGTTTAATCCCAGCGACGACGATGGTTCGATTCCGCCCACAGGCAGCCGCTCTGAGCTTTGAGAAACAGGAGAGAGGGACCCCAGCTGCTGACAGCTGCGTGCTGCCTGGCGGGCGGCGGCGTTTCTCTCCGTCTGCGAGGACAGGGACACCAGGCGGCGAAGGTGACCCAAGACAGCCGAGCTCGCACAGGAAGGAGGGGCGCGTGCGAAGGGCTCACGGACGCCTGCTCCCATCTGGGGAAGAAATGCCCACGATTCAATCAACGCATCATCTGAAACTAAGAAAGACGCCCGTTGTACTGTTATCTACAGAATTACGCTCCTGCATTTGTTAAGTGACTCCTGGTGTCGCTGACTCGCTGGTTCCCTCCTTCAAACCCCCCGCAGACAGTGTCCCCGACTCCCCTGCAGAGGAGGCGTCCACAGACGGCCAGGCCAGCTGTCCTCACAGACGCCTGCGCGGCCGCTGTCTCACTGCGACTTCCACGTGCCCCTTCTCGGTGGGTCTGGAGCTGCTGAGAGCGCCGTGCCTCCGCGCGCAGGACCCCAGCCGAGAGGGGCACCCAGGTCCCCGCTGGGTCCTGACGGGAGGGACACGGGGCCCAGGCGCCTCCCGCCCTCAGGGAGGCCCCGGTTTGCAGAGCAGCCCCGGGGCGGGTCCGTGCTCCTGCGACTGAGGCGAGGAGGGTTGAACGGCTGCAGGTGACACGGTCGGTCGGAGGAAACGGGCGGGACCCCTCGGCCGGCCGGGTCAGTGTCGGGCGTTCAGGACGCGGTTCCGTCCACCGGGCGTCGTTGGCAATAAAACTCCCCGTAAACGGGGCGAGTGCGAGCTGCCGCTTGCCCGTTTGCCCGGGGGTGGGGGTGGGGGCCCGGCTGCCGCACCGCGGCTCACAGCGCAGCCTCTTCCTTCAGGGCCGCGGTGGACACTGACTGTTACGGTCCCTCCCTCCGAAGCCTCATTACCTGGCGTCCCTCTGCTTCACGTCGCAGGCGAGACAGACGGCAAACGTCCACGCGGCTCCCGCAGCCTCAGCAGCGGATGCCGGCCGCTGTTACCACCCCGCAGCCACGCTGGCACCTCACCAGGACGACACCGCAGCCTCTGCCTCCCACGGCCTTAACAATGGGGGGCCTGGGCCCCACGTTCCCGGGCGCCCACAGGGCGGGGCAGCCCACTCCTTCCCCGCCGGCCAGGGACGAAGGCACTGGTGTCTGTGCCGGAGCCAGACCTCCCCCCTCGCCGCCTCCCCCTCCTCCCGTCCCCATCATCTCAGCCTGCAGGCTGCTGGGGGCAGGGGGGGAGGGGGGAGGGGTTCTGCAGGGAAGGCGGGCGGCTGCGGGGCGGGTGTGCGGAGAAGCTGGCCGCCTCGGGGCTTCGGGTTGGGGCAGGAGCGCCTTTATGAACCCAGCGGCCCTGCGACAGGCAGTGAGCCCCCGGAGGGCTGGGGCCGGCCCCCCTGCTCCTCCCCCGGACGGAGCCTCCCCCTGCAGGCCACTGGCACCAGGACAGCAGCCTCGGGAGACCGGCTGCTGGGAGTTTCTCTTCCCATAATTCAGCTGCTCCCTCGGGACATTTGGCATATTCCCGGGTTCTTTTGTGCACACATGCACATGCACACACACACATGCACACACGCACACATGCAGCATACGCACACACATGCAGCACGCGCGCACGTGCAGCACACGCACACGCTCACGCTCACGCACACATGCAGCACACGCACATACATGCAGCATACGCACACATGCACGCGCACACATGCAGCACACGCACACACACATGCAGCACACGCACGCACACACATGCACACACACACAAGAATCCCTCACCACAGAATCAGCCGCCCTGACGCTGCGCCCAGGGGTCTGCGAAGGCCCGCCCCGCGAAGAAAGCGCCCGGATGTCCGTCCCCAGTGGCATTTGGGAAGCACTTACCCAATAAGTCACCGCATCCCCTCTGCTCGGCTCCCCCCCTGCAGGGAAGGCTACTGATCAGGGCACTGTTCCCGGATCCACGGTGTCACTTCCACTCCCCACGTCAAGAGAGCCCCGCCCACAGCTCCCCAGGCGGCCGGCACCCAGGCCTCTGCCCATAACCGCATGACGTCAGGTTCCGGGGAGGACAGGCGGTCACGGGGAGACGGCTGGTCAGCGGGGGCTCCAGGCAGCCTGTGACGGTCTCCCAGAGGCCAGGGCGCTGGATCGGTCGGGAGGAGGGACTCTTGTATCTTTATGCGAAGAAAGAAAGTGATTTTCTGGAGGAAGGTCCCGTGGAAAGATCCCGGGGCTGGGCTGGAAGACCTGCTGGGAGGCCCAGGTCTGCCCCTTCGCCGGCTCAGAAAGGCAGCGCGTCGTCTGCAGAATGAAGGCCACGGTCAGCCCTCCCGGAGAGACCGTGACGGTCGGCGGAGCAGCGGTGTGAGCAGGGCGGGCTGTAAAGGGCCCTGCGTCCTCATCCACGTGCTTCTCTGCAAACACGACACGCTCAGTACGTCCAGGGCAGAGATGGCGAACCTACGACACGCGTGGCAGAGGTGACACGCGAACTCATTCTTTTGGTTGATTTTTCTTTGTTAAATGGCACTTAAATATATAAAATAAATATCAAAAATATACGTCTTTGTTTTACTGTGGTGGCAAATATCAAAACATTTCTATAGGTGACACGGCACCAGAGTTAAGTTAGGGCTTTTCAAATGCTGACACGCCGAGCTCAAGAGGTTCGCCATCACTGCTCTAGGGCTTTCGGTTGGTTTTACTGATGAAACGTGTTGTTGTGCACGAATCCCGGTGTGGCCCGCGGTCGCGAGGAAAAACTTCTTGCTCACCGGACGGGTGTGCCGCGCCCCAACGCCCCCCTCACTCTCCCTGGCAAGACCTCTGTGCCCCGGGCCTGCCGCCCGTCAGACGGGGCCGTTCTGTCCATCCGGTGTCCCCTCTGCATCTCCCTCACGCCGTCACCCGTCCCCACGTCTTTCTTGTGTCCCTTCCTCCGTTACCGGCACCCCACTCGCGCCGAGGCCTCTCCCGTCCGGAGCCCAGGCTCTGCCCTCCGCTGCCCTGCACGTCACGGGCACGTCCCCCTCTAGCTGTGCGATGGGCTGCTCCCATGTTGGTGTTCCCCTGGCGGGAGCGATTCGAGGACAAGCCCAGCGCCTTCACCGCCCTCACCCTCTCGCTGGCGCTGCCCCACAGCGAGGACCTGGGGGGGGGCGGCGAACACACGCGTGAGCCTGCCCCTTGGTTCACGTGTCTGCGTCTTAACCTTGTCACACGAAACAGCTCCAGAGGGCCCCTTCCAGACCCCTTCTCGCCCCAAAGCCTTCGACTCCTCACCTCGTCTCTTTTCGTCACAGCCCTCCTGCCTCTGTTTGGAGGAAGCGCGTCGAGGCCGCGTCTACGTACAAACCTGCAGGCGGCGTGGCAGTCCGCTCGGGGAAGCCACAGGGTCTCCCGGACACGCGTGTGGAGCGCGAGGCTTCTCCGAGGGCCTGTCACGCACCCGTCCTATGTCATGTGCGTGGAAAGTTCATTCTCAAACTCTTGGTGCTTCTGGGAACGACAGACTGACTTCGAGTCCGGCGTGTCCGCGGCGCACACGGGTTTACACCCGCTGTTCCTACGAACGAGGGCAAGTCACCACCTCCCTTCTCCAGGAGGGAGCTGCAGGGGAGGAGGAGGAGGGGGAGGGGGAGGGGGAGGGGAGGGGGAGGAGGAGGGGGAGGGGGAGGAGGAGGAGGAGGAGGGGGAGCCACAGCTGCAGGGGAGGAGGAGGAGGAGGAGGAGGGGAGGAGGAGGAGGGGGAGGAGGAGGGGGAGGGGGAGGGGGAGCCACAGCTGCAGGCTGAGTGGGACGCGTGGGTCTCGGGCTGTTATCCGCACGGTGGCTGCGGGCGGCGGCTGACCCCGCGCATTCGTTCGCAGTTTCCTGTTACAGTAAATGCTGGAGCCGCGCGGAAATCCTGCTCAATATGCGTGGCGAGTCCCGGTGATGCATTAGCCGGAGCACACGGCCTCAGCGCCGTGAGTCAGCAGCGAGGCCGGATGAGGTCGCCTTTAGGGGCGAGCAGGGGAAGCCGGGGTGCTGGGAACATGACACTCGGCGCTTCTGGGAACCTCTGCGCCCGCCGAGGGCTCCTGCGTGACTCCTGCTGCTCCGGGCGCGGGGCGTGGGCCGTGCAGGGTCATGGATGCAGAGTCGTTATCAGACCCAAACTCCGCACATACGGGGGGCGTGGGCCGTGCAGGGTCATGGATGCAGAGTCGTTATCAGACCCAAACTCCGCACATACGGGGGGCGTGGGCCGTGCAGGGTCATGGATGCAGAGTCGTTATCAGACCCAAACTCCGCACATAGGGGGGCGGGGGGCGTGGCTCTGAAACGGGCAGGTCCCGGAGGGGAGAGGTTCCGTCAGGGATGGAGGGCACTCGCGGCGCCCGCACCACGCGGAGGACGGGCACGGAGGGCCGTGGAAGGAGCGTGTGGGCGGCTCGGGGAGGGGAGGGCGCAGCTCGGCAGCTGAGGACCGAGAGCCCGGGAGGGGGTTGGGGGGGGCCCTGGGCCTGCGGAGAGCGGGGGGCGCGAGGCAGGTGTTTCTAGAAGCAGAAGCAGAAGCAGGGGCTCCGACGTCCGCCCGGGGAGCAGCCCGGCCTGCAAAGGCCGGACACGAGGACAAAGGGAGCTGCGCGTCTGTCTGCGGCCCTTCCTCCTCCCGGGCTGCCGGGCTGTTCGCGTGAGGGAAGCGTCTGCGTCCTGCAGAGCAGGCTGTTCCCGCTCCAGGTGGAGGCAGGGAAGGGCCGGCGGCCAGGAGCGGGGTCGGAACGGGCCTGGTCACCGCCGGCCTCGGGGCCCCGAGCTCCCCGTGGTGCGGGGGCGGCCGCGGGCCCACGGACCGGTCGGGCGGAGGCTCCACTCCCTCTCTTCTGAGCCTGAAGGCTGCATCTCTCTCTCTATGCGGACTAGAGGCCCGGAGCACGAAGCCACGCAGGGGCAGGCCTCCCGCCCACTGCCCGCACCGCTTCCCTCTGGCACCCGGCCCGGCTCCCTCGCAGCCCTGGCTTCCTCTGGCAGGTTCTCCGGGAGGATGTCCGGAAGGACGTCCGGCCTAATTAGCATATTACACTTCTATGATTATAGATAATTTTACTGCTTTCAGAGAGGAAGGGCGAGGGAGAGAGAGACAGAAACATCCATGATGAGAGGTTCCCAGGGCCGGGCGCCCACCCGGCGGGCGCTGCGTGAGGAACAGTAACAGTGCGTACAGCCATCCGGACCCGCTCAGGGCCGGGCGGTCATCGCCGGGAGCAGGTCGGCCTCTTCTCCGGAGTCGCTGGCACCGCTGATCTGGGAGCCGGCTTCAGCTCCGCTCCCAGCAGACGGTCAGGGTGAGAGCAGAGCCTGCGGATGGGTGGGAGCGGCCACACGCCGGGCCGGCGCGCACGCTGTGTAGAACGGAGGGGTCTGTGGTTTAAAGTGTCGGGTTGTCATCGGCCACAAGGGGGGTCTCAGTGAACGTGTCAGAGGCGTGTGTGTGTACATAGGATGTACATGATATATCACATAAGGTAGTCAATGTCACATAGCATCTACTCTCTCTCATAGAATTATGCATATGTTATGTATTCATACTTGTTTATAATTATATGTAATATACAATAATGTGTTTATATATGCTTAATGGTAATATAATTCTATAATATATATTTGTTCTGTAGACACATATTTTGTACATATACATATACATCACACAATACACACGCACATGCATGCACACACATGCACACGCACACACGTGCACGCCCCTGAGAGTTCACGGGGACCTTGTGCACTGACCCCGGCCTCTCTGGCTCCGTAGCCCGTGTTGGTGGAGCCTCCAGCCTGAGGGACACGGTGTCTCCACAGCGGACGTGCACCTGGGGGTCCAGCGGTGAACACGTCCGAGTAAAAATAGCGTCTCTTCTGGCCTGAGGCCGGCCGGCTTCCTGCTGGACTCGGAATTCAGAAAAGTCCTTCAATGACGGGAAGGAAGGGCCCGGGGCTGGACGTGGGAGGGCACAGCTGTCCATGTGCACAGCAGGCTCGCACACACACGCACACACAGAAACATGCACACACTCATGTGCACACAGACACATGCACAGGCACACCCATGCACACACGTGCACCCGCACAGAGTGCCTCTGCGGGTGGAGGGACAGAGTGACCGCCCGCCGAGGCTCATGGGAAGTTGGCGGGAGGGCGGGTGGGTTGCTGTGAAGTGTGTGATGCACGGGAGGCTAACTTCCAACAAGACTCTGGTTCACCACCTTCTCCTGCGTCTGTCCCGCCAGATGAACATGTGTCCACACGCACACGCGGTGTTCTCCTGTCTGTGACTGAGCCTTTCCCACTGGAACGCGGGCTGTGGTGGTGACCAGGGGCTTAGTGACCAGGGGCTTAGTGACCAGGGGGTTAGTGACCGGGGGTTAGTGACCAGGGGGGTTAGTGACCAGGGGGGTTAGTGACAAGGGGGGTTAGTGACCAGGGGGTTAGTGACCAGGGGGTTAGTGACCAGGGGGTTAGTGACCAGGGGGTTAGTACCAGGGGGTTAGTGACCAGGGGGGTTAGTGACAAGGGGGGTTAGTGACCAGGGGGGTTAGTGACCAGGGGGTTAGTGACCAGGGGGTTAGTGACCAGGGGGGTTAGTGACCAGGGGGTTAGTGACCAGGGGGTTAGTGACCAGGGGGGTTAGTGACCAGGGGGGTTAGTGACCAGGGGGGTTAGTGACCAGGGGGTTAGTGACCAGGGGGTTAGTACCAGGGGGTTAGTGACCAGGGGGTTAGTGACCAGGGGGTTAGTGACCAGGGGGTTAGTGACCAGGGGGGTTAGTGACCAGGGGGGTTAGTGACCAGGGGGGTTAGTGACCAGGGGGTTAGTGACCAGGGGGTTAGTGACCAGGGGGGTTAGTGACCAGGGGGGTTAGTGACCAGGGGGGTTAGTGACCAGGGGGTTAGTGACCAGGGGGTTAGTACCAGGGGGTTAGTGACCAGGGGGGTTAGTGACCAGGGGGTTAGTACCAGGGGGTTAGTGACCAGGGGGTTAGTGACCAGGGGGTTAGTACCAGGGGGTTAGTGACCAGGGGGTTAGTACCAGGGGGTTAGTGACCAGGGGGTTAGTACCAGGGGGTTAGTGACCAGGGGGTTAGTACCAGGGGGTTAGTGACCAGGGGGTTAGTGACCAGGGGGTTAGTACCAGGGGGTTAGTGACCAGGGGGTTAGTGACCAGGGGGTTAGTACCAGGGGGTTAGTGACCAGGGGGTTAGTGACCAGGGGGTTAGTACCAGGGGGTTAGTGACCAGGGGGGTTAGTGACCAGGGGGTTAGTACCAGGGGGTTAGTGACCAGGGGGTTAGTGACCAGGGGGTTAGTGACCAGGGGGTTAGTACCAGGGGGTTAGTGACCAGGGGGGTTAGTGACCAGGGGGTTAGTGACCAGGGGGTTAGTGACCAGGGGGGTTAGTGACCAGGGGGTTAGTGACCAGGGGGTTAGTACCAGGGGGTTAGTGACCAGGGGGTTAGTGACCAGGGGGTTAGTACCAGGGGGTTAGTGACCAGGGGGGTTAGTGACCAGGGGGGTTAGTGACCAGGGGGTTAGTGACCAGGGGGTTAGTACCAGGGGGTTAGTGACCAGGGGGGTTAGTGACCAGGGGGTTAGTACCAGGGGGTTAGTGACCAGGGGGTTAGTGACCAGGGGGTTAGTGACCAGGGGGTTAGTACCAGGGGGTTAGTGACCAGGGGGGTTAGTGACCAGGGGGTTAGTGACCAGGGGGTTAGTGACCAGGGGGGTTAGTGACCAGGGGGTTAGTGACCAGGGGGTTAGTGACCAGGGGGTTAGTGACCAGGGGGGTTAGTGACCAGGGGGTTAGTGACCAGGGGGTTAGTGACCAGGGGGGTTAGTGACCAGGGGGTTAGTGACCAGGGGGTTAGTGACCAGGGGGTTAGTACCAGGGGGTTAGTGACCAGGGGGGTTAGTGACCAGGGGGGTTAGTGACCAGGGGGTTAGTACCAGGGGGTTAGTGACCAGGGGGTTAGTGACCAGGGGGTTAGTACCAGGGGGTTAGTGACCAGGGGGTTAGTGACCAGGGGGTTAGTACCAGGGGGTTAGTGACCAGGGGGGTTAGTGACCAGGGGGGTTAGTGACCAGGGGGTTAGTGACCAGGGGGTTAGTACCAGGGGGTTAGTGACCAGGGGGGTTAGTGACCAGGGGGTTAGTACCAGGGGGTTAGTGACCAGGGGGTTAGTGACCAGGGGGTTAGTGACCAGGGGGTTAGTACCAGGGGGTTAGTGACCAGGGGGGTTAGTGACCAGGGGGTTAGTGACCAGGGGGTTAGTGACCAGGGGGGTTAGTGACCAGGGGGTTAGTGACCAGGGGGTTAGTGACCAGGGGGTTAGTGACCAGGGGGGTTAGTGACCAGGGGGTTAGTGACCAGGGGGTTAGTGACCAGGGGGGTTAGTGACCAGGGGGTTAGTGACCAGGGGGTTAGTGACCAGGGGGGTTAGTGACCAGGGGGGTTAGTGACCAGGGGGGTTAGTGACCAGGGGGTTAGTGACCAGGGGGTTAGTACCAGGGGGTTAGTGACCAGGGGGGTTAGTGACCAGGGGGGTTAGTGACCAGGGGGTTAGTGACCAGGGGGTTAGTGACCAGGGGGGTTAGTGACCAGGGGGTTAGTGACCAGGGGGTTAGTGACCAGGGGGGTTAGTGACCAGGGGGTTAGTGACCAGGGGGTTAGTGACCAGGGGGGTTAGTGACCAGGGGGTTAGTGACCAGGGGGTTAGTGACCAGGGGGTTAGTGACCAGGGGGGTTAGTGACCAGGGGGTTAGTGACCAGGGGGTTAGTGACCAGGGGGTTAGTGACCAGGGGGGTTAGTGACCAGGGGGTTAGTGACCAGGGGGTTAGTGACCAGGGGGTTAGTGACCAGGGGGGTTAGTGACCAGGGGGTTAGTGACCAGGGGGTTAGTGACCAGGGGGGTTAGTGACCAGGGGGTTAGTGACCAGGGGGTTAGTGACCAGGGGGTTAGTGACCAGGGGGTTAGTACCAGGGGGTTAGTGACCAGGGGGGTTAGTGACCAGGGGGTTAGTGACCAGGGGGTTAGTGACCAGGGGGTTAGTGACCAGGGGGGTTAGTGACCAGGGGGTTAGTGACCAGGGGGTTAGTGACCAGGGGGGTTAGTGACCAGGGGGTTAGTGACCAGGGGGTTAGTGACCAGGGGGGTTAGTGACCAGGGGGTTAGTGACCAGGGGGTTAGTGACCAGGGGGGTTAGTGACCAGGGGGGTTAGTGACCAGGGGGTTAGTGACCAGGGGGTTAGTACCAGGGGGTTAGTGACCAGGGGGTTAGTGACCAGGGGGTTAGTACCAGGGGGTTAGTGACCAGGGGGTTAGTGACCAGGGGGTTAGTACCAGGGGGTTAGTGACTGGGGGTTAAGTACCAGGGGGGTTAGTGACCAGGGGGTTAGTGACCAGGGGGTTAGTACCAGGGGGTTAGTGACTGGGGGTTAAGTACCAGGGGGGTTAGTGACCAGGGGCTTAGTGACTGGGGGTTAAGTACCAGGGGGGTTAGTGACCAGGGGCTTAGTGACCAGGGGGTTTAACACCAGAGGAAAAGGCCACGTTTACTGAGTCGTTCGGAGGAAACTGAGGCCCTGGCAGAGGTAGTTTTCGGGGTCACAGTCACCGCCCGGCCTCCCCATGGCGCTTCCCACGCCGGTCCCCGCCTTGTCCTCATCACCGTCTCCCGGTGCCGCCCCGGGGCTCCTGCCTCAGGGAGCGTCGCGTTACCGACATCTCCCCTCGATGCGGATATGAACCAGGGAGACCAGACAGACGTGGGGGGAGGGGCTTCCGCACAGGAGCCCCATCATGTCAATGCAGGCGCCCGGTTCTGTGGCTCAGCCCTAAGGGGTGGTCTCCGCGGGGCTTCTAGAGTCTGGGTAACGGAAGTGTGCACGTGGCCATGGGTGCGCATGTGTCTGTACATGTGAGTGTGCACCTGTGGGTAGTGTGAGTGTGTGCATGCGTGTATGTGTGTGCGTGTGAGTGTGTGCATGCATGTCTGTGTGTGCACATGTGTGGAGTGTGAGTGTGGCTGCATGTGTGGGCGTGTGCGTGTGTGTGTGTGTGCACGCGTGTGCCTGCGCAGAACTGCCGCCCGCTCTCCAGCAGGGGGAATCGCGTCCTCCTGGTGACCGTCCGATCCGTCCCGTCACAGGAAAGGGTGGGGAGGGCACGAGGCTGGGGCCCTGGTCTGTTCTGGGCGCGGGAGCCTCTGCCGGTGTGAACGAGGCCGCCTGCAGCCCGGCCCGGGATGGGGTGCGTGTCCCTCTGAGGTGGACACGGGCGTCCGTCCTGCACGGAGGGAGGAAAGCCGTCCCACCGCTGACACGCGTCTCCCTGGCGCGGCCCTCAGGCCCCGGGCAGGCCCCGCGGCGCCGAGAGCAGGTGCGGACTGGCCGAGCGCAGCCGAGCGGCCGGGGGCGCAGGCGGATCCTCTTCCACCGACGGACTCGCAGCTCGCGCGCGCGGGGAAAGGGGGGCCCGGGGCGGGGGCGCCGGCTTCGTCAGCGGCCCCAGAGGGGGAGGGCAGGGCCGGGCTCCGTGCGGGCGGCGGGCGGCCTCTCCCGTCCCTCAGGCCAGGCCTCCTGACCGAAGACACGAGGGCTCGGGGCGAACATGGAAACCCCCTGGGAAGGTTTCCCTCTGCCCCGCCCCCCCATTCCCTCCTGAAACCCCCCAACACTGTGTCCTCCCCTTCACTGCGAGCTGCGCTTCTCAGACCCTCGGAGCAGCTCTGCCCGCCCCCAGCGCTGTCTGTCCATCTCACAGGCGGGGCCCCTGCCCCTCGCCCCTCGGCCGATCCGGCTGCAGCTGCTCTCACTCCTCAGCGTCTCGCCAGCTCCCCCCGCCCGGCGTCCCCGTGCCGGGAGCTTAGCTGTGCTTTCCAGCCACGCTTTCCTGGTCTGACCACGCGGAGCCCAGACCAGCAGCTCCCTCCGTCCCGCCCTCCGGCCTTTTCCCTCGGAGGCTCGGCCGCTGCGGGCCTGGGAGCACTTTCCCGAAATGAAGAGGGGCCTGGCCCGTCCCAGCCCCGGGGGGGGGGTCTGAGGGCTCCTGGGCCTGGGCACTGGCCCTCTGTCCCCTCAATGCCCAGCCAGGAGCCCCTGACAGGAGAGCAAGCGCCCCAGGCACCTCCTGGGGCGGGGGTGGGGATGGGGGGAGGGGGGAGGGTGAGGGCAGGAGGGAGGGGGCGGTGGGGGGAGCCGGCCCCGAGGGTTTCACAGGACACGTTGGTGCCAAGCGCAGTGTTTTCTCAGGAACCCGCGTGTCCTGGTGTCACGGGGCACGACGTGGCCTCTGGGGGAGAGCGATGCCGTGTCCGCGAGCGTGTGAGGTGCTGGCTTTGCTCGTCTCCCGCGGGGGAGCCCACAGACGCGTCGTGTTGGGGGGACGCGAGTTCACGGCATCTTCCCGGGGAAATGAACGCGGGTAGAGATTCTCGCGGAAACGTCTGCGGGTGTTTAAGGAAAATCCAGTCCCCACAGGCGGGCTGTCCCTCCGGCCTGGGAGCGGCTTCCTCGCTCCTCTGTCTCCGCTGGGGCCTCTCGGACCCTCCGGGCCTCGGCGCTCTCGCCCACCACAGACTCGGGGTGAGCCCCGACTCCCGCACCCGCTCCCCGTCTGTGGGTGCAGGTGGTGTTTAAAGGCAGCGCCTTCTCCAGGGAGGACCGAGGACGGCGTTATCCCCCCCGGGACCCTCCCCACACCCGGGACCTTCCCCCACTGGGACCCTCCCCCCCCGGGACCCTCCCCCCCGGGACCCTCCCCCCCGGGACCCTCCCCCCCCGGGACCCTCCCCCCCCGGGACCCTCCCCCCCGGGACCCTCCCCCCCAGGACCCTCCCCCCCGGGACCCTCCCCCCCAGGACCCTCCCCCCCGGGACCCTCCCCCCCGGGACCCTCCCCAGGAGAAGCCCGAACACAGAGATCGAGGTTCAGGGCGATCCCTCATTCCCTCCAGCCCGGCGGCTGCAGGGCCACGGGAGCTGGCTGGGTCCTCACCCCGGACACACGGGCGGCGCTGAGCCCCGTTGAAGGCGGCGCTGGCAGGTGCAGGGGGTGGCTACTGGGTCCCTCCCACCGTCCACACCTGCAGCGAAAACATAAGGACGCAGGCGCCTGGGAGACAGCCCCCCTCTGTCATCCGAGCAAGTGCCCGGGCAGGGCTGCCTCCCAAATCCACCAGGGGGCGCGCCTCCCCCTGAAACCAGAGGGCGAGTCGCTGAATCACTGGGCGGGACCCGCCCAGGGGAGGACAGGGACCTGCCTGGCCGGAGCCCATCCCTGTCCCATGTCCTCGCGGTTACGGCGAGAGACCGACGTCTTTAAAGAGCAGATGCAGCTGCTGATGGAAGCCTGGCTGCTCAGGAACAGAATTTCTCGTCGTCACAGAAAGTCAGAGTCAGGTCAGTGTCGTATCCGTTTGATTGGCATCTTAAGCTCCATTGATTTAGAAAAGGTGTCGAGGCCAGGCCGGCGGGGCTCAGCGGGAGCACCGACCTAGGAACCAGGAGGTCACAGTTCGACCCCCGGTCGGGGCACAGGCCCGGGCTGTGGCTCGATCCCCAGTGGGGGGCGTGCAGGAGGCACCGGGTCCATGATTCTCTCATCACTGATGTTTCTCTCTCCCTCGCCCTTCCTCTCTGACATCAATAAATATATATGTATGTGTATGTCTGTGTGTGTGTGTGTGTGTGTGTGTGTGTGTGTGTGTGTTTTGAAAGATGTCGGGAAAACTCTGGGTCGAACTCGCCATCCGTCTCTCCGGAGCCTGTGACCACCCGTTTCTCTGGGCGTAACCCTCTCTCGGTTTCCGCTCAGTGGATCTCGTTAAACGGGTAACGTAAAGCCCGGGGGAAGGAGACGGTGTCGCAGACCCGGGTTCCCAGCGCGGTCTGCACGCGGTGGCCCCTCCCCCGCAGACCTTCATCCCGGGACTCCCGCTCCTGCCGGCACCGGGTTCACGCGGAGCCAGGGCGAGCTGGCGGGCACCGGGTCCTGAGGCTGCGTGCTTTCCCGGCTCCCTCCCCCCTCACTCAGGGGAAATGCGGGTGACGGGGGGACAGGGCAGACCCCTCGGACCCTGACCTCCACCCCCCGGACAAGAGCTTGGGTTCAGCCTGCAGGTTCCGGACGAGGAAAAGGCCTTCGTGAGAGTGACCGGATTTCCTGGGGCTCCACCCGCCGGCGTGCGGGGCCCACTCGTGTAATCACAGCCCCAGCACAGGTCGCGCCCCCTTCCTGGTGCTGGGAGCTCACAGGGGCCCCCGTGGGCCAGGAGGCGGGTCTCCAGAGCCTAATCAACTAAGCGGTTTCCGCATCGTGAGCGGCGATAGCGGCAAAGGCTTCCATTCGCACTGGCCCTGCCTCTCGACCAGGGCAAGGCCCCACAGAATCCGATCGTGAGCAGGACGCGCCACCCCGCACCCCGACGGCACCCCTGATGGCACCCCGAGTGCACAGCCTGGAGTGAGGGCAGCTGTTCGCCTGCTTCCCGCGGTTCATGGACGCCCGGGTCCCTAGGACCGATTCCAGGGCGTCCTTCCGCGCCTGCTCTAGTGCCTGGTCTACTGCTGGAAGTTGTTGTGTGTTTTTTAACATGAAGAAGAATGAAATGGATTTTTTCTTTCCTCGGGACTCAGAATCCCTTTCGTATACCCAGCAGCTCCCCTGGCACCCGTCACCCAAACGATTACCCCCAATAACAGGACCTTCCGACAAGGCCCCGGTGCCCTCCTGCTGCCCCAGCATCCGCCACGACCTCAGATGACCTTGTCTCTAAGGAACCCCATGTGGGGGAGGGGGAGGGGGAGGAAGAAGAGGGGGAGGGGGAGAGGGAAGGGGGAGGGGATGGGGAGGGGGAGGGAGAGGAGCTGCAGCTCCCCCTTGGGAGAGTCAGAGCCTCTCTGCGGGCGGAGTCTGCTCAGGAGGCCGATAACGATGAAAACGGAGGAAACACCAGACATTCAGCAGTGACTCCATCTGTAGAGGATGGAGCAGGCGTCGCTGAGAGAAATCACGGAGCATAAACGGCCAGGGCTGGGGTCTGGGGGTGGGGGGGCGGGGGGGGGGGGGCTGGGGGCGGGCGGAGGGTGTTCACTCAGCCCAGAGCCTTTTATGGGTTCCAAGTGGATCCAGGCCCGCCCCCCCCACCCCCCCTCCTGGGGTTCTCCCCTCGCCCGCCCCCAGCCAAGCACTGGATTTCCGGTGGGTGCTGTGGCCGCGGCACGGTTTTCAGGTATTTGGGCCTCACCTGTCGTGGCCCCGGACAGACTTCGGTGACAATAAAACTCAGCCTCGCGCGAGGGATCAGGAGCCCGGAAACTGTGGACAGATGGTCTCGGCGACACTTTCTGTGGCAGGAACAGTAGTCGGTTTCCAACCGGCAGGGAGCAGAGGGTGCCGGAGGCGTGGCTCCGCCGCCGTGGACGTGTCTGTGCGACCGGCCGTGGACCAGCCCGCGCTCCGCAGAGCCTCGCGGTGACATGACGGCTCCCAGACAGAGGGTCCCGGACGGGCCGCGCCGGCAGGAACCCGCCCTCAGACGTGGGCATGAATCCAGCGCCGGACGCCGCGGTGAGCAGGCCCCGTGGCTCAGCCAGTCCTTCCTTCACTGACACTTTGCTCCAGACCCTGCGACTGACAAAGCCGCACACGCTCCACAGAGCACGAACCTGACAATAGGAGAAAGCAGAAGGAGAGCAAATACACGGCGGAGGCAGTGGTCACTGGCCACTCCAGGTGGCCGGTAAGGAACGGTCCCAGCCCCGGGGCGCGATGCCCAGGCAGGAGGCGGCCGTTCCCGGACGCGCAGGCAGGGCTCCGGGTTCCGGAAACAGTGTCAGCTCAGCCAGACCTGGGGGAGGGTCTGCCATCCAGACCTGGGCTCCTAGGGGCCCCCCAGGAGCGAACACGCCTCGTCTGTCCTCTGCTCTCGCACCCGGGGTGTGGCAGCGCGGGGCGCACCAGCACGGAGACAGGAAGCGTCTGGGGCACGGGCCCCCCTCCCCCCCCAGTCACCAGCTGGGACGGTCACCCCCCCCCCCGGGGGGGATCTGAGTTCCTCCGCTCTGGCGAGACCTGCTGCGCAGCCTGGTCCCGGTCCGCGTAGGGGAGCCTCCCTCGTAAACGCGACATTGTGCTGCCGATTGGGGTGTCTGTTATTAAAGACCACACCCCCCGCGACAAAGTGGGGAGATTCTAATGTTCCCCGTCTGTCTGCTGAATTTCACAAGCTCACTGAGCTCAGAGCTCACCCCCTGACACGGCAATCATCCCCCTTCACAAAGGGGGAGGCTGAGGCTCCTGGCTCCGGACACCTGGTCTGGACTCACCCCCAGCGGTGAGGGGGGACGGGGACGGGGAGGGGGGGCGGGCCCCTGGCAGCTGGCCTCCCCCCCCCCCCCCCCCCCCCGGTGCTCGCAGCCTCCCCGCCATGCTGCTCACTAGGTGGCCATGCGGACGAGCTCTGCAGCAGCAGACGCCTTGAGCCCGGCCTGAGCGCAGCCAGCTCCCGCCGCAGCCCGGCCGCCCGAGGAGGGGAAGGACGCAGACAGCGCAGTCCGCGAACTTGAACCTGCCCCGGGCCCAGGTCCAGGCGTCCCCCAACCTACGCCGCTCGGCTGGACACGCTGGCCGGCTGGATGCCCCACAGGACGGCGCGCTTTCGTGTTCCTCGCCAGTCAGCACGTGGCTCCAGGGCCAGCTGTGGTCTTTGGAAATACCCCCCTCCCCCCCACGCTCCGTGCCCGACCTGCGCGTCCACCCATGATTGATGGCCCTGGGCGGACTCGACCGTGTCCGCTGGGGTCGGCACACGCTGTCCCTAACGCCTCCACATGGACGGGCCGTGCTTCCCTGAGCGAGGCTCCTTTGCCGGTGAACTGAGACCGACCCACCACGGCTCGGCCTTCCGAAGCAGGAGGAGCGTTCAGTTGTCACGGTAATGACGCCGCGTGACGGACTCTGCAGCCCACAGCCTCGTGGCGTCGCACACGCAGACGGCGCATGGGTTCGGGCTGGTGCGTGGGATGCCGGCATCTGCCGCGAGGCCGCCGTGGTCCCGCGTTCGGCCCAAAGGAGGCCCCTCCTGGGACCGCTCTGCCTCCCGCAGGCACCCCCCCGGGTCTGGCTGACCCTGTGCTCGGCACAGACTTCCGGCAGCACTGGCCTCCCGTGCTGGGAGTTCTCCACGTCTCAGTTCCTTTCTCGAAACGGTGGTTGGAAACAGTGATCAAAGCCCGTTGGCTCCCACTGCGGCTCAGGTTCAGCTCTCCTCGGGCCTTTCGGTAGAAAGAGCCGGGAAGTTGTTTTTCATAAAAGGCCCTGGGCCCGTGGTCCCATTTCCAAAGCGAATGCACCGCGGCCGGGCCTTCCCGGTGTTACATCCGCCCCGGCTTTCCCCTCCACCGGGGAATGTTTCCTCTCATCGTGACCTCGGTCCCGTGTTACGGGTGGCCGGCCGTCTGCCGGCTTGTTTTTGTTTCCAAGGAGCATTTTCATGTTCGTGTCGCGGCGGACTTACCTATTTGAGTTTATTCTTAGTTTAAACCCGGTTTTCTTGTTGTGAGAGAAGAAGGACCCGCCCTGTGAATTGTTTGACCCACGAGGAGACGACGCGAGGGCCTGTAACCAGGTTGTCGTGTCTCCCATCGCACCGAGACGGTCACACCGGGAACGTCCTGCTCGTCCGCGGTGGGTTCCGCTGCGAAGTCCCGTAGGCTTCTCCCTGAACGGCCGCTTCGTTTTCTCGCGGGTGCGCCTGTCTCCGGCCGCTGTTCGCTGTTCCCGGCCGCCCGGCGTGCATTCCGCCTCCCGCCCTCTCCTCCGTGCGCGCGCCCACCAGCCTCTCCGCAGGTGGCTCAGGCCCTCGCGTTTGTCGTAAGGACAGCCTGCCTCTCCTGCCTCACTCCTCATTCCCTTTTGTCCCCGGTTTCCTTGTTTTCGTGCTGCCTTCCCTGGGATTGGTCTTTCCTCCTCCGTTCCGTTTACGTCCCTGGTTCCTGCGAGCTCTGCCGCCATGCTGTCTCCCTTTCTCTTTGCGTTGATTAAACTAATTTAATATTCCTGCTGAACTTGTCAGAGTCTAAGTGAATATTTTAATCTTTTCATTAGAAAGTGCGCAGCACCTATTAATTATTTAATTACAACACACAGCTGACTTTCCAGAGCTTTAACGCCGGTTTAAATCGGCCCTAAGTTCCTTCCAATTGATTTAATCTTTCAGATCAGAATAAAAATAAATTAGCATGTCAGTCCCTTAATTGGACACAGTAATGGGCCCAGCATATCCCTGCTGTGCAGTCCCAGCCCAGATCTGTGCCTTCTGCGGCCACGTCCCCTCATACCAACGGGCGAGGGCCTGAGGCCGCGGTTTCACGGCCGCGTGTGCCCGTCTCTGGGTTCTGGCCTCAGTGATGGGTTGAACATAAAACTGCCGTGGAGGGAGTGGCTCGGTGGCACAGGACTGAAACCTTCGTCTGTTTCACGCTGATCACAGGTTGAAGGCCTCAGCGTTTAAGAAAGAACTTTCTTCACGGCTCACCCGCCAGGACACTGTGCAGATGTCCTGCGTGTGTCCGTGGGCATTTCTGTCGTAAGCGCTGGGAGGAAGTCACTGCCCTCACATCCTGCTTTGAGCCAAGTGAAGGCGCCCTTAGGAAAGTGTGCGCTTGCCTGGCCATGGGGCTCAGGGGCTGAGCGTCCACCTATGAACCAGGAGGTCAGGGTTCGATTCCCGTCAGGGCACAGGCCCGGGTTGTGGGCTCCATCCCCAGTGTGGGGCGTGCAGGAGGCAGCCAATCCATGATTCCCTCTCATCATTGGTGCTTCTATCTCTCTCTCCTCCTCCCTTCCGCTCTGAAATCAATAAAAAATTATACATTAAAATAGAAGAAAAAAAGAAAGAGCCCGGCTCCGAGGTGCGAGGTCGGCCTCAGCTCCCCGACGGGAACTAGATCCTGAGCCTTTCCCAGGCCTTCCTTCCGGAAGCTTCCCTTTCCGTGGGTCTGTCATCCACACGACCCTCCTAGAAGTGGAGACAGTCGCTCTCTGCAGAAGGAAACCCTGCTCTTCTGCCTCCTCGGTGAAGGGAGGGTGGGGGCGCGACGACAGAGTAATAAACCGCGTGCAGAGGAGACGACTGGCTCCCCGGGGCTGGGGGGGGGCACGATGCAGTGACCCTTCGTCTGCGGGAAACACGGTCTCCACACCGAGCGTTGGAATCGCACGCTTCCCGCTCTGTCATCTCTTAGCGGCGGGTTTATCAGTGACGCCCCGTCGCAAATTAATAGGCACAGATGAAACCGGCCATAAATATTCATCACATCTCATTACTGCAGATTAATGAGCTATTTTAAAATTGAGCCTCGTCACAGGCGGTGCTGAGGGCCTTGCTGTGAAGTATGCGAGGCTCAGAGATAAATGATGACCGTGAAGATGGTGCGGCGTGTTGTGAGGGGTTTGAGATCGGCCTTCTACTAATAGTTTGGATCAGGACTGACTATGATGACACCTGACTGTGGAAATGATGCGACATTCTCTTTACATCTATACCCTTCAACATGTCTTTTTTTATATATATTTTTTACTTTTATTGATTTTGGAGGAACACTGGTTTGTTGTTCGACTCACTGATGCGTTGGTTGGTTGATGCTGGCGTCCGCCCTGACCGGGATGGAGCCTGCAGCCTTGCCGGCCCGGCCTCAGTCCTGTAACAACACGCACTCCCCTCGTATGACCTCGCACAGCAGAGCGTCCGCGTGGCCGCACACGCATCGCAGCCGCTCGGAGAGGAGCTCCGCCCAGAACGCCGCTGTGCCCCAGCGCGCCCCGAAACGGTTCTCCTGCCAGTGACGGCTCCGTTTGCGTTCTATCTGCGGTGGGAGCCTGAGCGGACACTGGAGGATTTTCAAGGAAATAGGAGCAGGCCGTGTGGGGCGAGTCCTCCAAACTCCCGTGGGCTGTGCGGTGTCCTATCGGGCTCCCGGGCGGGAATCCTGGGCCACGGGCAGGTCGGTGCCCCGGGGGCGGTCTGCCTCCCACGGACGGTGTGGCCCTGCCCAGCGGCTCCGAGGGCACGGCTTCCGCTTGGACCAGAGCAGCCCCCGACCCCACACCTTCCTCTGAGCGGGCTCACGGCCAGGCCTCGGCGCCGCTTCCTGGTCTGTCCTGGGCGGTGAGAGCACCCGCTCTTCCGAATCGGCCAGCTCAGCGTGACGGGGGCCCCCGATCCGGGAAGCGGGGGCCGCGGTCTCTCCTCGGGGGCCCCCGGGTCACCATCGCCTCCCCTGCGAAGGCACCAGCCCCGCACATCCCTCGGTGACTAGTCCCAGCCTTCAGCCGCGTCCGGGCGCGATCCGGTGGTGGGACTGGGGGTCGTGCAGTTCACCTCACCCCCCAAAAGTAGATTTACCCAAATGGACACTCTCAGGGCCAACGTGTCTGCCATTGGAGCAAATCCTTTGAGCGCCGGCTGCGCGTGTGTCCTCATCGGGAGCTGGAGGCGGTCTTACTGGATTACACGTAATGTAGCCCCGCCCGTGGCTCAGAGGCTGAGCGTCGACCTGTGATCCAGGAGGTCACGGTTTGATTCCCGGTCGGGGCACAGGCCCGGGTTGCAGGCTCCATCCCCAGTGGGGGGCGTGCAGGAGGCAGCCGATCCCTGATTCTCTCTCATCATTGATGTTTCTATCTCTCTCCCTCTCCCGCTCTGAAATCAATATATATAAAAAAAGAAAATAAGTTAATCTCTTGCTCCATAAAATTCTAATATTAATTATATCATTAATAATGCATTTCAGCAATTCATTTTACTAATGGTATTTAATATTAAAATTTGCTGGGAGATTCCATTTTTGTATATTTTATCAAATTTGCTAATCTGATGTCTTCTAGAATGAAGAGATCTTTACTGTTTAGTGATTATAATCGGTACCCCTCGGTCCTCAGGCCTTCGCCACCCGTCGTGCCCGTGGGGAAGGCACACAGGCAGATACGTTCTGCGGTTACAGCCCTCCCGCCCCCCCTTCCCCCTGAGATCTGTCCGTCTGCTCCAGGCCCCCATGCCTCTGGTTCTATGTTATTCATCAGTTTATTTTGTTCTTTGGGTTCCTTGTTTGTTCATTTTGATTTTCAGATTCAATTGTGGATAGATATGTGTTTATTGCCATCTCATTGTTCATATTTTTTATCTTTTTTTCCTTCTTCCTCTTAAATAAGACCCTTCAACGTGTCATAATACCGGAGTCCCAAACGAGAGGAACCCAAAGAGGCCCACACCAAGACACGTCGTAATTAAATGCCAAGGGTTAGAGACGGAGCATCTTAAGAGCAGCAAGAGAAAAGCGGGCAGTTCCCTACCAGGGAGCGCCCACACGACTGTCAGCTGATTTCTCAACAGGAACTTTGAGGCCAGAGGGAGAGGCACGAAATAGTCAGAGTGACGAACAGCAAGAGCCCTCTGCCCGCAAAGCTACCGTTTAGAATTAAAGGTCATTAAAGAACTCCCCAGACAGGAAAAGCTGAGGGAGCCCCTCACCACCAAACCAGAAGCACGGAGTGTTGCAGGGTCTCGTTCCATCTGCACAGCGGGCGGCTGCACCGCGTCTCCCCCCCCCCCCCGCACCCCAACCCCCGCCCCGGCCCTGCCAGAGCCTCGCCGCGTGCCCCCCGGATGCGACCCTCAGAATGGCGTCTTTGTTCTCTATTTCAGGAATCTCCGCGTCTGTGCTCATTACTTCCGTTTCCTCCACCTTTGGGTTTGCTCTGTGGCTATTTTCCTGACTTCCTGCATCGACTGCCTGTCCCTTCATTCCCAGCCTTTGCTCATTTCCCAGGGTCCCTGTGTGGCCTTCAGTACCCGCTAGGGTCCGGCCTGGCTCATCGCCAACCGTCTGTTTTGCGTGGAGCATTTTTTTATTATTATTTATTGACTAGAGGCCCGGTGCACAAAAATTTGTGCACTGGTGGTGGGGGGGGGGGGTGTCCCTCAGACCAACCTCTGCCCTCTCACAGTCTGGGACCCCTCGGGAGGTAACCACCTGCTGGCTTAGGCCCGCTCCCCGGGTGGCAGAGGGCAGGCCGATCCCTAGGTGCCTGCCCCGCCTCCCCAGGTCGAGCACAGGGCAGGGCCGATCAGGGGGTTGGGGCGCCGCCCCCGGTCCCGCACAGGGCAGGGCCGATCAGGGGGTTGGGGCGCCACCCCTGGTCCCACACAGGGCAGGGCTGATCAGGGGGCTGGAGGTTCACTCGCACCCCAAGGCTGCAGAGATAAGACAAGCAACACTACGACCGGTTCCCGCCCCTGGATGATGGGTTTGGAGGTGAAACCTTCTGAGGAGAGCGAACAGCAAGGGCGCGTACAAAAGGGGAAACCGAGTCCTCTGACGACGGGGCGTCTGTGGAAACACCTGTCTTTGCTAACGTGGGCGGATCCGAATGTCACCTCGATGTGACCCCTTCTAGGGCCCTCGCTGGGCAGTGGTCCACACGGGAGGGGGGGGCGGGGGGGCAGCTTGAAACACGGCCTTTTCATCACCGTTTTCTAGAAACGTGAGTGCGATGTGCCTCCTTGTTGTTTTCTTAGTATTTATCTTGTTTGGAGTTTGTGTGTTTAGAGTTTTCATCACATTTTTAAAAACCGTCATTATTTCTTCAAAACTCTTTTCCTGCCTCTTTCCTCCTCTTTTCTTAACTTCGTGTGACAAGTAAATGCCTGTCGGCCTGTGATAGTGTCCCACTCGTCACGAAGGTTTGCTCGTTGTGTCGGTTTGTTTTCCAGCCTTTTTTCCCTCTTTCCTCAGGTCGGTTACCATCCATGGTTACGTGTTCCAGTCCCCTCTCCCTCCTTCTGCAGTGTCTATTCCGAAATGTACTTTGTCGGGTATATTTTTATTTAGAATATTTTCAACTCTGTGTCATTAATTTTATCTTCCGTGTTTCCCTCATCGCGCTCACTTTCTGAAAATTCACGAACTCGTTTGCAGTCGCTGTTTTAAAGTTGTTTCCTGCCCTGACCGGTTTGGCTCGGGATAGAGCGTCGGCCTGCGGACTGAAAGGTCCCGGGTTCGATTCTGGTCAAGAGCATGTACCTTGGTTGTGGGCACATATCCAGTAGGGGGTGTGCAGGAGACAGCTGGTCGATGTTTCTCTCTCATCGATGTTTCTGACTCTCTGTCCCTCTCCCTTCCTCTCTGTAAAAAAGCAATAAAATATATTTTTATAAATAAATAAAACAAAGTTGTTTCCTGCTCATTTCATCGCCTCTTTCCTTCCTGTGGTTGGTTCTCTTGACCGATTTCTCTTCCGGTGATAGGTCACTTTCTGCTGGTTTAGAAAATTTTTTTTAATTTTTTTTCTTGTCCCCCTGAGATGTTGAACTCCACGTGGGTGAATGTTTGGCTTTTATTCTCTTTTTTTAGAGACTTTTAAAGTGTGTCTTGCAGCTGCTTCCCATCAGCTCACTCCGCTCCGTGTGGCTTTAAGGTCCGTGTGTCACAGGAGGCCGAGCCAGCTGGCGTCTCTCCTGCCCACCCTCCATGTTCGGCACCGTCCGGGGGTCTGGCCGCTGCAGCCGCCAACCTCCGCTCCCTCAGCCACTCACCGGGGCGCTCGGCCTGGCGGGAGGCGTTTTCCTCCTCGGACGAGCGGGCCAGGGCTCAGCCAGGGCGCGTGGGAATGGACGCAAACCCGAGGCAAGCTGACCGAGTCCTTTCTCGTGTGGGTCTGTCCTCTATGGTATCCACCGTGCAAATTTCACCCCCACCGCCCCCCTGCTCTCCTCTTTCTGTGCCAGCCAGGCGGGGGGAGACGCGGGGGGGGCTCTGCTGGGCTCCCCCTTCCTAAAGCCACGCCCAGCAGTCCTCACCACCCTCCCCCGGCGCCCAGAGCCGCGGCCTGGCCCTGCGTGCTGTCCGGGCCTGAAGGCTTTTGTTTATGTGCTGGCCGTCTCCTCGTTGTCTCCATGGCGCCCTCCTCCCCGCCCAGTTGTCCCTGATCAGCGGGACACGTCCGGTCCTTTATTGGACTGGCACCGTGTCCTTAACACGTGGACGGTGGCTGTCCACCAGGACGTGTGTGCAGGCCCATGACACACCCAGCGGCCGGGGCCCTGCGGGGTCCCGTCTCCTAGGACCTGCCTCGCACGGGAGGTTTGCAGGCACGGGGTCTGGGTGAGCAAGGTGCCTGCAGGACAGTCCTCCCTCCAGAGGCCCAGGAGCTAGAGGCCAAGGAAAGAGAAGGGTCTGGACGCCTTGTTATTGAGGCTGTGAGTGTGCGACCGTCGTCACAGGCATCGAAGCCATTTCCAGTGGCGGCTGCTCCTGGACTCGGGGTTTGTGTTTGAAGTTGGCCTTTGCAGCCTCCGGATTCTGGAGTCTATTTTCCATCCCCGCTCCCCCCCCCCCCCCGCGCCCCCCTCCCCGGACCCTACGGTGATGGTGGGGACAGCGTGCTGCCAGCTGAACAGCCACGGAGGATCCTGTTTGGATCTGCCCCGCCTCGCGGGACAGGAGTGAACCCGTCGTCACCGTCACCGCGGAGACCGTAAATCTGCCGGTAAGAGCGGCAGCTGCCTCTGGCGAGGCCCTCCTCTGCGTCCTTGAGTTTTGCTCGTAAAAGACCAGGATTTACTGCGCTCAGCGTGTTTGGCTAAATCGCTGTATATTATGGTTCGTCTGCTTTGTCATCAGACCCGTGCGTGTGGAGCAGATGTACCCGGGTGGGGCGCCAGCGCCGAGCCTGCCCGTAGGAATGCCTGTTCTTTTCCTGCACAGAAAACCCCGCAGGCTGCCCCGGGCCCTGAGGTTGGCTTGTTTTTGGAGGTAACTTGCCCTCCGTTCGGCTGCGTTTCTCCCTGAGTGAAGAGACGTGTTTCGTGTTTCGCTGAGTCACGCTGCCCACCCACTCGCGGAGAATTTGGCCGTGACCGGGCACCACCACGCTGAAATCCCTGCTGGGAGGGGGCTCCCCGTGCGGATTCCTGGGGCACCCCACACCCCCAGACAGCGGGGCCGGCCTCCGCTCTGACGCGACGAGGTGCCTCTCATGGCGTCTTTGGAAGAGGGGTCGGGGCAGGGGGTGCACAGGCCTGCGGTGCCCTCATCTGGAGGAAGCCGTGGGCCATAGGAGCCCCGACATGAGTGGGGACCTCGGCGCCTGTGGGAGTTTTAACTGTCAGAGCAGGTGGCTGAGGACAGCGCCCCCACCCGGGAGTGGGAGGAGCTGGAGCTCTGGCCTGTGTCCTCCCCGCGAGGGTGAGGCAGCAGTTCCCTGAGTGTCACCTTACACCTCAGGGGACGGCCCTGGCAACGACTGGGGGGCTGGACACCGTGCTCCTGGCCGGCCGGCCCCGGGGCACCCCCAGGTCTGCCAGGAGGGACAGCGAGGCCAGCCGCTCCCCGGAGGCACGGGGGAGGGCCGGTGAGGGAAGGGCTCGGCATGGCGGTTCGTCTGCGTGGCAGGCGGTCCCCCGGGGAGGAGGAGGGTGAGTGGACGTGGCCTAGGTGTGCCCACAGCTGGCCCCCAGCAAAGGAGAGCAGGGAGCAGGGGCTGGAGGAGAGTCCGTGGCCACCAGCACGAGGGGCGACGGCTTTCCTCAGCCTCCGTCCGAGGCGAGGGCTGCTCTCTGGGCAAGGACAGGAACGGCATCAGAGAGTCCTGTTGGCCTGTGAGGCCCTGCACGTGTCGGGGCTGCCCCGGCAACACGGCCGTTCAGCTCAGCCACGTCGGTCTGTCTGTCTGCCTCGCGCCCGAGAGCCAGCCGTGCTCAGCTCCGCCTGGACTCACTTCGCTTCGAGCGCAGCCCTGGTCTGAGACGCAGGTACATCCGTGGGCACAGGTGCGTCCGCCTCCCCATCTCCGGATGCCTCAGTGTCACCTGGCTTCTCCCTCTGCCCTGCCTTCAGGCCCCGCGAGAGGGCAGGACCCGGGCGGCGGAGGGGCTGGTGACCTTCTCAGCGTCCTTGACCCCCTGAGAGTCTTGCTCTTACTTTTCCGCCTCCTTGATGGACGAGGCGGTCCTCTCGGCTAGACGTCCAGGGACATCTCACAGCCTCGATCCGCCCCCGGCCCCCTGACGGACAAGCCTCCGTGAGAAAGATTCATCCCTCAGTGAACGTGTGAGCTGTTCCCGTCGGGTGACTCTGCTAATGAAAGATTGGCTGTTAAAGGGATACATAGCTCATTGCCTAAAGCAATTAGGACAAGCAATTACTCAGGCATTGTGACTCTGATGTTAAATAATTACCAGCAGAGCCCAGGAGGAGGAGACAAAACATGCCGGATATGATCTCAACTGTTGAACCAAATGGCAATATTTTATATTGTTTGCACAAATATGTACATATGTTAATGCTTGTTTCCTTTCACATAAATCATTTTGGTTTTTATTTTACTGACAACCTAGAGGAGTAATTTCGCTCCCCTTAAGCCACTATTTTTTTAAAACGGACATATAAACGATCTCAAATATTGATCATGTAACTGTGTATTTCATTCTAACCTTTATTCGTTTTTAAATAGTTATCAATACCAGGTGCGATGCAATGTGTTAGGAATGCTGACTCACGCACACCCCCCACCGGGGATGGAGCCCACAACCCGGGCCTGTGCCCTGACCGGGAATCAAACCGTGACCTCCTGGTTCATAGGTCGATGCTCAACCACTGAGCCACGCTCTGGGCAGGCCAGCCCCATCCACTGTGGGCTCCCCACCCCCACCCTCTGTGGGCTCCCGCCCCCCCCCGCCCCCCCCCCCGCCCCCCCGCAGACCTCAGCGTCTGGCCAAGGGCATGTTCTCACACCTGGAGACGGTTCAGCTCCCACAGCAGGAAACTATCTGACTACAGCGACCGGGAGTGAACGAGGGGGTGGGTGCGGTTGTGCCGGGACCATCGAAGGTCAGAACTAAACTCACAGTTGAACGAATACAATGCCACCCACTGTGACAGGTCCTGTGCTCGGTACCGCGGCCCTGGGAGCAGGGGGAGAAGGAGCCTCCCCTTGGAGAACTTGCTGGCTTGTAAAGAAATCGAGGGAGACATCCCACCATCCCAATGCGGCCTCTGCCCCCACAGGGACGGTGCAGGACCGACGAGTCCTGGGAGGTGGGGGATGGAAGAACACCAGAGCCACTGCAAGATGAGGAGGAAATACCGGATAGAGGGTGAGAGTTAGGGTTAGAGTTAGGGTTAGGGTTAGGGTTAGGGTTAGGGCTAGGGTTAGGGTTAGGGTTAGGGTTAGGGCTTGGGTTAGGATTAGGGGTAGGGTTAGGGTTAGGGTTAGGGCTAGTGTTAGGGTTAGGGCTAGGGTTAGGGTTAGGGC